>NC_061512.1:57356465-57381830 GCF_022539505.1 Lolium rigidum | reverse complement strand
CACGTGGGACAAGGAGTCTCCGGAGATCACATAAGTAAAATTCACTTGACTAGCATAACGACATCTAGATTACAAGCATCATCATATGAATCTCAATCATGTAAGGCAGCTCATGAGATTATTATATTGAAGTACATAGGAGAGAGATGAACCACATAGCTACCGGTACAGCCCCGAGCCTCGATGGAGAACTACTCCCTCCTCATGGGAGATAGCAGCGTTGATGGAGATGGCGGTGGTGTCGATGGAGGAGCCTTCCGGGGCACTTCCCCATCCCGGCGGCGTGCCGGAACAGAGACTCCTGTCCCCCAGATGTTGGCTTCGCGATGGCGGCGGCTCTGGAAGGTTTCTCGTCCCGTGGCTTTTTCGTCTCGAGGTTTTAGGTCGAGGGGCTTCTTATAGGCGAAGAGGCGGCGTCAGAGGGTCGAAGAGGCGGCGACACCATAGGGTGGCACGGGCCACACCCAGGCCGCGCCGTCCTATGGTCTGGTGGGCATGTGGCCCCCCTCTGGTCCTTCCCGGGTGTTCTGGAAGCTTCGTGGAAAAATAGGAACCTGGGTCTTGATTTCGTCCGATTCCGAGAATATTTCCTTACTAGGATTTTTGAAACCAAAAACAGCAGAAAACAGGAACTGGCACTTCGGCATCTTGTTAATAGGTTAGTTCCAGAAAACGCATAAATATGACATAAAATGTGCATATAACATGTAGATATCATCAATAATGTGGCATGGAACATAAGAAATTATCGATACGTCGGAGACGTATCAGTAGGCTCATACATTCTCAAAACTCAGTTGAAAGTAGGGTTTAGATCCAGCTGTGTGGTTTGTCTTGAGTTTCTTCCGGTTATCCGAGTTCTTTTGGATGACTTCCTACACATGCAGTGAAAAAAAACGAGTGAGACAAGCCATGTGAATTATTGTACACAATTCACAAACTGTGAGCATAGAGATAACCTTGAATTTCTGATCAATGCCAAAGTACTGAATCAAAAATTCCCACTCTTCAGGTTGTAGATCTTCTGGAATATTTGACATTCTTGCATCATCTGTTTTGTATGCCTTGTAGGTGCTGCTTAAAGATGCCCGCCAGCCTCTGTATCGCTCTTTGGCAACTTTTAGGATTTTCTCTTATGTTTCAGGTCTTTCTTCTAGATCATATATGTCATGTAATGTGTACAACAAACGGATAGACTTTGGTAATTCAGTATGGACGAAAAAATAAGACAACACATGTGAGAAAGGTTGTACTCACCAACATATCTGAAACTATGAGTCGATGAATGTCAGGGTGAATGTCCGTCAACCTCCTCACTCCAATAATTGGTAACCTTTTTTTCATTATGATAACGATGTCATCCTTGAATGAACGGTAGTTCATTCCTACTGCGCCGCCAAATGTATCAGAGAATGCAATATTTAGCTTTCTAGCTCCATTGGCATGACGCTTCTTACTTTCTTTACAACCTTTCAGTACACCTCGCTCTTTCTTCTTGGGTGTGTCAGCTTCTACAGCCCAAAACATACACAAAGAATTGTATTACTGTGTAGTACATTGTAAGAAATGAGGACATACATGTAAAAAAAACTAGTACCGTCCTGTAGTTTCTGGCGGTAGCGGCGAGCATGGGAAGGCCATTCAGTAAGGGGGGCACATGTCACCTTCACACACTGGAGCGCTAGATTGTCCTTCAGTTCTTGTATCAGGGTTACCATTTGCACCGATTCAGCACTCAAGTTTTTTATGCATTATAGAAAATGTTCGACATATCTTTAATGTCAAAAATTAATTACCAGATCTGGATTTTCCATATTTTCTTATGTAAGCTTCTAAAGTATCCAACCTATTCTTCTTAACAGATCCTTTCTTTACTGATCATGTAAACAATAAATGGACATAGCATTAGCAATGGGCACAATTCTGAAACCTGATTAATAATAGATATACTTGTGTACCATTCGTAGCGGAGAAATCTGTATCTTCTGTTTCATTTGAATCTTGGTCCTCAGATATTGCATCCCTAACTGCATGTTTATTTTAAATACTTGATTAATTAAAGCATGCATTAAAATGTGACCGGGAAAATATTTATTAAAGTCCGAACTGAAGGTGATGTGTGATGGAGATTTGGGATGAAAGCATAACCTAAGACAGTGTACCATGGCTTCTTTCTGGTGGATATGCTTTCATCAGTACTCTGAGACCCTGGTGTTGCAATATCAACGTTGGGCTTCTCCTTAAACACATACCGGTCGATATTCTTCTCCTTATTGAACAGGGATACCATTGTCTCCACTTCAGATGCATGCTCGATGGGAACCAATTGTGCTCTGCCATGGGCATTTTTTACCCTGTAGTAGAGGTAATCAAACGCGATATGGAAGCCAACAGTTTCAATCATACTGATCAATTCAATATAGGAGATGTCAGTCCTGTCGATTGTCATGACCATAATTTTTTTTTGTTCTATCATCATCTTCGTAGTTCAGTTTAACTCTCCAAATCTCCTCGCCAGTCTACAGTTAAATAGAAGATAAAAATTAGCACCAAAATAATCAGTAAATTCGCATATCTTAAATAAAAGAATAGCTACATGGCTACGTAAATAAAAGAATATAGGTCGTAAAATGAAGCATGCATGTATCGTTAATTCTCAGCTCGATACACGATAAGAAAAACATATATATTCGCAAATGATCCAAAGAGGAACAACATGATGAAAATTGACAGAGGCATTTTTCACATGGATAATGAGTCTCCCATAGTCACTACGATGGTGCACATCACGGAGAACTAAAATAACACATGAAATCCTCCGATCTACCAGGTGAGCTTCATACACAGATTTACGCTTGGCGCATAGGAAGAACAGAGAAGAACTGAAAAAATAATATCCAAGAAAAACTGATTTCGAGAACAGATTTACGCTAGTGCGGACGCAGGAGGCACGTCATGGCTCAGCCTTTTCGCCGACGCGGGCGAAGCAGCGGCGGCGCCGCCTAACGTGACAACAATCCCCGCCGCCAGCTTTGCACATCTTTGCGGCCGAAGAGCAAATGACAAATGAATAACCTGAGAGGATTCCATTGAATCCGGTGAGGACAATGAGTGAGCTCAGATCCAATAGGGAACAAACTCGCCGCGGTGATTGCGTTTGGTTTGGCAGTCGTGGTTAGTTATGGAGATAGTTTACCGGGAAGGTTAAAAAGATGATTTTCATTTTTGGTGGGAACAAAAAAATTCGTAGAGGCTCCACGTACGGGCCTTTTAGCGGGAGGTTTTAAATTTTTGGCCAAAACTACATTGGTGAGAATGTAACTATTTGTTCGAGGGTTTTTTGAAAGTTAAGAAAAATGAAATAAATTTGGAAATTAATATTTCTAAGCAATATATGAAATATATATATGTTTGCAAACACTAATATTACTAAAAAATTGTGTTTAATGATTAGAATGGAGAGAACAAATGGTGGCAGTGGACGATGCAAGAAGGCTCTACTATTCTATCAAAATGGGAATTCCTGGCCTGGTGTTTGAGTGCGGACGAACCTGAGGCTAAGGCCTGCTTTTCTGATCTAAACCTCCTCATACAACTACAATGTACCTCTGCTATTGTGGAAACGGACTTCCGCAGAACGGTAGAAGTTATGGTGAAGGGAGAACCTGATAAATCGGCGAGCTGGCCTATCTATTTGGAAGGCCAGGACCTTTTAAAGGTGCATCAATCTATTACTATGACAAAAGTAGACAGGATAACATGTGAATGTCTCACATGAGTTATGTAATGCCCCTAAACAATTATGTCATGCATCTAATTTGCTGCCGCCACATTATTAATACATGCAAACGTCAAATTGCCACTGAAAAAATAGAGAAGACCAATAATGATCATAGCTAATATGCAGACATCACGGGGTTTTGCTGTTCAATGAACTGAAGCACATCAACTGCACAGGGTTTTGGTGATCAATGTACTCAAGCACATCACTGTTGCCCCTACGAGAAATACAGGCCTCCATGTGTTGATGATCTCATGCGAATGTCTTGGTTAGTATTCTACTACAACTAGGCGATGTCAGGGCGACATCGCCTGCATCACAATCTTCACGTCCAAGTGGTGGTTACGGGTGCTCCAAAGTGTAATGAGAAGAGCTTGCATTTCCTTTAAATGCTTACCTTTAAGGAACTCCCGCCATGCATTCCTGCCAAAAATAATGCAGCCGTCTCTGTCTGTGTTGTAAGGAACTATGGTGAACGCCTCTAACGCTCCGAGGCGAAGCCCAGCATGGCCTGAAGAAGAAATGCCAGCGATGTGCGCTACGGAAGTAGGTCATACTAAGGCACACGTTGTAAGCTCAAATTTGTCTAGAAAAACAGAAATAGCATTAGAACCATACGTACCATCTCATTTCTGGCCAAATTTGTCCTCGTCAAACGAGTCACATATGGCACTCCAATTTACTCATGTTTTGAGGCTAGAAGATCACAGATCCGGTCCTTCTCATCGTCATCAGGATCAGCTCTCCTGGAGACGATGATGGAAGAGTCAAATGGGTCATCCCCATCCATGGACTCCTCATCTGTGGACTCCTCATCAGTCCTGGGATATGGGACAGTTTCACTGCTTGTACTGGCGTCGTGGTCGTAGTAATAGTGCCTGTGGCACATGTCTAGCTTGAACACCTTGACGGTGAGCAAGGCGTCACCGTCGAAACTGAAGAGGAGCAAACTGCCGCGCTGCAGGTAGTAAATTCGGGCGAACTGCTTCCATCCGCGCCCGAGGTAAATGCAGCCAGCTGCATTTAACAGCACATCCACGTCCCATAGGCTGCTACTCGGATCGTCCGCCTCACGCAGCTTCAGTCCGCGCGGTTCACGACCCTTCAGCAACTCCGCGAATTTCATTGGGAGCATATGCAGGAATATCAAAGTTAAATAGATTGAAAAGACAGCTTACAACAAAAAAATCTTACTATATGATGATGCATCAGTACTATAAATATGTAAAGTACCAGTTTGTCCGATGAAGCTTCCCAGTTTGTCCGATGGAGCATCTTTTAGGGTCGTGTAGAACTCAAAGTCTGACAACTCCATCTTAACAGATCCATCTGTTCATCATATAAAAAAATGCAGCTTACGTTCCGGCAACATACTATATAATTGACATTTTGGTTATAGTGTGCACGTACTGTAGGTCGCGTCGTATTGAACGTGGCACATGCTCAGGTCGAACATCTTGACTGTGAGAACATCGCGGCCGTCGTAACTGCAGATGAGAAAATAAAAATGCTACAGGCCATACGTCCGGGCGAAACACTCCCAGTCGCGCTTGAGGAACATGCGGCCAATGCCGTCAAACCACACATCCATGTCCCACGTGCTGGTACGCCTAATGCCAACCTCACGCAACTTTAGTTCACGTGGTTCACGGCCCTCCAACAAGTCCGCGAACTTCTTAGGCAGCGACTGCAGCAAAGGATAGAGTAGGCCATGAACATCATTACAACTAATCTGACAAATATGGCACCTAAACTGAGTACCATACCAATTTGTCAGATGAAGCATCGTTTTTTATAGCGAAGAACTCACAGTCCATCGTGTGCAAGCCCGCTTGTTCATCATACAAAAAAGTCTGACTTCAGTTACATCTAGAAGATATGCCAAAATAGCAAGGTTTCGAAACATGAGTAAACACATTCTATAACCAGCAAGGTTCACTAGAAATGTAGGACTAAATGCAGTTTAGCACCAACAAGGAGTAAAAGGGCTCACATTGTACTTCTGAAGAGAAAAAAGGGAAATTATTAAAAATAGCTACTGGTCATAAAAAGGGCAGAGTGAGTGAGTACCAGAGCTCTTACTTTCAACCTCACAAAGTACCTACCTATAAAAGTACACACACAACACCAGCTACCAACATCATTTGGGCACCTGGAAGTATCAAAATTACATGAAGGTACCAGGGACGGAGCTCCCTTATAAGCTGTGGTGTCAGCTGACCCTAGTGATACTAGCAAAACCTTCAGTAATTAGTGTTAAATAATACTAATTTATGGAGCAAAACCCAAGTGAAAAAGAGAGAAAATAGAGTTAACTACAGTGCAGAAAATTCCTAGCTCCTTAACAGGAAGCTTCAGTCCAACATCTCATTCAGATGCATGTAATTGTGTAAGTACCATCTCAATTAGTAATAAATGTGTAACACGCCAATCAATCATGAATGACATGGAACATAAAAATGTGGTACCATCTATATCTAGCACAAGATCGCACAACTCTTTCCTGTCGGGACAAGTAGGGCACTTGGAAACGAAAAGAAAATTAGTGTTTGAACTCAAATCGTTCTGCAATCGCATTGAGAAGAAAAGAAGAAGTAGTAATCTGAGTGCCGCCCGCGATGGATCTTTGGTGAATCGACGCGACGTGGGTCAATCTGCAGCGCGATGACGACAAGGGCGACGACGGCAGTCGAGAGAATGCGGCGGTAGAGAGGGATGGTGAGCGAGGGGTGATGCGTGCAGTTGACACACGTCCGTTGGGAACCCCAAGAGGAAGGTGTGATGCAGACGGTAGCAAGTTTTCCCTCAGAAAGAAACCAAGGTTTATCGAACCAGTAGGAGCCAAGAAGCATGTTGAAGGTTGATGGTGGCGGAATGTAATGCGGCGCAACACCAGGGATTCCGGCGCCAACGTGGAACCTACACAACACAACCAAAGTACTTTGCCCCAACGAAACAGTGAGGTTGTCAATCTCACCGGCTTGCTATAACAAAGGATTAACCGTATTGTGTGGAAGATGATTGTTTGCAAGAAAACAGTAAAACAAGTATTGCAGTAGATTGTATGCGATGTAAGAATAGGACTGGGGTCCACAGTTCACTAGAGGTGTCTCTCCCATAAGATAAAAGCATGTTGGGTGAACAAATTACAGTCGGGCAATTGACAAATAGAGAGGGCATAACAATGCACATACATGACATGATAAATATAGTGAGATTTAATTGGGCATTACGACAAAGTACATAGACCGCTATCCGAGCATGCATCTATGCCTAAAAAGTCCACCTTCAGAGTTATCGTCCGAACCCCTTCCAAGTATTAAGTTGCAAAACAACGAGACAATTGCATTAAGTATGGTGCGTAATGTAATCAATAACTACATCCTTAGACATAGCATCAATGTTTTATCCCTAGTGGCAACAGCACATCCATAACCTTAGGGGTTTCTGTCACTCCCCCAGATTCACGGAGACATGAACCCACTATCGAGCATAAATACTCCCTCTTGGAGTTAAGAGCGAAAACTTGGCCAGAGCCTCTACTAATAACGGAGAGCATTCAAGATCTTAAACAACACATAGGTAATAACTTGATAATTATCATAACATAGTATTCTCTATCCATCGGATCCCGACAAACACAACATATAGAATTACAGATAGATGATCTTGATCATGTTAGGCAGCTCACAAGATCCAACAATGAAGCACAATGAGGAGAAGACAACCATCTAGCTACTGCTATGGACCCATAGTCCAGGGGTGAACTACTCACTCATCACTCCGGAGGCGACCATGGCGGTGAAGAGTCCTCCGGGAGATGAATCCCCTCTCCGGCAGGGTGCCGGAGGAGATCTCCAGAATCCCCCGAGATGGGATTGGCGGCGGCGTCTCAGTAAGGTTTTCCGTATCGTGGCTCTCGGTACTGGGGGTTTCGCGACGGAGGCTATTTGTAGGCGGAAGGGCAGGTAAAGAGGCGGCACGAGGGGCCCAGACGACAGGCCGGCGCGGCCAGGGCCTGGGCCGCGCCGCCCTGGTGTCTGGCCACCTCGTGGCCCCACTTCGACTCTCCTTCGGTCTTCCGGAAGCTTCGTGGCAAAATAGGACCCCGGTCGTTGATTTCGTCCAATTCCGAGAATATTTCGTTACTAGGATTTCGAAACCAAAAACAGCAGAAAACAACGAATCGGCTCTTCGGCATCTTGTTAATAGGTTAGTTCCAGAAAATGCACGAATATGACATAAAGTGTGCATAAAACATGTAGATATCATCAATAATGTGGCATGGAACATAAGAAATTATCGATACGTCGGAGACGTATCAAGGGGCGGCGAGGTCGACAGATGGATGGCGCCGGCGCGCGGTGGTCTCCCTCCTCTGCAGAAAGAGGGTTTTCTCTTAGTGCGAACTAGACGTGACAATACGAGAGGAAGATGCCATCGAAAACACTTGGGCCCACATGTCGGTCTGTTACCACAAAATGTGGGTACATATCGGAGGGGCAGTTGCCATTTTTACGGTGCCTCTCTCAACTCCCCACCGAGTCGTCTTCCATCCTCTCCCCTGCTATCTCCTCTGTTTCTCCACTGCGCCCTCTTCGGCTTCCTCCTACGCCACGCCATGGAGGGGGATGAACTTACCAACCACAGCACTGATATCCGCAAGATCGTAGCACACGGTACGACTAAGATTGATGTCGTCTACACCGATGACAGCTATGAAGCAAGCAAGACTGTCGACATGTACGAGCAGTGGCTGAGCACGGATGAATACAAATTCATGGGCCTGGACTTCGAGTACTGCGACCCGGAATACGAAGATGATTGTCGCATCGCCGTCGTCCAACTGGCGATGAAGAATCATGTACTAGTCTACCAATGGTCAAGGTATATATGTAGATTCGACTTTTTCATCCGGGCTCAAAAACCCTCTATCAATCTTGTACTGCTATTGAAATATGAAAATCTGTTGTTATGTACTATATAGAACTTCCATAATTTTGTGTTCAAATCAGTGGTAAAACCATGTTTTGCACAACTTATCTCATCTAGATCTGATGCTTCGTACTAGTTCATTTATATTATCTGTCAATCTTGTTGATGTGGTTAGTTGTTATTTATTTATGTGCTTCTAGTATAGCTAAATCACCCTCATGAACCTAGTACTAGTCATTCATCTTTATGGTTACAATCTAAACTTCAAAATCAATTTGAAGGTACTGATATGAATAACAATAGGTACTTCCATTCAAGTTCAGACTAAAATTGTTAAATGACATGTAGAAATGAAATATCATCAAATAATTTCAGTGCATTTCACAACTCACTTTTAGTATATTTTTTTACAAAAATATTTAACATTTGTCTCTCTTTCAATATTTTGGTGGAGCAGTAGCGATCCGTGGTGTACGAAACTCATGGATTTCCTACGTAGTGGTGTACACTTTGGTAGCGTTGATGTAAGAAATGACAAGAAAGCAATGAAGGAAAGTTGGAATATTGAGATACCAGGTGAGTGCCACATTGATCTGCAGGACTTGTTCAAGCTTCAACACGCGACAGGACTGGGATGGCTAACATGGCAGCCGCACTCATCGACAAGACCTACGGAGGAATGAAGAAAGAATTTCCATCTAGCCAACACAAGTTCCGGGAGAAGAAGCCCCTCGATGAAATTAATCTTGAGTAAGCTGCTAGAGATGGGTTTGTGGCGTACAAACTGTACCGTATAATCAGTGTCTGTAACTATGGACAGCGCCACCTGCTACCTCCGCAAGCAACACCAACAGCAGTGCAACCTAGTTCAACTAGCGGCAGAAATGCTTCTGCATCGAGCAGCAACAAGGGAAAAGAATTGACCAGAACGAAGCGCTCCAGGGGATGAAGGGTGGACATACATGCGCATCACCGATGGGCATCACAAATGGAATGACGCGGCTTGGAGGTTTCTGACTTATGATCAAACAAGCTCTATTCCTTTTCCTGGGGTCCCGTGGGACAAGTGGCCGGAAGAGAAGAAGACGAAGAAAGGTTGGAGTGGAGATGCCCCAAACACACCCTAAATATAGCTCGATGTTATGTGAAGTGTATAGTTGTATTTTGTGTTTTGTCATGGGTTGAACTACTTTGTGTAATTAATGGCTAACAGACCAATGGTGTGTTAACTTTCAGAAATGTTAATAAAAAAGTAAAATTATACTCATCCTAATTCATACATCTAATGCAATAATCATAATTCAATCATACTTCAGATAGAATAATATTTTGCTGTGAGGTGCCGAAACAAGGGTTTTAGGGGGGGCAAGGGGTCTAAGATGCCCTAAACTGCTGGTCTGATTTGGCGTCACCACATTACCCTAGAAAAGAAGTTTCACTTTGAAAAAGGTTTGACAACCTCTTAGTACACTTAGGTCAACCTAGGTTTGACCAAACACTCAAAATTTCATACAAAATTGAAAATTTGTTGAAATATTTCCAAACCTTGTGTATTGGCCAATGTGTGGCTAATACTTTCCATGGAAAATAACAAACTAGAAAAAAATTTGTTTCCCTACCAAAGCACTCCCAAAAGTGAGGTGCGTAGTGAAAGATTATGTCCGTCTACCCCGAACGGGCAGTTCTTGACCATTTTTTGAGGTAGCTAACTTGAAATGGACTGAAATTTGGCACAAGGGTGCATCAACATGTGGGTAATGACGCTAGGATGCTATCTTGGCAGTTTGGTTTGAAAATTTTCAAAAATTAATTCCCTAAACTCAAGAAGAGGCATCACTTGTGAAGCATGTACATCTTAGGGTATTGGGAAAATTGGGAGCACGTGCTGGTCTGATTTGGCGTAACCACATTACCCTAGAACAGAAGTTTCACTTTGAAAAAGGTATTACAACCTCTTAGTACACTGAGGTCAACCTAGGTTTGACCAAACACTCAAAGTTTCATATAAAATTGAAAATTTGTTGAAATCTTTCCAAACCTTCTGTACTGGCCAGTGTGTGGCTAACACTTTCCATGGAAAATAACAAACTAGAATTTTTTGTTTCCCTACCAAAGCACTCCCAAAAGTGAGGTGCGTAGTGAAAGATTATGCCCGTCTACCCCGAACGGGCAGTTCTTGACCATTTTTTGAGGTAGCTAACATGAAATGGACTGAAATTTGGCACAAGGGTGCATCAACATGTGGGTAATGACGCTAGGATGCTATCTTGGCAAATTGGTTTGAAGATTTTCAAAAATTCATTCCCTAAACTCAAGAAGAGGCATCACTCGTGAAGCATGTACATCTTAGGGTATTGGGAAAATTGGGAGCACGTGCTGGTCTGATTTGGCGTCATCATTTTACCCTAGAACAGAAGTTTCAGTTTGAAAAAGGTTTGACAACCTCTTAGTACACTGAGGTCAACCTAGGTTTGACCAAACACTCAAAATTTCATACGAAATTGAAAATTTGTTGAAATCTTTCCAAACCTTGTGTATTGGCCAATGTGTGGCTAACACTTTCCATGGAAAATAACAAACTAGAAAAAAATTGTTTCCCTACCAAAGCACTCCCAAAAGTGAGGTGCGTAGTGAAAGATTATGCCCGTCTACCCCGAACGGGCTGTTCTTGACCATTTTTTGAGGTAGCTAACTTGAAATGGACTGAAATTTGGCACAAGGGTGCATCAACATGTGGGTAATGACGCTAGGATGCTATCTTGGCAGTTTGGTTTGAAAATTTTCAAAAATTCATTCCCTAAACTCAAGAAGAGGCATCACGTGTGAAGCATGTACATCTTAGGTTATTGGGAAAATTGGGAGCGCGTGCTAGTCTGATTTAGCGTCACCACATTACCCTAGATCAGAAGTTTAACTTTGAAAAAGGTTTGACAACCTCTTAGTACACTGAGGTCAACCACTACAAGAAAAGTTGCCATGGCCGACGAAGTTGAAGTCGCGCCGTGGTTGCTGGTGCTCCGTGGCCGACGATTTTTGGTCTCTCCGTTGTGCATGTCAAAACGTTTTTTTTCTCATTTTTGAGGCCACGTAGACCGACGAAAACGGCCAAAACGTCGCGTATGGTGGCCTGGGACGTGGTGCATCTCGAATTCTCGGGTTCGCCGGCCGAGTCAACACAAATCCGCTCCGCCGAGGGATGTAGGGCCCAGATGGCAGCCTCTCTGGCATTGTTTTTTTTCTCAATCGCGCCATCTCGTTCAACGCTCCCCGATCGAGCCGTTTACGATGCAGGATCATGGATCCCGCATGTCATCCTCTCAGAACGGTAAATGTTTATATTCTTGGATTTTTTTGACCCCCTGATTTCTGGCTACTTCCTTTTTCTTTTGATCCCTTGCCGCCTTGGAAACGTTGAGACCACTGCTGCTAATTGGGACCCGCATGTCATCCTCTATGAGCAATCAACTTTCTTTTCTTGGACTTTTTTTTGGCACCTCAAATTTGGTCACTTGGCTTTTTCTTTCGATCCCCTGCCGCCTCTCAAACGGTAATACCACTGCTGCTAAATGGGACCCGCATGTCATCCTCTATGTACTATAAAACTTTCTTTTCTTGGATTTTTTGGCACCTCATATTTGGTCACTAACCTTTTTCTTTCGATCCCCTGCCGCCTCTCAAACGGTGCTACCGCTGCTGCTAAATGGGACCCGCATGTCATTCTCTATGTACTATAAAACTTTCTTTTCTTGAATTATTTTTGGCTCCTGATATTTGGTCACTTTCCTTTTTCTTTCGATCCCGTGCAGCCGCTCAAACGGTGATACCGCTGCTGCTAAATGGGACCCGCATGTCATCCTCTATGTACAATCAAGTTTCTTTTCTTGAATTATTTTTGGCTTCTGATATTTGGTCACTTGCCTTCTTCTTTCGATCTCGTGCAGCCTCTCAAACGGTGATACCGCTGCTGCTAAATGGGACCCGCATGTTATCCTCTATGTACAATCAAGTTTCTTTTCTTGAATTATTTTTGGATCCTGATATTTGGTCACTTACTTTTTTCTTTCGATCTCATTCCACGTTTGAAACGTTGAGGAACCTGCTGGCTCATGGGACCCGCATGTCATCCTCTATGTGCTATAAAAGTTTATTTTCTTGGACTTTTTTTTCACCCTCTGATTTTTGGCTATTTCCTTTTTCTTTTCATCCCCTGCTGCCTTGGAAACATTGAGTAAGCTGCTGATTCATGGGACCCGCATGTTATCCTCTATGTACAATCAAGTTTCTTTTCTTAAATTATTTTTGGATCCTGATATTTGGTCACTTGCCTTTTTCTTTCGATCTCATGCCTTGAAACGTTGAGGAACCTGGTGGCTCATGGGACCCGCATGTCATCCTCTATGTGCTATAAAAGTTTATTTTCTTGGATTTTTTTCACCCTCTGAATTTTGGCTATTTCCTTTTTCTTTTGATCCCCTACCGCCTTAGAAACGTTGAGTAAGCTGCTAACTCATGGGACCCGCATGTCATCCTCTATGTACAATCAACTTTCTTTTTTTCTTTTGATCTCAAGCCGCATTTGAAACGTTGAGACCGCTGCTGCTAAATGGGACCCGCATGTCATCCTCTATGTAAAATAAAGTTTCTTTTCTTGGATTATCTTTGGCTCCTGATATTTTGTCACTTGCCTTTTTCTTTTGATCTCATGCCGCCTTTGAAACGTTGAGTAAGCTGCTGGCTCATGGGTCCCGCATGTCATCCTCTACGAACAATAAAAGTTTCCTTTCTTGGAGTTATTTTTTGACCCCTAATTTCTGGCTATTTGCCTTTTTCTTTTGATCTCCTGCCCCCTTTGAAACGATGAGGATGCTATTGGCAGGTCGGTCCCACATGTCATCCTCTGTGAACAATAAAAGTTTCCTTTGATGGATTTATTTTGAACCCCTAATTAATTTCTGGATATTTCCTTTTTTTCCTTTGATCCCCTGCCGCCTTGTAATCGTTGAGGATGCTGCTACCTCATGGGTCCCGCATGTCATCCTCTCAGAACGGTAAATGTTTCTTTTCTTGGATTTTGTTTACCAAATGATTTTTGGCTTATTTTTTCTTTCGATCTGGTGCCGCCTTTAAAACATTGAGGACGTTGCTGGCTCACGGTTCCCACATGTCAGCCTCTATGAACAATAAACGTTGAGGATGCTGCTGCCTCATGGGTCCCGCATGTCATCCTCTTAGAACGAAAAATGTTTCTTTTCTTGGATTTTTTACCAACAGATTTTTGGTTTATTTTTTCTTTCCATCCCCTGCCGCCTTTAAAACGTTGACGACGCTGCTGGCTCATGGGTCCCCGATGTCAGCCTCCCCGTACAAGAAACATGTGATATCTTGATTATTTTGCAGACAATAAACAGTGTATTGCGCTCTGAGCTATTTCAAACGGATAAATTAAATCTTTATTTTTACATAAACAAACTTATATGTTGAATCTCCTTGTTTTTTTTGTTTTTGCGAAGCATAGGACTTTCCTGTTTTGTTTAGAAAATTTCGAACTTTCCTGTTTTGGAGTGGGCTGAAATTGTACGAGTCAAAAGGCCAAGCAGGATAGTTCGAAGGCCCAGATGTCCAGATGCAGCCCAATTGAAATCTTTCTTCTTGGATTTTTTTCACCCGCTGATTTCTGGCTACTTCATTTTTCTTTTGGTCCTGTGCCGCCTTGGAAACGTTGAGACCGCTGCTGCAAAATGGGACCCGCATGTCATCCTCTATGTACAATAAATTTCTTTTCTTGGATTATTTTTGGCTCTTGATATTTGGTCACTTGCCTTTTTCTTTCGATCCCGTGCAGCCTCTCAAACGGTGATACTGCTGCTGCTAAATGGGACCCGCATGTCATCCTCTATGTACAATCAAGTTTCTTTTCGTGGATTATTTTTGGCTCCTAATATTTGGTCACTTGCCTTTTTCTCTCGATCTCATGCCACGTTTGAAACGTTGAGGAACCTGCAGGATCATGGGACCCGCATATCATCCTCTATGTACTATAAAACTTTCTTTTCTTGAATTATTTTTAGCTCCTCATATTTGGTCACATGCCTTTTTCTTTCGATCTCATGCCACGTTTGAAAAACGTTGAGGAACCTGCTGGCTCATGGGACCCGCATGTCATCCTCTATGTGCTATAAAAGTTTATTTTCTTGTATTTTTTTTAACCCTATGATTTTTGGCTATTTCCTTTTTCTTTTGATCCCCTGCCGCCTTGGAAACGTTGGGTAAGCTGCTGACTCATGGGACCCGCATGTCATCCTCTATGTACAATCAACTTTCTTTTTCTTTTGATCTCAAGCCGCATTTGAAACGTTGAGACCGCTGCTGCTAATTGGGACATGCATGTCATCCTCTATGTACAATAAAGTTTTTTTCTTGGATTATCTTTGGCTCCTGATATTTTGTCACTTGCCTTTTTCTTTCGATCTCATGCCGCCTTTGAAACGTTGAGTAAGCTGCTGGCTCATGGGTCCCGCATGTCATCCTCTACGAACAATAAAAGTTTCCCTTCTTGGAGTTATTTTTGACCCCTAATTTCTGGCTATTTGCCTTTTTCGTTTGATCTCCTACCCCCTTTGAAACGATGAGGACCCTGTTGGCAGGTCGGTCCCACATGTCATCCTCTATGAACAATAAAAGTTTCCTTTGATGGATTTATTTTGAACCCCTAATTAATTTCTGGATATTTCCTTTTTTTTTATCCCCTGCCGCCTTGGAATCGTTGAGGATGATGCTGCCTCATGGGTCCCACATGTCATCCTCTCAGAACGGTAAATATTTCTTTTCTTGGATTTTTTTTACCAACTGATTTTTGGCTTATTTTTTCTTTCGATCTCCTGTCGCCTTTAAAACGTTGTCGACGCTGCTGGCTCACGGGTCCCACATGTCAGGCTCTATAAACAATAAACGTTGAGGATGTTGCTGCCTCATGAGTCCCGCATGTAATCCTCTCAGAACGATAAATGTTTTCTTTTGTTGGATTTTTTTGCCAACTGATTTTTGTTTTTTTTTATTTTCGATCCCCTGCCGCCTTTAAAAGGTTGACGACCCTGCTGGCTCATGGGTCCCCGATGTCAGCCTCCCCGTACAAGAAACATGTGATATCTTATTATTTTGCATATAATAAACAGTGTATTTCGCTCTGAGCTATTGCAAACGGATGAATTAAATCTTTATTTTTCATAAACAAACTTATATGTTGAATCTCCTTGTTTTTTGTTTTTGCGAAGCATAGGACTTTCCTGTTTTTTTTTGAGAAAAATCCGAACTTTCCTGTTTTGGAGTGGGTTGAAATTGTATGAGTCAAAAGGCCCAGCAGGATAGTTCGAAGGCCCAGATGTCCAGATGCAGCCCAATTGAAATCTTTCTTTTCTTCGAATTTTTTCACCCCCTGATTTCTGGCTACTTCATTTTTCTTTTGGTCCTGTGCCGCCTTGGAAACTTTGAGTCCGCTGCTGCAAAATGGGTCCCGCATGTCATCCTCTATGTACAATAAAATTTCTTTTCTTGGATTATTTTCGGGTCCTGATATTTGGTCACTTGCCTTTTTCTTTCGATCTCATGCCGCCTCTGAAACGTTGAGTAAGGTGCTGGCTCATAGGACCCGCGTGTCATCCTCTATGTAAAATAAAGTTTCTTTTCTTGGATTATTTTTGGCTCTTGATATTTGGTCACTTGCCTTTTTCTTTCGTTCTCATGCCGCCTTTGAAACATTGAGATAGCTGCTGGCTCATGGGTCCCGCATGTCATCCTCTATGAACAATAAAGTTTTCCTTTCTTGGAGTTATTTTTTACCCCTAATTTCTGGCTACTTCCTTTTTCTTTTGATCCCCTGCCGCCTTTGAAACGTTGAATACTTTCTGGCTCATGGGTCCCACATGTCAGCCTCTATGAACAATAAACATTTCCTTTCTTGGAGTTATTTTTTACCCCTAATTTCTGGCTATTTGCCTTTTTTTCTTTCGATCCCCAGTCGCCTTCGAAACGTAGAGGACGCTGCTGGCTCATGGGTCCCAGATGTAAGCCTGTGTGAAGAATAAACCTTTCCTTTGTTGGATTTATTTTTCACCCTCTGATTTTTGGCTATTTCCTTTTTTCTTTTGATGCACTGCCACCTTGGAAACGTTGAGTAAGCTGCTGACACATGGGGCCCGCATGTCATCTTCTATGTACAATCAACTTGCAAGATCTTGGAGCGGAAGAGCTTGTATTAGTGGGACCCATATGTCATCCTCTATGTACAATAAAAGTTTCTTTTCTTGGATTATTTTTTGCTCCTGATATTTGGTCACTTTCCTTTTTCTTTCGATCTCATGCCGCCTCTGAAACGTTGAGGAAGCTGCTGGCTCATGGGTCCCGCATGTCATCCTCTATAAACAATAAAAGTTTCCTTTGTTGGAGTTATTTTTTACCCCTAATTTCTGGCTACTTCTTTTTCTTTTGATCCCCTGCCGCCTTTGAGCATTGAGGACTCTGCTGGCTAATGGGTCCCTCATGTCAGCCTCTATGAACGATAAACCTTTGTTTTCTTGGAGTTATTTCGACCCCTAATTTCTGGCTATTTTTCCTTTTTTTGGATCCCATGCCGCCTTGGAAACGTTGAGGATGCTGCTGCCACATGGATCTCGCATGTCATCTCCTTAGAACGATAAATGTTTCTTTTCTTCGATCTTTTTACCAACTGATTTTTGATTTATTTTTTCTTTCGATTCCCTGCCGCCTTTAAAACTTTGACAACGCTGCTGGCTCATGGGTCCCGATGTCAGCCTCCCCGTACAAGAAACATGTGATATCTTGATTATTTTGCAGACAATAAAAAGTGTATTTCGCTCTGAGCTATGGCAAACGGATAAATTATATCTTTATTTTTACGTAAACAAACTAATATGTTGAATATCCTTGTTTTTGTTTTGTTTTTGCGAAGCATAGAACTTTCCTGTTTTGGAGTGGGCTGAAATTGTACGAGTCAAAAGGCGTCCAGTAGGTTAGAAAGCCCAGATGGCCATGCAGCCCCAGCAGGGATACATCATTTTTCTTTTGGTTCTGTGCCGCCTTGGAAACGTTGAGGACGCTGCTGCCTCATGGGACCCACATGTCATACTCTATGTACAATAAAAGTTTCTTTTCTTGGACTATTTTTGGCTCCTGATATTTGGTCACTTGCCTATTTCTTTCAATCTCATGCCGACTCTCAAACGTTGAGTAAGCTCGTCGGCTCATGGGACCCGCATGTCATTATCTATGTACAATAAAAGTTTCTTTTCTTGGATTATTTTTGGCTCTCGATATTTGGTCACTTGCCTTTTTCTTTCGATCTCATGCCGTCTTTGAAACGTTCAGACTGCTGCTACAACATGGGACCCATATGTCATCCTCTATGTACAATGAAAGTTTCTTTTCATGGATTATTTTTTGCTCTTGATACTTGGTCACTTTCCTTTTTCTTTCGATCTCATGCCGCCTCGGCCCTCTGAAACATCGAGTAAGTTGTTGGCTCATGGGACCCGCATGTCATCCTCTATGTACAATAAAGTTTTTTTTCTTGGATTTCTTACCCCTTGATTTTTGGTCACTTGCCTTTTTCTTTCGATCCTGTGCCGCCTTTGAAATTGTGGACGCTGCGGGCTCATGGGTCCCACATGCCAGCCTCTATGAACAATAATATTTCTTTTCTTTGATTTTTTTACCCCCTGATTTCTGGCTATTTGCATTTTTCTTTGCACCGGCCGCCTTTGAAACGATGAGGACGCTGCTCGCGCATAGGTCCCACATGTCAGCCTCTATGAACAATAAACCTTTCTTTTCTTGGATTTATTGTTGACCCCTAATTAATGGCTACTTCGCTTTTTTTTTGATCCTCAGCCGCCTTTGAAACGTTGAGGACGCTGCTGGCTCATGGGTCCCTTATGACAGGCTCCTGAAAAATAAAATATTTACTTTCTTGGATTTATTTTTGACACCTAATTAATGACTACTTGGTTCTTTCTTTTGATCCCGTGACGCCTTTGAAACGTTGAGGGCGCTGCTGGCTCATGGGTCCAACATGTCAGCCTCTATGAACAATAAGAGTTTCCTTTGTTGCATTTATTTTTGACCCCTAATTTCTGGCTATTTGCCTTTTTTCGATCGCCTGCCGCCTTAGAAACGTTGAGGACGCTGCTGGCTCATGGGTCCCACATGTCAGCCTCTTTGTACGATAAAAGTTTCCTTTGCTGGATTTATTTTTGACCCCTAATTTCTGGCTATTTGCCTTTTTCTTTCGAGCTCCACCGCCTTTGAAACGTTGATGACGCTGCTGCAAACTGGGTCCAATATGTCAGCCTCTATGTGCGATAAACCTTTCCTTTCTTGGATTTTTTTGGACACATGATTTCGAGCTACTTGCCTTTTTCTTTCGATCTCCTGCCCCCTTTGAGAAACGTCGAGAACGATGCTGGGTTCGTGGGTCCCACATGTCATCCTCTCTGAATGATAAATGTTGTGGCCGCGGCTGCAAGATAGGTCCCACATGTCAGCCTGACTGTTGAATAAACGTTTCCTTTCTCGAATTTATATTTGACCCCTTATTTCTAGCTACTTTGTCGTTTGTTTCGATCCCCTGCCGCCTTGTCAACGTTGAGGACACTGCTGCAAAATAGGTCCCACATGTCATCCTCTATGTAGAATAAATGTTTCCTTTCTTGGATTATTTTTTACTTTCGATCTCTGGCCGCATTTCAATGATCCTCTGAGCCTGTTAATGATCCTAATAGTATTTCTATTTCTGATGCTGAAACTGAAAGTGGTAATGAACATGATAAAGATAATGATAAGAATGATGCTTCTGATAAAGAAGAGGTTGAAGAAGAACCCGAAAAGCATGCTAAAAATAAAAAGTATACTAAAGAAGATTTTATTGCTAAGAAACATGGTAGTGAAAGGGAACCTTGGGTTCAAAAGCAAATGCCTTTTCCGCTAAGAAACTAAAATCAAAGGAAGAAGAACACTATAATAAATTTTGTGATTGGATGAAACCTTTATTCTTGCAAATACCTTTGAGTCGATGCTATTAAATTGCCTCCTTATTCAAAGTATATGAAAGATATTGTCTCTAACAAAAGGAAAATTCCTAATGAGGAGATTTCCACTATGCTTGCTAATTACTCTTTTAATGGTAAGGTTCCAAAGAAGCTTGGCGACCCAGGTATTCCGACTATTCCTTGTTCTATTAAGAATAATTATGTTAGAATTGCTCTATGTGATTTGGGAGCGGGTGTTAGTGTTATGCCTTTCTCTCTTTACAAGAGACTTTATTTAGATAAGTTGATACCGACTGATATATCTTTGCAAATGGCTGATAAATCTACTGCTATTCCTGTTGGTATATGTGAGGATGTTCCTGTTCAAGTTAGTAATAATTGCTTGATATTAACTGATTTTCTTGTGTTGGAAATGCCTGAAGATGATAATATGTCTATTATTCTTGGGAGACCTTTTCTTAACACAGCAGGGGCTGTTATTGATTGCAATAAAGGAAAAGTTACTTTCAATGTTGATGACAAGGAGCATACCGTTTATTTTCCCAAGAGGATTGAGAAAACATGTGGAGTTAATGCAATTTCTAATGTGAGAACTATCAAAGTGGGAACTATTGATTGTCCAATATATGAGCCCAAAGAAGAATATCAAATTCTTGTGATTGGATCCATATCAATTCAATAAAAGGTAACATGATTGATTTGAGGTTTAATTCTTCTTATGTTATGTAAAATTTATTTGGTGGCAAGACTTGATCACCTTGTTAACAAATTCATTTTATATGCATAGAGGAACTAAACAACATCTCTTTCTTCCTCCACTTGATCTACTTACTGTAGCATTTTTGTTTTGCAAAGTTCTTTAGTTAATTAGAGATTTCAAAAAATTTCCTGCCCAGTAATAATAATTTTGACACCCAGAAATGTGCATTTTTCAAAGTTTTCAAAAATTCACGAAAATTATACCATTGGTCCTATTTTTCGACGAGGCACCCGGGAACACCGGGGATGACCGGTGGGGCACCCCAGGTGGCACCCCACAGGCCGGCGCGGCCAAGGAGGGGGGCGCGCCACCCTGGCGTGTGGGCCCCTCCTTGCCTCACTACTTTATCTCTTCCTCCCACTTTCTTCTCTCTCCCGAAAAAACTCGCACCAGGTTCCTCTCACTCGCGTTTCTACTCAAGAGCTCAAGATTTCTCGATCTCTTTGCTCAGCCCAGATTTCTGTCTGAAATTTGGCACATTTCCTCTCTGGTATGTGACTCCTTCGATTATCCAAGTAGAATTTTGTTTGGTGGAGTATATCTTGAATATTTTGCTGCTGTAGGTAACATGTTTAGTGAGCTTGCATGCTTGTTCTAATTAGTAGAAACTAGTTTTGATGCATGATTATTACTCTAGCAAGTTCCTATTGTAGTTTCCCTCAATTATATGTCACCAAATCAAATTTTATAATGTTTGTTGAAAAATTTCAGAAAAGGAAGATGGATAACCACAACTTTGGAGAAGTGTTTGAAAGATAGACGACAAGCACGGGGAGGCCCTCGAGGTCATCCACCCGATTTAGGCAATCCTATAATGAGGACCTCATCGCACCAAGCTTCACACCCGAAGAGGACAATGGAGTCCCTAATGCTTCATCCTTCCCATGTTATGAATTTTTGAGTAATGCAGGGTTGTTGGATGATTTCTTTACCCTCGTCGGTAAGGCAGGCTTAACCACCTACGTGGGAGATGAGAGTGAGCAATACTACACGCTCACTAAAATCTTTGTGGAGAGCTTCAAGTTCAACAACAAGCACTTCCGCCCAACAGTTGCATTCAATATCTATGGTAAACCTATTACTATGAAGTTGGAAATTTTTTGTGCTGCATTGGGTATGGCCCCTGTAGGTACGGCAAAGAAGATCGAGGACAACCCCAAGGAATTGCTGGAGCTCTATTGAGGAATCACCAATGATGATTGTCGCACCATTCAGCGTGGCAAGATAAGAAACATCCAACTCCCCGCCATTAAGTATTTTGCTTATTACATTTGTACTAGCATTCTTGGTAGGGAGAACACTAGTAATATATCTAGCTATCATCTTGCTTTCTTAATTGCTGCACTCACTGGGGACACGCCTTATCATCTTGGTGCTCTTGTTGCTCGCCGCTTGTCTAACAAGGGGCCTATATTTGGAGGAATTATTGTTTCGCGCGTTTTAGCATATCTAGATCTTCCTGTTGACCCTACTGATGTGAAAATAACTCCTATGAGGCTTGATATTGCTGCTATGAAGAGTCATCAATTTGTTACAACCGACTCTAGTTTAGATAACATTGTCTATAGAATATTGTTTGCTGACGGGGAAGAGAGGGAAATCATTTTGCCGCAGCCAGATTTGTTCAGTATTGACAGGAAACCATCACTACTAGGAAAAGGCCTATAGATGAAAATAGCACTACCGGCGCACCAGCAAATCCATGCGCCGGTGGAAAAATACCGCCGGCGAGCCAGGTTAGGCCGCGCCGGCGAAGAACCTATACTGCCGGCGCACAAGCAAATTTAGTGCGCCGGGAATAAAATTCGAAGAATTCTGGCCGGAAACAAAAAATCTGGGCACCTTACCCCCGGGAATCGCCTTTTCAGTTTTCGAAAAAATAAAAGAAAATGATAGAAAATTCAAAAAATAAAATCCTTTGAACTGCCCATGTATTATGTAATCTAGCTTTAATAAAAATTTGAAAAAATGAATTTCGATATATTATGCAAAATGGCATCATCTTTCGGTAAAACGGGATTTCTGGTTGCATACGACCTCCGATGAAAAACTTTTTTATATCAAAATCTATCTACGCGAAATTTCCTATCCGAATTCAACCGCCTACGGCCGTTTACCGATTTTTTTGATTCCCAAAATTTGAAAAGGAAAACAGAGTTTTTTGAGGTTTTAGATTTGGATGAAAAAAAATTAAAAAGTACCCCCGGCGCACCACCATACTAGTTGCGCCGGCAGTAACCTCTACTATATAGGCGCATACTATCCTCCTCCTCCTCCTCTTCCACTTCTCCTCCTCCTCTCCTCCTCCTCGTCCTCTTCTCCTTCCTCCTTTTCTCCTCCCTGACGGGCTCCTCCTCCGATGACGACGACCTCAACCTCGGGCCTCCTCCGACGACCTCAACCTCGGGCCTCCTCCTCCTCCTCCTCCTCCTCCTCCTACTTTGGTGACATCCTCCCTCAGGTGACATATTCCTCCTCCTCCTCCTCATACTACACATCGGGCCTCCTCCTCCTCCACCTCCCTCCTCCTACTCCGGTGACATTGTCCTCCGGTGATATCCTCCTCCTCCTCCTCATACTCCACCTCCGGCCACCTCCTCCTCCACCACCACCTCCGGCCTCCTACACCTCCTCCTACTCCTACCTCGGCGCAACAACGACAGGCCCACATTCATGGTTTTCGAGGACGAACCCGTGCTAGATCTAGATCGAGATCTAGATCTAGATCGGCCTTTTTAAAAAAAATTGAAAAATCATACCGCCGGCGCACCTGGCCTGGTTCGCCGGGGATAATTCACGTTACTGCTGGCGCACCAGCTGGTGCGCCGGTGGTAACTCATTATCACCGGCCTGTTCCCACCGGCGGGCTCTGGTGCGCCGGCAATAGCCGTTTTTGGTGCGCCGGCAATAAGGCTTTTCCTTGTAGTGCATGGTCGCGCTCTAAGGAGGAGGTGGATGAGCAATTGAAGATACAAGGCTTCCACCAGCAGCATGACTCCGAGGACGCCGAGCCCTCCTACGACTACACCGTCACGTATCCGGGTGCTTCTTCTAGCACATACCCGGAATATGATCCATCTTCGTCGTACTACGGAGGTGCTACTTCATGGGCACCATGGGATTGATCTCCACTTAGGCCAAAAGCCTAAGCTTGGGGGAGGTATACCGGCATCACTCATTCTTTGCATATTATGGTTGCTGGATACTTGTATATACTTGTTTAGTTTCTTTGAGTGGTTTTCTAATGAGAGGGAGATGATATTTGGGGAAGTGCTGATTGAAAACAGATTCTGGACTGTTACCAAAAAATTCCCAAAAACAGCCAGAACGTTATTTTGCGAAGCCAATTTTTGTGCATGTTCCCCATGTTATTATCTAACATTCATTAGTTGAACACTTTTCGAGCTGAGCAGCGGAAGAATTTCTTAAAAATCGATTACTGTACTGCTGTCAAGTTTGACGAATTTCTGCTGCTTTGCGTTTATGTGACTCTTCTAGTTTCCATTTTCTTGATTTTGCTTTGTTTCTTTCCTAAAACACAAAAAGACCAAAAATATTTATGTTGTTTCCCTTCACCACTTGTTTATTTTAGTTTCTTGCTTTTATCTTGCTTTATTTGCTATCGTTGGTTTGTTATAAGAAAATCCAAAAAGATTTTGCTTTGTTTGTTTGTTTCCTTTTGTTCTTGTTTCCAAATTCGAAAACACCAAAAATATTTGCTGTTCTTCTTTGGTTTTGTAAAGTTCATTATGATTTCAATGGTCTTCGGTGGCTGGAGCGTGGTTTTCATTCCATATTATTCAAGCTACACAAGTGAAAAGGCAATAATGACGATCTACGACAATCCGGTTGTGGTGAGAGGCTGGTATGAACTCTATTTGTTTTCATTTTTGTACATATACTCATCCATGTGAGCATGCTTAGTTGGTTCATGTGAGGTATATGTCATTTAAGAAAGTCTAGTAGTTCATGATCTCTCATGATTAGCTCCAATTTATTAATATGAGTAGCATGTCATAAATATTTGCTTGCATTGCTTTATTCATAGATAGGTATGACATTGTGGTATCCTCCTCTGAATAATTCTCTTGAATCAACTTGGCACATGCTCACGCATGCATATGACTGAACAAAATGTCAATTAAGCCTCGATGATTTACTTTACCTCAGAGTTCTTATATCATTTTTATGCCTCCGTTAATTTATTTTGTCGCAAGCATGATTATGACAATTCATTGCTCTCTTGATTGTCGCTTCCCGCCTATTGCTAGCCTTCACTTGTACCGAGCGGGAACGCTGCTCGTGCTTCCAAACACCCGAAAACCAAGTTATTCCAGAGTGTCCACCATAAATACCTATGCATGGCATTTCAAACCATTCCAAGTAAATTCTCATGTGCTACCTTTAAACCTTCAAAATGCTTCTCAATTTGTGTCAATGTTTTATAGCTCATGAGGAAATATGTGGTGTTTATCTTTCAATCTTGTCATTTACTCCTCGACAGACTTTCATAATGGACTAGTGGCACATCCGCTTATCCAATAATTTTGCAAAAAGAGTCGGCAACGGGGTTCCCGACCCCAATTAATCAACTTTCATTAATAATTCTCTTCACATGTTTTGCCCCGATTTATCAGTAAGCAACTTAAATTGCAAATAGACACTCCTCCATGGTATGTGATTGATGGAAGGCACCCGAGGATTCGGTTAGCCATGGCTTGTGTAAGCAAAGGTTGGGGGCAGTGTCATCCATAATGAAACTAAAATACGTGTGTAAATGTTATCACCAGAATTTGACCAAGTCAGAGGTGGGCCGCGATCAAGATGGT
>NC_061512.1:57307263-57356365 GCF_022539505.1 Lolium rigidum | reverse complement strand
CTCTTTTAGTTCATGCCAATCTTGTTCTCCCTGAACATGTTGGTTTGCATTCCGTGTACTATAGGTGATGCCATTGTTATTTCTATCTACTTCGTCGTAAGCTAACAAAGTAACTGCGTGCTATTAGTTCCTGCATGCTATTGCTCTGCCATCCTGCAGTACAAATTTATTTGAACTCGTCACAGCAGCTACTTCCATCATAATTTTGTCTGCCATCTGATTCTTCAAAAGCTGCAATATTAACTTGTTTCTCTTAATTGGCATGGCGCTCACATATAGAATGGTGAACATATTGGTGTGCATTCCGTCTTCTACAAGTTCACAGGTGATCCCACTATATTCCGTTTCTGGTCCATCCTAAGGCGTGGCATTAACTATCCTCTATGTGTTGCTCATTACAACTTTATATCCCGAAACAAATTGATTTGTTTCCCTTATCTACAAGTTTATGAGTGATGCCATTATAACTCCTATCTGTTTTATTCCTAGCTATTATAGTAACATCCTGCTATTATTTAGTTCATGGCCAATTTTAAGTAATTGCACATGTTGGTTCGCATTCCCTGCTCTATAGCTTTTGGCATCGTAACTTCTATATTTGGTTTACATTCTCTGCTCTGTAGATCTAGCCATCATAACTTTATCTTGCTCAGTCGTTGTTACAAAAATTATGGCCTGCTACTATGTTGTTTGTGCCAATTTTTTACTCCATGAACATATTGGCTTGCATTCCCTGTACTACAGGTGATGCCATTGTTTTGTATCTAGTTCATTGTAAGCTAACAAAGTAAGGACTTAGTTTGGCATGCTATCACTCATGCTATCTAGCCTGTAGTACAAATAAACTTGTCATACTACTAGATAATAATTTTGTGTGCCATCTTGTTCTTCAAAAGCTGCATTATTGACTTGTTTCTCTGACTTGGCATGACGCTCACATATGGAATGCTGAACATATTGGTTTGCATTCCCTCTTATACAAGTTCACAGGTGATCCCACTATATTATCGTATCCGGTCCATCCTAAGCTCCAGCATTAACTATCCTCTATGTGTTGCTCATTACAAGTTTATATCCTGAAACATCTTGATTTGCATCCCCTTCACTATAAGTTCAGGAGTATTATTTAGTTCACGGCCAATTTGAAGTAATTGCACTTGGCACATGTTGGTTAACATTCCCTCCTCTTTATCTTTTGCCATCGTAACTTCTATTTTGGGTTTACATTCCCTGCTCTGTAGGTGTAGCCATCAAAACTTCATCTTGCTCAGTTGTTGTTACAAAATTTATAGCCTACTACTTTGTTGTTCATGCCAATTTTATACTCCCTGAACATGTTGGTTTGCATGGGACTCGACAGTAGTAAGTCTGCTGTTTCATTTTAACGTGCTCGTTATATTGGTCGTTGGTATGCGGCATGCACTCTTTGTTTGCTTATTGTGCGTATTACAATGATCTTCTTATAACGACGAAATGATGAGTTCCAAATTCTTTGGCAAATAATATTGTAGTGTCTTTGCCTTTCCATTGTTGCTGTCTTAACTTGTAATGTCTTTGCTTCAGATATAGGTGGTGCATGGACAACTTAAAATATTGCCGAATGGCTTCATTGTATTGCTAGGTTTAATTGCCATTCAATTTCTCTGGGTTCTGTAATATTTTTTCAAAGCCTTGCAGCTGATGTAATATTTAGTTAGTTTTTATAGTTCTTTGGCGCATTTTTTCTATGGTGCTTGTGGTAAGTGAGGCTACCCGACATAAATCATGTGCTGCGTAAATATTCTCAGTATCTGAATAACAAATTCCCATCCCTTAAACGGCCCAATTAAGCGAAATCACATATGTGTTGGCCCGCAAAATCCTAAAGCGCCTATTATGCCGGCATATAAACAGCAACTAAACGGGTTAGCCCACTTACTTATTGGGCCAGCCCACTTGATTTATGGTGGACCCCACCCTCTAATTGGGCCTGCCCACTTGCTTTAAGGTGGACCCCACCCACTACTGGGTCGGCCCTGTAACAGAAAAGTGGGCCCCACAAGCTTATTGGGCCGGCCCGCTAACTCGTCGGGCCAGCCCACCTGATTTACCGTGGACCCCACATACTAATTGGGCCGGCCCACTAACTTGTTGGGCCAGCCCAATTGCTTTTGTGGTGAACCCCACTTACTAACTGGGCCGGCCCGCCAACCTGTTGGGCCAGCCCACTTGCGTTATGGTGGACCCCACTTACTAACTGGGCTGGCCCGGATATACGATAGTGGGCCCCACCTGCTTATTGGGCCAGCCCACTATCTTGTTGGGCCAGCCCACTTGCTATATGGTGGACCCCACATACTAAATGGGCCGACCCTTTAACAGGAATGTGGGACCCACCTGTGTTTTTGGCCCGGCCCACTATCTTGTTGGGCCAGCCCACTTGCTATATGGTGGACCCCACATACTAAATGGGCCGGCCCTTTAATAGGCAAGTGGGACCCACCTGTGTTTTTGGCCCGGCCCACTATCTTGTTGGGCCGGCCCACTTGCAATATGGTGGACCCCACATACTAAATGGGCCGGCCCTTTAACAGGAAAGTGGGACCCACCTGTGTTTTTGGCCCGGCCCACTGGCTTGTTGGGCCAGCCCATTTGATCTATTGTGGACCCCACGTACTAAATGGGCCGGCCCGATAGCAGGAAAGTGGGACCCACATGCTAATTGGGCCGGCCCACTAACTTCCTGGGCCGGCCCAATTGCTTTAAGGTGGACCCCACTTGTTAAATGGGCCGGCCCGATAGCAGGAAAGTGGGCCCCACATGTCTTGTGGGCCGACCCTTTTGCCTATTGACCGGTCAAACGAGTGCATTCGGCCCGGCCCACATGCTTAGTCGGCCGGCCCATTTAAGTTTTGACCAGTCAACCTTAGAGGTTAGGCCCAGCCCACGTAACTAATGGACCAGCCGAGCTATATAGTTCACCGGTCAAATTATGTCAGCTGGCCCGGCCCGCAAACTTAATGGGGCCGGCCCGCTTAAGACGTGGCAGGCCTCGTGTGGGCCTACCATCTACCACGGGTTCGGCCGGTTAACGCCGTTAACTGCAAGTTAACGGCGTCTGCCACGTGTCAGTCTGCATGACGTCAGCAGTCAACGGGCTCCCGGAAACACTTCTGCAACGGTCCGATTTTCCGTGGCGGAAGGGCGCCCAAGCACGACGGACCGAAAAAAACGTCGTAGGACTTTTCCTGACGCAGTTTCGACAACAGAACCCATATCGTCGGGTTAGGCCCATAGGCGATGAAAAATGGTCCTTAGCGGACAATTTTGGGACGTTGTCTATCAGAACTTTTCTTGTAGTGTATAGAATTACAAGGAAAAGTGGAGCATAGATTTCTCTTTCTGAAAAGATCTCAAGGATAAGAGTGAGAATAGGTTTTCATAAATATTCACTTCATTTGTTTTGAAACTAGGTTTTTCAGACGTCCATTCTAACTAGGGCCTCCTAAGGTCAAACAGTGGCTCCGATACGAACCTGTCAACACCCGGATTTTTAATTCCAGATGCCTATTATGCCATACATCGCAATCCCAGGAATGTTGTTTTTGCGAGACATAATAGTTGATATCACAGAACATCATTCATTACAAACCATAATCGTCTTACAACAAAGGATCTCATGATCCAATCTTAAAACAACAGTTGATCTAAAGATCAGATACAAGTCACACAGCGGAAGAAACGTAGTAGCGGTCCATCTGTTCCACATGCAACGCTTGACGCCAGGAGGTGAACCTAGGTATCATAGACGTCCTGCTGTACGTCCATCTTCCTGGTACTGGGGCTCCTCTTTATAGTATGGCCATTTGAATAGCTAGGGACAAAACCATGAGTACTTTATAAAGTACTCGCAAACTAACACTAATAAAAGTACTAGTAGCTCTAATAAGGGTTCTAAGCTTCTAAGTTTATTTGCACAAAGCTAGTTTTATTTCATAAACACTTTGATAGTCAAAGACTCTTTATTTGTCAAAAATTACTCAAGTGGGAACATTAGTGTCATTCCCACAACTCCTGTTGTGGTCAAGTCAAAGTCACAATTCAAGTTCAAGTCATAAGTCACCAGTCACAGGTCACATTTTGAAATTGTCTGATGACGGAACAGTATGGCCTTTACAACTGTCCATGACCGCGGACGCGGCTATTCGAATAGTTCAACACTCTGCAGAGGTTGTACACTTGTACCACAACTTTTGATTACATACGTCAGGGATAGCCCTGAATAATCATACTCAGTATGCGGATCATCAACCATTAACCTTTCACTTACATACCATAGTATAGGCACCTCCCCTATGAGCTAGGCCTCCTAGTGATGGCAAACTGCCATCCCAGGAACTACACACAGGGCTTGGGTAGGACATTCACCTCTATTTCACGTCATTTCACCTTTCACGGAGGCAGCCTCGGCATAACCCCTATGACGCTTGTTCAGAGGGAACCCATACTAAAATACATAAATTTCCAGTTAAAGCCTTCACCATAATCAGGTATTGTGGGGTACTCTAAAATTGGAATGGTATCGCATCCGAACCCAACCACCAGTTTTTGTCAAATTCACTTTGTCATTCACAAGTCATATTCACCATCAAAACTTTCAGTAGAATGACTCATCATTCTAAGGTTTTCAAATTCATTTGCTTCACAAGTTCCAATCTAGAGTAGTCAATTTTAGTTTTAGCACTAGCAACTAATCATGAGGGGTGCTAACTAAATTTTAGCTCTCTAGGCTAGGTTTGAAGCTCTTCTAGTACTCTATCTCTAGACCAATATCAACTATAAGAAAAAGCCTAGGTAAAAAGAGTAAAAGATTGCAAGATAAAAACTTGGGCTTGGACAAATCTGTAAACAAAAGAGTATTGCAAGGGTATCTTGCACTTTGCATTAGTAGAGCTTGCATTGGTAATAGCTTGCCTTGGTTGGTACAGTGATCAAAGTGTTCCTCCTATTCTTCGTAGAAGACCTCCTCCTCCTCGTAGCCTTTGGTACTAGCGTCTATAAACGGATACAAGGTAACAATCACCAAACAATACTTAAGGAGACTATTTAGCCATAATGGCTCACACATGATGATCTATCATCATGACAATCATCACTCAACATCATACTAGGGTTTTCTTTATTTAGTGTTGGGAAAATAATTTCCTCTCATTGAAAAACAAATACTATGATTTAATACCTACTAGGGTTTCCATTTATTTCCTTTGAAAGTAATTTCTTCTCATTGAACATTACTAAGATTTAATTTCCTCAAATAATAAAGTATGAGATCATGTTGACCAAAGTCACCACTTCATATTTATCCATTTGGGAAAATGATTTAAATGAGATACTACATCTCATACAATTTAAATACTACTTTGGAAATGATTTAATATTCTCAAGTAATGACATATGAGGTCATGAAGACTAATTCATCCCTCACATTGAATTACTTGGGAAAGTGATTTAAATGAGATGCTACATCTCATAGATTTCAAATACTATTTTTGAAATAATTTAAATGAGCTATAAATGATATGCTACATGTCATATTTTTGCATAATCCAATAGAGTTTTTGAAATGTGAATTATGAGAATTGGAATCACCTCAAAATTCATTATGGTTGATTTTTAATAAATGTTTGAATTTTAAAAAGGCACTGCCTTGTTATTTTTATTGCAAGTGATCTATAATGAACTAGGGTTTGAGACCAGTGGGGTTCGCTAGATAATTTCATCTACTTTCCCAAAATTGGAATCAACTCAATTGGCTTTGTAAATTGGTTTCTATTGAATTTTGAATATGGCACCAGTATTGAATTTAGAATAACTGAATTAATTCAAATTCAAATACGTGGGCTTAGGTGGGAAAAGCTAACGGGCCAGAGAGAAAAAGAAAAGGGCCGGCCCAGCTGCGTGTCTCGCACGCATGGGCTGTCCGACAAGGGACCCCACCGGTCAGTGTCTATTTAGCCAGCCCGAAACGGTACGCAGCGTGAGCCGTTGGATTAAAATGAGATCGAACTGTTCTGGGTCGTCCCCGTCCACGAGCAGAGCTCGCCGGAGAACAAACCCTACCGGCGGCTGCGGGGTCGCGGTGGGGGGCTTACCGGGGTCCAGCGAGTCCGGCGAGGCGGGCGATCGGCGTGGAAGACAACACCGAGGCGAACAAGGGTCGTGGGAGAGGCTGAGGAAGACAGGAGCGTCGCCTCCGTCCAGCTACTACCGCGGCGGACTCCGGCCAAATTCCGGCGATAGGGCTCAAATTGGGAGGAGGGGATTGGCTAGCTTGATCAGTGGAGAGAGGGGAAGAGAATGGTGTGAGAAATTTGAGAGGGGGAGGGCTCTTTTCATAGGGTCGTGAGGTGCTGCGGGGCTTCCTCGCCGGCGAAGGGAAGGGGCTCTCTTCGGGCGGCCAAAGGGTAGGGCAAGGACGCAGGGCGGTTCACCACGTCACGACGGGTCTGAAGGACGAGATGGCACATGATTTCTATGACGGAGGCGTCCTGGCGAGGTGCGTGTCTGTGGGGTCGCCGACGGGCGTCACCGTCGTGACGGTACCGGTCCAATGAGCGTGTCTGGGAGGTTCTCCGGATGAGGGCGGAGCGAATGGAGGTGAAGGGGATGCAGGGGGAGGACGGGATGACGAGTGGCGACGCTGTGCCGTGCGTGGCCAGTGGGCTTGGCCATGCACGCTCTGGCGTACCCAGGGTGGCATGGGCACGGTTTGGTCCATGCAGCGCAGGGTCTCTCGTGGCCAGGGGCGTGCACTGGCACATTTGTGGGAGTGAGGGGAAGCTTTAGGACAAGGTGAGGTCATCTAGAAAAGAAAGGAGAGAGGGGTGGCATGGAGGAGTGGCATGCTCACAGCATGGGTTTGTCTTGGTCAATTTCATCAAGGAACAGTGGTGCAAATGCATGGCTTGATCCAGAGGATGCAAGAGGGAGTTGAGGTTGACCAGAGGAGTGAGGGTTTTGGCTAAAATCCAATGGTTTTTTAGAGTGTGTGCTCAAATCTGAATTAGGCACACCAAGTGTTTGATGAAATGGCCGAAAGAGATTTGAATTTGAATTTTGCCAAGATATTTTATGGGTATGATTAAAATAATGTTTGGCATCTAGTGATGGTGTTGGTTTGCAAAATGGAGTTGGTTTGTTGAAAATCAAAAATGAGGTGATCTAGAATCTGATTCAAAGTTGCCACTTTGCATGCTTATAATAAGCAATTGAAAATGAATCAGCATGGTTGGCAAGCTCCAAAGTGATCACCTTGATGTGTTCTTGGATGAGGAGCAAAGAGATGAGAAAGTTTTGTTTAGAAAAGATTAACTACAGGGCTCAAAGTAGGCATCATGTTAAAATTGTCACAAGTGACCATTATCACATGTGCTAGGGTTTTTCAATTTCATTTGTTTTGTTTTGATTTTCTTTGACCAAAAATCATTGTTTTGGGTTGATTGAGTGTTAGGTTGAGTTGATCAAGGGTTTCAAACAATTTAAGTGAAGTAAGCATGGCATAGGATCATATTTGCAAATATGGCCATTTGCTCACATATGCCTCTCCTTTTATTTTATTTTCTTTTCTTGGTTTCTCTTTGATTTTGAAAAGGGTAGGGTTTAGGGTTTAGAAATATGTTCAACACTTCAAAAAAAATCATGGAGAAAATCCAATTATACATGCTTGAACACTATGCACATAAGGTAAGGTAATCCAAGTTTTTGTTGGCTCCAAATTTTGGGAAAGGGAATTGGTCTTCTTCATTGTTTTGAAATTTTGGGGTGTTACAGTTGCAGAATGATGTGGTGCAATGTCTTGTTAGTTTTGAGCTGGTGTTCCCACCATCCTTCTTCAATATTATGACGCATCTCCTCGTTCACCTGGTCGAGGAGATTTCCATTCTCGGTCCTGTGTTTCTACACAATATGTTCCCCTTCGAGAGGTTCATGGGAGTCTTAAAGAAATATGTTCATAACCGTGCTAGGCCAGAAGGAAGCATCTCCAAGGGCTATGGAACAGAGGAGGTCATTGAGTTCTATGTTGACTTTATTCCTGACCTTAAGCCGATTGGTGTTCCTGAATCACGACATGAGGGGAGACTAAGTGGAAAAGGCACGCTAGGAAGGAAATCAATGATATGTAGGGACGGGATTTCTTTCACCCAAGCACACTACACATTTCTACAAAGTTCCACCTTGGTGGCTCCGTATATCATTGTACACAAAGAATTTTGTACGCTCCCAGAACCCGGGGCAGTCGAATGATTGGATTAGACGTGAACACATGTCGACCTTCGGCAGTTGGTTGCAAAAACATCTCCTGAATAACAGCACTATTGAAGATCAGCTGTACTTGTTGGCCCAGACACCATCTTTGACTGTATTGACTTTCCAAGGGTACGGGATAAATGGGAATACATTTTACATGATCGCCCAAGATAAAAAGAGCACCAACCAAAACAGTGGTGTCCGCTTTGATGCAATTAACAACGAAGGCCCAAATGACACATATTATGGTTACATAGAGGAGATATGGGAACTTGACTATGGACATTCTTTTAAGGTCCCTTTGTTTAGGTGCAAATAGGTCAAGAAAACATGAGGCGGGGTTCAGATAGACATGTTTATGGAATGACAACAGTGGATATCAACAATCTTGGGTATAGAGATGAACCATTCATCCTAGCCAAGGATGTGGCCCAGGTTTTCTATGTGAAGGATATGTCTAGCAAACCAAGAAAAAGGAAACATAAGGAAAAAAAATACATCAAACGATGAGCCAAATCGCCACATAGTTCTTTCTGGAAAAAGAAACATCGTGGGAGTGGAGGACAAGACAGACATGTCAGAAGATTATAATAAGTTTGGTGAAATTCCACCCTTCACAATGAACATTGACCCAAGCATCAAGTTAAATGATGAATATTCTCCATGGTTAGGGCCGAAGAAGGTTAAATGATGAAGATGCTCCATCATCAAGTTAATTGAAGAATGTTCATGGCACAAATGAGTATCTCAACATGTTTTTGTGTAATCATGTAACTGTATGCATGTAAGATATTAAAAGTGGAGATGTGGTTGGCTTTTTGTACCATATATATAGAGGAGATGTAGTCGTTCATGGGTTGCAGGAAAAAAAATCCGAGGCGCAGTTTCCGAAGATGTCGTAGGCCGTGTGCACCAACGACATCTTCGAGAAACTGCACCACGGGAGATTTTCCAACCCTTTCCCCAACACTGTTAGAGGAGATGTAGTCGTTCACGGGCTTGCAGGAAAAAAATTCCGAGACGAAGTTTCCGAAGATGTCGTACGGCGTGTGCACCAACGACATCTTCGAGAAACTGCGCCACGGGAGATTTTCCAACCCTTTCCCCAACACTGTTAGAGGAGATGTAGTCGTTCACAGGCTTGCAAGGAAAAAATTCCGAGACGCAGTTTCCGAAGATGCCGTAGGGCGTGTGCACGAACGAAATCTTCGAGAAACTGCGCCACGGGAGATTTTCCAACCCTTTCCCCAACACTGTTAGAGGAGATGTAGTCGTTCATGGGCTTGCAGGAAAAAATTTCCGAGGCGCAGCTTCCGAAGATGTCGTAGGACGTGTGCACCAACGACATCTTCGAGAAGCTGCGCCACGGGAAATTTCCCAACCCTTTCCTTCATCCATGGGAATGAAACTCTGCTTGGCTTCTTGATCTGCTTAGCAAGGCGTATCGATGCTCCTTTTATAGGCACAACACCGCTTCTACTTTGTCTTGTTGCTTCGACAGGGCGTCGTGCGCTACATGCTTTATCTCATCGAGCAGTGCGTCCACCCATGTGTTCTTATCCTGCCGACATCTTTAGTCTCGGTTGCACCCACTAGCCGGGACTAAAGGTTACACACACGTCCTTATCCAACTGACAGTTTTGTTAGATGATAGAAAAACCATCTTTAGTCCCGGTTGTACCCACCAGCCGGGACTAATGTTTGCCTGACTAATCCTCCCCCCTAGATAATGCAAAAACCAAATAAGCCCCCCCCCCCCCAGATTAAGCCTCCCATCTATTGTCCCGGTTTGAGTCCCCACCCGGGATGAAAGTTCCCGGCGTCACTGCGTTCCCACCTATTTTTCTTCCCGCGCTTTCCACCGCTTCCCGCCTCCGTCTTCCCGCCATTTTTTCACTATATATATGTAGGATTGGACTCCATTTACACATATATCACATCTAGACTCATATCTGCAAACCTCTCATCACTCTGCCCCATGGCTTCCATCGTATCTCTGACCCCCCGGGAGGTGGAGGCGCTTTGCGCCTCGATCTACCCCTGCCCGACGGGCTACCGCGTCCCGAGCGGCTGGTTGTTGAGCGTCGGAGGCGTACCGGTCCCTCCTGTCCCTCTAGGTGTGGCGCGCGAGATGGCCATCACGAACCACTACTACTTTGAGCTCACGCTAGAGCAGCGGAGGAATCCCAAGTGGCATCCCGACTACAGCCCGACTTGGGAAAGCTTCTTCATCAATCGGCGTGAGAGTGCGCTTCCCAGGCACGAGGAGGATGGCCCGCCTCGTTCGAACTTCAACGACGCCGGCCGTCGGCTGTGGTGGCGCGGCCGGACTCTCCAGAGCGTCATGACCTACTGTGGCCCCCGCCTGCGCTACCCTCAGTCCCAGCCCACGGGTGCTCACCCGCCGAGGTTCGACTACCGCGACCCCGATGCCAGCGACGACGATGTCAGCGACTACGGTGACTAAAGTGGCGACTACTATAGGGCTAGGCACGAGTATGACTGAATGACTCCAACAGTCGAATCTAGCCATGTATCTTAATTTTCTGTTTAGCTCTGTACTTTAATTCCAGTTCAATCGTAATAATTTTTTTATTCCCGCCCTTTTCCTCCCGTGCGCCGTCGTAGCGGGAAACTTTCTCATCATCAGCGTCAGCCACGATGAAGCCACCAGCTCTGGGATAAAAGGGGTATATAAACTAAATTTAAACTAAAACAATCGACAATGACTTTATTGAAAATATAATTAAAATAGATAAACAACTAGTCTAGTCGATCTAATCGTCGTCGGAGGTTGTCTCGGTCCAAATGTCGTCCCACCGAGGGTCGTTCTCGGCCAAAGTTGTATTTGGGTTGTCGAGCTCGAACTCGGCGACGGCCCGACGATGGTGCATGTAGGACCTGCGCTGTGCCCTGAGGTCAGCGAAGAACGCGTCGGTGTTGTCGACATGGTTGGGGAACTGCGCCCTCCACTGGCGCATCAACTCCTCGTCGTGCTCGGCGATGGCGATCCGGCTCTAGACCTGGTGGTGGCGGCAACGGTCCTCATCATCGACGAGGCACGGCGTTGGCGCGAGGAACTCCGCCTCCTCTGGAGATTCGACGTCTGGGAAGTTCATGTCGCGTCATGGCCGCCGAAACCGCCACGCGGCCGCGTCGTAAGCGCGCGCCGCCAGCTCCGGCGTGTTGTACGTGCCAAGGTGAGGCGGAAGCCACCAGCGCGCATCTCGGTGTAGAACCTACCGTTTGGACGCGCTCGGACGCCACGGAAACCGAACGAGCCGCGACGGTGCGGCGGCATCCCGGAGACGAATGAGCGGAGGCGACGGCGACGTGTGGTTGCGCGCGCACGCGGCGCTTTATAGCACGCGAAGCGACGCGGCAAGTTTGGCGACGGGTGGCGCGGGGAAGCGGCGGGGCATGGCACGTGGAAGCAGCGTCTACACGTCGCACGCTGACGGCGGCGGGGCGAGGCACGTGGAAGCGGCGGCGACACATGGCACGGGGAAGGGACAAGTGTGGGACGGCAGCGGCGGTGGCGGAGGTGGCACGTGGAAGCGGCGTTGACACGGGGCTTGCGGAAGCGGTGGGGCATGACACGTGGCAGCGACGTCTACACGTCGCACGCTGGCGGTGGCGGGGCACAACACATGGAAGCGGCGGCGACACGTGGCACGGGGAAGGGACACGTGTGGCACGGCGGCAGCGGTGGCGGTGGCCAGTACACGGCGGTGGCGGTGGCCAGTACATGGCGATGGCGGTGGCACGGCGGCGGCGGTGGCGGTGGCCAGTACATGGCGGTGGCAGTGGCACGGCGACGGCGGTGGCCAGTACGTGGCCTTTTTTGATTTAAAATAAGGCGGGAAAGAAAAAAAATTAAAAAAATTGGCCTTTGGTTTGTATTACAAACCGGGACTAAAGGCCTATTTTGCACGCGCAGCGAAAAACACAGCAAAATAGGCCTTTAGTCCCGGTTTGTATTACAAGCCGGGACCAAAGGGTCCCGGTTTGTAATACAAACCAGGACCAAAGGTGTGTGGCCCCATAACAGTTAACACTTCGTCTCCGCGGAGATTAATCCCGTGGAGACGAAGCGCAGACGCCGCCAGGCTGCCGAACTCGCGCCCGCGCCTTCGCCGTCGCCGTGCGCCACCGCCTCACGCCACCGCCTCCGCCGCTGTCTCCGCTGCCGCCTCCGCCACCGCCCCCTCATGCCGCCGCCCCTCCGCCCGCGCCACATCTACCGTGGGCCGCGCGCGCGTCGTGCGTGTCCTGCCGCCGCCCGCCACCGCGCCTCCTCCGCAGGTAAGGCGCGCGCCCCTCCCTCTCCCTCCTCCGGCCGGCCGACCGGCCGGCCAAGTTCATCTTTTTTTTGTTTTTTTTATTTGTTTGTTAGATAATTAGTTTAGTTAGAAAAATAGTTAGCAATATTTATATGTTAGAAATAGTTAGAAAAATAGTTAGATTTAATTAGTGTAGTTAGATTAATTTGTGTCGACGCCGCCCCTGCACCGACGACCTAGACCGTGGCGGTGCCGCCGCGACATAGAGTTAGGGTCGAGAAATAGAGAGAAGAGCGAGAGGAGGAGCGCCGAGTCCGTGGTGGTGCCGGTAGTGCCGGCGCCCCCAAAATACGTTCGTTCCCGCTACCGCTCCCGCTGTCGTTCCCGACCCCCGATCCGGATCGATCGATCCGGGGTCGTGGAACGCAGCGTCGACCCCAAACTCGAACCGGGACCAAAGGTCCTCCACCACGAGCACCCTGGCCGCACCACGTGGCGGGGTCTTTGGACCTGGTGCATATTTAAACCGGGACTAGGGGGACCCTTTAGTCCCGCCTTATTGGTCCCGGTTTGGAAACCGGGACTGATGGCCCAAACGCACAGGCCTGAAGCCCCGTTTTCCACTAGTGATACTTACCTACGAATTTGCTCAGACTGACGTTGTTCTTATATAATATATATGTACATGAAAAATTGAGTGCATATTAATCACAAATTCTATCATGCAAAAAGTAATTCCTGCAAACAATTATAAAAATAAATAATTCATGACTGCATATTGAGAATATTTTCACTCTTGAACGACATATTAGTAAATTGCTACGAGTCACTTTCAATGTTGATTATTACTCGATCTCTCCCATGAAAATTATTTGAGATCTGTCTAAATTCAGATTTATCTATATATTAAATAGCATCTAGACACATTAAAATTTTAACAAATCTCAGATAAGTTTAATGAGACAGAAGGAATTGTAAATTCCTATGAGTCACTTTCGAAGTTGATTGTTCTTTCTTGTGATATGACCGTTGATTGTTCTTTCATGTGATATGACCATCTATTTGTGCTTCTCATACGAGGTGGAAGCTATTCAATCGTGTAGTCAGCAGTCTACAAGCTTTGGTTTTCACGAATCCAAACTAGCAGCCCATGATCACACCTAGTTTGAATTTCCATGCCTCTCGGTGTATTATATTGTCATAAGTATAGCGAGAGAACATAAGTTTGAAGTCAAAGCACGCTTACACAAAGTCACTAATTTTCCGGAGAACCGACTACTCAGTTGAATAGCTACAACTTCATGAGAGACACACAAACAGCTTGTCAATTTCATGAAAGAGGAGTCAACAACAATATTGATTTATAGATACAAGTTCCAGTCAAGATAATGACAGAAATTGTATTTTTCTTTTATATATGAGGTCTCAAGTTAAATTTATTTTGGAAGGGTGATAGTCCATCTATCTAACCAAACATGTCTGAGATTTTTTAAAATTCAAATTTATCTAGACACCAAATAGTATACAGATATATCTAAAATTTAACAGACCTCCGATATATTTCATGTGATGGAGGGAGTATTTTTTATTATGATGATACTTCAACTAATTCATGTTATAGCCAAGTAGTACACGTTAACACTTGATATTTTCCCTAGTTTACGCGTTGGTATCACAACATAGCTTGGAAAAAATAGCGCATTGTTTCCATCATTTTAGCGGGCGCAATAGCGTATAGAAGATGAATGCTATGTTATGCAAAATTTTCTCGCTGTGACACTAATCTCAATATTATCAGTCCTAAGTTCGCTATTTGACATAACGATATAGCGACGCTAAACAAGTTATGAAACTAGCAGGCGCCCACGAGCCAATTCAGCGCACTAGGACCACGAGGCCCCAAGTTCAACCTAGCTCAAGTAAATCCCGGGTTGGCAACAACCGAGTCGCCATTTTCGACTCCCCACGCTCCGCGGAGGTGGCGGCAGTAGCAGCAGCAGTGCCACTCTCCACCAGCTCCGAACGGCCGCCTCTGCCTGGAGTATCTGGGACTAGAAGCACAAGGAGGTCGCGCGCCTCGACTAGGAGCTCGATCTCATGACGGTCTTCTCCGCCAAGCCATCGCCGCTTACGCAACTCGCGATGTGGTATCTGGTTTCGCCCCTGCAGGTTCTCCTCCAACTTGGATAGCACCGGAAGGTAGTTCAATAGTGGTATCTGTAGCCCGTAGACACCATGGCTTAGCATTGTAGTTCTTAGTTCAGTTCAATTATGTACTTCTTACTAGTTCAGTTAAGTAGTTCTTGTCTTAGTTTTGCATATTTTCCTCCTAGGAGAGGAAGGGAAAACATGTTGGTACCTTCCAGTTAAAACTGGTTAATTAGCTATGCATCTACCACTCTCGACAATTTTTTAGTTGTTGAAAACCTTGATATAAATACTATACCTATCTTTTTTTTGCGAAACGCTATTTTGAAAGTGGTTCCGTTGCAAAAAGAACCTATTGCAACGAATTTGGGCCTATTGCCACTATTTTTTTTGTTGCAATACGCCGGAATCATTGTAGTGAATAGCACGTTATTAGCACGCTATAACTTGCATAGCAATTTTGAGAAGGGTCAAGCTATTTGATTTAGACCTCCCACTGTTCACATGGAAGTACAAATATCTGAAGCAAATGGAAATTTAAAATTCAGCTTAGTCATGGTTATCAATTGAACAACTGAAGTTAGACCCAAATTAATTGATGCATTAGTTGCATCAATTAATATGGGCCAGATGGAGTTTATTTCTACGCGATTACCTGACACTTTAAAGTGCATATGTCTCTTTGGACAACTATATTTATAATTGGAAATCAATATTTGTTGTTAGCCGACAACTTAGTTGAAATAGTTGCTTCCTCGGATCCACAGTAAGTATCGTGATTTTAGTTCAAATGTAAACTAAAATAAACATTCTTATTATGAATTGGAGCAAGTACTAATATTTCATATGAGACAAGACAGCTCGTTGATTTCCGTATAAATAAATATCTTTCACAATTATTTCGTGTTCTGGGTTTGGTTAAAATCAAAAAAAAAAATTAACCAAATATTTACAAAAATATTAATATTTATGATATAAACTCTATTGTATTAGAAGGATCATAAAGAATATTTTCATATTATATGTATTTGGTATTATGAATGTTTATATTTGTTTTTGTACTCTTTGTTCAACTTTGCAGAATTTGACTTCCACTGGACCTACAACATGAATTAAATAAAAACGGAGAGAGTAGTGATAGATAGGAAGGAATTCAAATCAAGATACATAGTCAATGCAACAATGAATTTTTTTATCTGGCGGCATGATGAAGCTAATTTTATTTTGGAACGTCAGCATTTTGATTATGCGATTGGTAATTATCAAGAGTGGTTCGATCAAATAGATTTGATTGTGATAGCTAGGTAGTCCAAGTCAAAATTGGTATTTCTTTAAGCAATGCTGTCACAACAAACCTGCAGCCCATTAAATTAGTGACTTTGTGTAAACGTGCTTTGAATGAAAACTTACGAACTCACGCTATACATATGGGTATAAAATACTCAGAAGCTTGAAATTTCAAAATATGTTTGGTCACGGTCTGCTAGTTAGATGTCTGATGGTCATATCGCATGGAAGAATAATCAAAAAGTGACTGATAGGAATTTATTAATATGCAATTCATGAGTGAAAATATTCTCAAAAGGTAGTCATAAATTATTTATAATTTCATGGTTTTCAAGAAATACTTTTTGCATGAAACTCTATGAATTGATGGACGAATTTGTGATTAGTATGACACTCTATTTGTCTGTACAAACATTATTATGAATACTTTGTCAACCCGAAAGTCTAAATAGACAAGTATAAGTTGATGACATATCACTAGTAGAAAACTGGCCTCCGTCCAGGCCTTTTGTCCCGGTCCAGTCTGGAGCCGGGACAAATGGCCAGACCACGTCACCCCGAAATCAGCTGGAGGGCATGGAGCCTTTTGTCCCAGTTCTTTAGGGATCTTTTGTCCCGGCTGGAGGCTTGGGCCGCGACAAAAGGCTCTGAGGTCTTTTGCGGCCTGCTGGCACCCCTTTTGTCCCAGTTTGTGGCTCAAAGCGGGATAAATGGTCTTTCTCCCTATATTTTGTTCCTTGGTGGTAGAAGGTGGAGGTTTATGCTAGCCTTTTTTTTTTCATGTGCACAAGTGGTGTTTGATGAAATGTTTGTGAGAATGATGCCACTTGAGTTCATTTTATAAGATTTCTCCTCTTTTTTGTCCTAAAAGGTTAGCAACTATTTTCTTGTATATATAGACTGCACAATACTAATTTTAGCATGGTGATTGCATTTGGTACATAATAGTGTACTTATGGTGCAAATGAGTCATCCATGGATGTATGGTAACCGATGTGATCCCGCTTTTAGAGAGGGCGTGAAATCTTTCCTGGTTGTGGCCGAGGCCGACAACGGGAAGCAAGGTTTTATTTATTGTCCATGTATGAAATTTCGGATTGAGAAGGATTACTCTTGCTCAAGAGACATTTAGGGCCACCTGCTTCAGCACGGATTCATGTCCGGCTACAATGTTTGGACTAAGCACGGAAAAGAAGGGGTTATGATGCAAGACAACGATGAAGAAGATAACGATGACAACTACCGATCTATGTTTCCTGAATACAGTGATACCGCAATGGAAGACGATGAAGAAGAAGGAGGTGAAGAACGGGCACCAGATGAGCCTATTGATGATGATCTTCGTCGGGCCATTTCCGATGCAAGGAGAGATTGCGGCACGGATAAGGAGAGGTTGCAGTTCGACAAGATGTTAGAGGACCACCAAAAATTGTTGTACCGAAGTTGCAAAGATGGGCAAAAAAAGTTGGGTAGAATATTGGAATTGCTGAAATGGAAGGCACATGCCGGTGTGACTGACCTCGGATTTTGAAAAGTTGCTGATAATATTAAACAAGCTGCTTTCAAGAAAGAACGAATTGTCTGCGAGTACATATGAAGCAAATAAGCTTGTCTGCACTCTAGGAATAGATGTGCAAAAGATACATGCATGCCCTAATGACTGCATCCTCTACCGCGGTGAGAAGTACGAGAATGAGAATAAATGCCCGATATGCGGTGCATTGCGGCATAAGATCAGAAGAGATGACCCTGGTGATGTTGATGGCGAGCCACCCAGGAACAGGGTTCCTGCAAAGGTGATGTGTTATGCTCCCATAATACCACGGTTGAAACGTTTGTTGAGAAACAAACAGCATGCCAAGTTGTTGCGATGGCACATGGAAGTACGTAAGAAAGACGCGAGGTTGAGGCACCCCGCTGATGGTTGGCAGTGGAGAAACATCGAGAGAGAGTTCTCGGATTTTGCAGGTGAGGCAAGGAACTTATGGTTTGGTCTAAGTACAGATGGCATGAATCCTTTTGGGGAGCAGAGCTGCAGTCACAGCACCTGGCCCGTGACTCTCTGTATCTACAACCTTCCTCCTTGGTTGTTCATGAAGCGGAAGTTCATTATGATGTCAGTGCTTATCCAAGGCTCAAAGCAACCCGACAACGACATTTATGTGTACCTAAGGCCATTAGTTGATGACCTTTTGGAGTTGAGCGGCAAGAGCAGCTTATGCTGAGGAGGAAATGCCTCCGCCAAGGTACCGGCAGGGAAAAGCCGCAGTACCGGAACGTTACGATAAAGTTGATTCTGGAATGGAAAGAATCGGAGCTTACCGGAACCCTTTGGGGGAACGTGTTGGAGAAAGGTGCCTGCCAGACCGGGATGCGAGGCACAGGCTGGACATAGTGTATCTATCTGAAATAATCGAAGCAGAGGGTCCTCCGGGTCCACAATGATTTGGCCCGTGGATCATGAGAGAAGAACCACCGGTATGCAACTTTCAGTTGCCCCATGACACAAAACATACGATGGAACCACGAAGCCGGAGGATTGGCTTGCGGACTAAGTGACCGCAGTGTATGTCGCTGGTGGCGGAGGAACCGCAACAGGCGGAGGAAACCGGCGCTGGGCCGTGATAATCATACCGTCCTTCCTGGTAGGACCAGCACGCATTTGGCTTAACAATTTGCCAAAGGGAAGCATAAATGGTTGGCTTGATTTTGAGGAAGCTTTCATTAGCAACGTCAGCAGCACGTACCGGAGGCCAAACAGGCCGCAGCAGCTTGCCCTATGCCAACAACGCTGCAATGAAACAGACCGAGACTATCTAACCCAGTGGAACTCCACAAGGAACTCCTGCGAAGGAGTGATAGAGGCGCAAGCCATTGCTTGGTTTTGCAATGGTTGACGGAGAGGTTCACCACTGTGGCAAAAGCTGCAGAGAAACATGCCAACCACTTTGGCTGAAATGATTCGAGTGGCAGATAGCTACGCATAGGGAGATCCGATGCAACCGGCGGTACAAGCTGAGCCGGCGCAAACGAGCCAAGCCCGCCAAGATCAATACCGGAACAACCATCACAACAAGAGAAGGGAATATTTTCTGGATCGAAGGTATGGAATGCAACAAGTGGCCGCGGTGCAGGATAATTCCGGCGCTAGCGGAAGCCAAAGGCAGAAAACCGGATCGCAGCCATAGGCGGGTCCAAAGAAACAATGGGTTGAAAAGAAACCGTGGCAAAATGAGGAAAAGTACACCATGGAATCTGCTATGGACCATCCGTGCCGCTGGCACACGCCAAATCTGGCAAGACCGGCGAACCATTTGACAAAAGATTGCTCCTGGACCAAGAGGTTAATGGAGAGAGGCATGATGAAAGATGCCAGGGACCAATGTTCCGGAAGATTACCACCGCCGCCGCCGCTTACCGGGGCAAATGCGCTACCGGTGCATCCTCAGCCAAACCGGCCGCAACAGCAAGAAGTTAATCAGGTGGCAGAAGGTATTAACCAAGGCCCACCACCGGCACCTTTTGGCCGGAACGTTTACTAAGATCCGGATATGTGCTGCGTTGTGTTCGTAACAGAGCCAAGAGACCGGCAAAGTATGCATCGCCGTTCCATGGAGGTGAACGAGGTGATACCGGCAGTACCAAAATACATGTTATGGTCAGATCAGGAACTGACTTGGTCGTTCAAAGATCATCCGAAAGTGATGCCTAATCCGGGCGGATATGCCTTGGTGGTGGACCCAATCATGCATTGTCCAGTATCGCGAGTCCGGTTCAGCCAGGTGCTGGTGGACAATGGAAGCAGCATAAACATCATGTACCGGCACACCATGCAAACGCTTGGCATATCACCAAACATGATGGAGCCAACACACACTACGTTCCATGGAATCGTTCCGGGACTGTCCTGTTCACCAATGAGAAAAGTCCGGGTGGATGTGCTGTTTGGAGGGCGTGGCAATTGTCGCGTTGAAAACATCTTGTTCGACGTGGTTGACTTGGACAACCCCTACCATGCGCTGCTTGGGAGACTGGCACTGGCAAAATTCATGGCCTCCACTCACACTGCGTAACTTAAGATGAAGATGCCGGCACCAAAATGACCCTTAATTGAGGTTGGAAACTACAAAGTGTCACACGAAACCGCGTCCGCCGGATCAAATCTGGCAGAATCGCTAGTGATAGCGGAGGAAAAGAAAAGAATGCAAACCACTGTCGTGCTGGCTCAATCTTCCCAGCTAAACTTAGCGGCAATGAGTGGCAACTTGGGCACACCGGCTTTCAAGCCAACCAAGGAGACAAAGGATATCGTCCTGGACCCGGCTTACCCAGAGCGCACCGTCCGTACGGTGCTGGCCTGAATGAAGCGTAGAAAAGCGCGCTCGTCTACTTCTTCCGTGAGAATCGGAACATTTTCGCCTGGTCTACTGATGACTTGGTGGGTGTGCCGAGGGAGTTGGCTGAGCACTCTCTGAATGTCCGGAAGGATGCGAAGCCGGTGAGACAACCTTTGCGCCGGTTTGCTGAAGACAGGAGAAAGATCATTGGAGAAGAAGTAACCAAGCTGGTGGTTTCCGGTTTCATCGTGGAAGTGCTGCACACTTAGTGGCTAGCCAATCCGGTGTTGGTCGAGAAGAAAAAAGAGGAAGACCCCAAAGTTGCAAAGGTGTGGCGCATGTGCATCGACTACACCAACCTGAACAAGGAATGTCCTAAAGATCCATTCCCGCTACCCCGGATTGATCAGGTGATCGATTCCACCGCTGGTTGTGAACTATTGTCTTTTCTGGATGCTTATTCCGGTTTCCACCAAATCCCCTTGAAAAAGGAAGATCAAATAAAGACTGCGTTCATTACCCTGCACGGGGCTTATTGCTATGTCACTATGCCTTTTGGTTTGCGCAACGCTGGTGCAACGTACCAGCGCTGTATGCAAAAATGCCTGCATGATCAAATCGGTAAAAATGTGCTGTGATAAAAACGAAGGTAAAAGATACCTTAATCGATGACTTGCGGCAAACGTTTGACAATTTGCGGCGGCTCCGGATGAAACTCAATCCGGCAAAATGTACCTTCGGCGTTACCGCCAGAAAGCTACTCGGTTTCCTAGTATCAAGCCTTGGTATCAAGGTGAATCCGGTAAAGATCCGGGCTATCGAAAGAATGACAATACCGCAAGATCTTAAAGATGTGCAAAAGTTTACCGGAAGCTTGGCGTCGCTAAGTCGGTTCATAAGCAGGTTGGGAGAAAAGGCTTTGCCTCTATATGCATTAATGAGAAAATCCGACACTTTCGTCTGAACCCCTCAGGCAGACGCAGCGTTCAAAGAACTTAAGAAAATGCTGGCTACGGCACCGGTGTTGGCTTCACCTTTGGAGAGCGAACTCATGCTGCTTTACATAGCCGCAACAAACCGGGTTGTGAGCATTGTGGTAGTGGTAGAAAGAGAAGAGGAAGGAAAAACCATGCAAAGGCCAGTATACTACCTGAGCGAGGTGCTCTCCCTCTCAAATTAAAACTACCCGCACTTCCAAAAAATTACTTATGGCGTGTTCATGGCCGCTACAAAGCTAAATCACTTTTTTAAGGAACACCCGATGAAAGTGGTGAGCGAGGCACCCATTTCGGAAATCATGTGCAACAAAGACGCTAGCGGCAGGATTGCCAAATGGGTGATTCAGTTGTCACCCTACGTACCGGCGTATGAAAGGAGAGATGCCATAAAGTCACAAGCCTTGGCAGATTTTCTAGTCGATTGGGCGGAAATGCAATACAAGCTGCCAGAGCAAAAAATAGAGTACTGGAAGATGCACTTTGATGGATCCAAACACAAGGAGGGTCTAGGTTCCGGTGTAGTTCTCACCTCACCAAAGGGAGATCACCTCCGGTATGTTCTGCAAATACACTTCAGGGCGTCGAACAACGTCGCTGAGTATGAAGCTCTGGTTCATGGGCTCAGAGTCGAAAAAGAAATCGGTGTTCACCGGATCATTTGCTACGGCCATTCAGATCATGTGGTACAACAATGTTCCGGAGATTGGGACGCAAAAGATGCCAACATGGCCTCATACCGGTTTCATGTGCAAAAGATTGCCGGATTCTTCGAGGGGTGCGAGTTCCACCATGTGCCATGAACGGAAAATGAAGTCGCGGATACGCTCTCCAAGTTGGGCTCGTCCTGGCAAGAAATTCCTCCCGGAATAGCCTTGGTTCACTTGAGGACACCATCAATCAAACCAAGTCCGGAATCAGAGTCAATTTTTGTACCGGAGTCACACATTATGCCAATGGACATTGACGAAGGAAATCCGGGGACTTCTTCTGCTTACCCAGGGACTTCGGGATCTAAACCGGAGGAAACCATGATGATATACTACATGGAGGTTGACGTGCCAGTTTTTCTTGTTCGGGAAGCACCAACTTAGGTAAAACCTATTAAGGAATTCCTGGTCAACGGTGGCTTACCGGCGGATGAGGTAGAATCAAGGAGAATTCAGAGAAGGTCCAAAGCCTATACCATCGTCTATGGAGAAATGTACAAGCGAAGTGTTACCCGGTGTCCTCCTGAGATGTGTGGAACCGGAGGAAGGAAAAGAGATGCTCCTAGAAATTCATCAAGGAGAATCCGGGCACCATGCTTCATCCAGAGCGTTGGTAGCAAAAGTGTTCCGGCATGGGTTCTACTGGCCCACTGCCTTGCAAGATGCTGAGGACTTAGTCCGGAAATGCAACGGCTGCCAGAGGTACGCCAAGAAAAATCATACCCCAGCATCCGGTTTAAAAACAATACCAATAACTTGGCCATTCGCTGTTTGGTGCCTGGACATGGTTGGCCCATTCAAAACGGCAAGAGGAAGTATGACCCACATCCTAGTGATGGTGGATAAGTTTACCAAGTGGTTGGAAGTTAAGCCAATTGCAAAATGCGATGGGCACACTGCGGTGAAGTTCTTGAAAGATGTGATTTTGCGGTATGGATACCAGCACAGTATCATAACTGATAACGGAACGAAATTTGCTCAAGGAGACTTTAAGGCATTCTGTGAGGAAAACAATATCCGGTTGGATTTGTGTTCCGTGGCACACCCACAAGGCAATGGCCAAGTGGAAAGAATCAATGCACTTGTGCTTTCCGGTATCAAACCGAGGCTTATTGAACCGCTTGAAAAAACACCAGGATGTTGGCTTGATGAACTAGCATCTGTGTTGTGGAGCATAAGAACCACACCAAACCGGTATACTAGATACACACCCTTCTTCATGGTGTATGGAGCAGAAGCGTTCATACCAACCGACATTATCCATGACTCACCACGGGTTCAACTCTATACCGAAGAAGAGGTAAAAGAGGCCCGAGAAAACGATGTGGACTTGCTCGAGGAACAAAGAGAGCTGGCTTTGGCAAGATCAGCCATATACCAGCAAAACCTCAGACGCTATAATAGCCGGAAGGTTAATCCGAGAGTGTTCCCGGAAGGGGACCTAGTGCTACGCCTGGTGCAGCGCACTGAGGGCGGCACAAACTCTCATCTCCATGGGAAGGACCTTTCATTGTGAGCAAGGCTCTGCACAATGATTCCTATTACCTAATCGAGACACAGGAATGGAAGGAAGGAAAGAAGGACAGGTCCGGAGATGAAACCAAGCACCCATGGAACATAGCTTTGCTGCGCCCTTTCTATTCCTGAAGATGTTGTGTAAGGAGTTCCTTTTTGTACCTTATTTGCTATGAATAAAAGACACCGGCACCTCGAATGAATCTCGGGAACTGCCTCTACCGGAATTTCATGCATTGTGTTTATTTTTTGTGTTCACCTGTTTGATTGTTGGACAATTTCTTTTCCGGTTTAGTAGCGTGCTAAACCTAAAGGAGTCTTCGACTCTGCTGCTGTCCGAAACCCAGCTTCATGGGAAGCAAGATAAACCGGAAGGTTTTTAGCACGTGAAAAATGAGATGGAACCAAAAACAAACAATCCGAAGAAAAGTTTTACTAACCCCGGTTATACCGGTTTTTTGTGAAATTTTGAATTATTTCTAAGTTCAAGAAAATGCTTGCTTGGCAAAAGAACTTTGAGTCTCATACGCCAAAACACCCAAACGAGGTAGGCAGAGCCAAAGCAAAAGAACCAAGTGTGCATCAGATTGGATGCGGAAACAGATCCGGAATCTTCACGAGGAAGATCAAAGTAAACCAAAACGAACCGAAGAGACCTCAATAACACAAGTACCGGCTTAATATATAAGTTTACCGGCCTACTGGTTAGATCAAAGTAGCACGATCAAAAGAACCAAGTGTTGTATTACATCCTCCACCCCGGCATACCGGGGGCAAATTTAACGAACATTGTTTTGAAGCACAACAGGATCATGGAGTCAGATAAATAGGAGCTGAGTCCTCCGAGGATTGTTGCGGGTTGACAGGGGCTTGCACAGGGGTTCTGGAGAGGGAGGAGCTGGTTCTGGACCACCGGGAGCTGGTTCCTCATGCTCGGCCTCGCCCTCGACATCGCCCTCTCCAACTTCTTCTTCTTCCTCCTCTACGTCGGAAAATTCCTCAACGACGTCGGCAGGAGGAGGGATAAAAGTGCTGGTGGTGGCGTATTGGGCAATGTTATAGGCGCGATCACAGCGCTTGGCGGTTTTCTCTGGGACGGTGTCCATCGGAGCTTCGCCGCGCATGCTGTGTGGCACGTCCAAGTCCAGGCCCTCGTACAAAGAGCACGCGAAGTGGAGCGCAGTATCGGCTCCAGCGTGAGCAGCAGAGTGGTGCCATTCGTTTAGCCGCTGGCTTGTTTCATAGCGTCTCGGGGTGGCCGAGGGGGTGCGAGCAGGTCATCATCGTCGACGATGCTACAGCGGTGGAGGGGCGGGGGCGATGACGCAGTGGGGTTCCTGGCGTCACGGCGAGTACGACGGGCGTGATGGCATCGAGAATGATGGTTTGTGGTGAGCAGGAGCATGACGGGAGAGGCCAGTACCGTGGCGGAGGATGGTGACGGTGGCGACGGCGATATGGAAGGGGAGCGAGAGAGGAGATGTCTGGCGGCTAGCTGGTGGCGTGGCGCGTCTAATGGCGAGCGCTGAAGGTGAGAGGAGGATGGAGTCAGCGGGGCGATGTCATGTACTAGCGCGTCCAGGGCGTGTCCACGCGCGCTCTGGCGTGTTCTGGGCGTCCTGGGCGCGTCACATTCCAAGCATTGTCGTTCTCTTCTTCGGCCAGGGAGGGTACAAGCGTGCTTAATGCGGTGAGGTAAGCTTAGTTTACAAAGTGATACGGAAAGGAGAGGGCAGGGGGAGAGTTGGCATGGTCAGTGACATAGGGCTCGGCATGGGCTTGGTTTGGTCAAAATTATCAAAGTACCCGAGGTACCAATGCTTGGCAATGTTTACTGGGTGCAAGGAGGAGCTGGTGCTGACCTAGGCTTTATGGTTGAGGCTCAAACATGTTGGATAAAAGGGAGTATGGAGTTGGTAGATTAATGCACTTAAGGTGTTTGATGATATGGCCGCAAGAAATGAATTTTTGAATTTTGCCAAACTTTTGCATGGATGTGATTTAAATAAAGTTTGGCACACACTGGTGGTGTTGGTTTGCAAGTTGAAGAAGATTTTGTGAAATCCAAAATGAGGATGATCTTGTTTCTGATTTGAGGTTGCCACTTTGCACTCTTATACTAAGCAATAGAAAAGGAATCGGTCAAGGTGGTCAACACCAAAAGTGTTCACCTTGATGAGGTCCTGGATGAGGTGCAAAGTGTTGAGAGGGTTTGGTTTAGAAATCTCTTAATACAGAGGCTCAAAGTAGGTAAGATGTTAAAATTGGCAGATTTGACCATTATCATATGTGAGTTGTTTTTGAATTTTCTTTTGATTTGCTTTGTATTTCTTTGACACAAAAGGTGTTATTTTGAGTTTAGCTATGTTTCCAAACCATGGGCACAAGGTAAAATGGCCTAGGTTAAAGTTTTGCAAAAATAGTCGTAGGCTCATATGTGATGCAAAAATTTATTTTATTTTCTTTTTCTTTGGCCCAAAGTCCTTGTTTTGAGTTCATTGGGTGTTAGGTTATGTTTAGTAATGGTTCACAACCATTTTGGTAAGGTCAATAGGGCATAGGCCATTATTGGTATAAATGGCCATAAGCCCACATATGCCTCACCTTTTATTTTATTTTTATTTTCTTTGTTCCTCTTTGATTTTGAAAAAGGGTAGATTTTAGGGTTTTGAACTTGTTTAATACTTCAAACAAACATTTATGTTAAAAAACCCCACACACATGTATGAACACTATGCACATGAGAGAAAGTAATCCAAAAATTTTGTTGGCTCCAATTTTTGAAATATGTGAAATTCATTTTCTTCCTTGTTTAAAAATTTGGGATGTTACAAACCTTCCCCCTTAAACAAAATCTCATCCTGAGATTTAAGAAAAGTTAGGAACCTAAGACAGATTGGGCAATTGGGTTAACAAGAAAACATACTCCGCATGGTCTGGGGTGCTTCATGGGCTTCTGTGGCACTCATGTGGTAGAGACGGCCGTTGCGGTTGTTCGGGTTCCTTCTAGCTGCGAAGCGGCGCTGTTGCTGAGCCGGCGCAGTGGTATTGGTGGCAGTCTTTGCCAGTTTCTTGGGGCCCTCATTGGAGTGGTGACCCACAATTCCACATTCATAACAAGTCACAGTTGACTTGTCCTTTGGGGTGACAGGGACGGCATTGCTTCCAGTCCTTGGGGCAGTGTTGGGGTTGTTGTTGTTACCATTCTGGTTGTTGTTGTGGTTATTGTTGTTGCTGTTGTTGTTGTTGTTGTTGTTGTTGTTGTTGTTGTTGTTGTTGTTGTTGTTGTTGTTGTTGTTGTTGCCTCCGTGCTTCGGGTGTCCTCCATTGTTGTTGGTGTAGTTTGGACGGAATGTCAGGTGGCTTGTTGTGTCTTGAGGCAAATCCTCCAGGTGAATTGTTGCGGTACTTCTGTGCATTGCTGGGTCCATTCTAGTGCATCATTCTGCGCTTGTGGTTCTCATTGGCTTGATGAAGCTTCCCTTCCATCTGGATGGCAGAGTCCACAAGGGCTTCGAGGTCACCAAACCGGATGTTCACTAACACAGTCTGCATCTCATCATGCAGTCCGTTCAGAAATCTCCCCTTCCTATTCTCGTTGGTGTCGGTCTCATCGGGGGCATACCTAGACAGCGTGAGGAATCTGTCACGGTATTCCACCATCGACATCCTTCCTTGTTTGAGTTCCCTGAACTCGTCTCTCATCTTCTTGATCAGACCCTGGGGCACATGGTACTTGCTGAACATGAGTTTGAAGTCTTCCCAAGTCATCATCTGTCCCGCATTCATTGCACGGGCACTTGTCCACCAGGCACTGGCAGGTCCTGACAGGTAGTGGGTGGCAAACAGTATTTTCTCAGCGGCTTCTACTCCCGCAACTTCTATGTTGTTCTCCATTGTTTGGAGCCAATCATCTGCGTCTAACGGCTCTTCGGTCTTGCTAAACATTGGAGGGTTTGTATTCTGGAAATTCTTCAACTTGGATACAGGGTGATCCTGATGTCCATGTCCTTGGTTGTTCTGGGCTAGCTGTTGCAGTACAACAAGGTTGGCTTGTCGCTCAGCTCTTTCTACTTCTCGATCTGCCATCATCATCTGTAGCATCTGCAGCATTGCATCCTGGTTGCTGCTGCGGGTTGGAGGGGCCATCTGAACATTGAGGTAGATGATAAGATAAGAGAGAAATTTCTATGGCTTGTTTGAGTAAAGTTTAAAAAGTTTCCAAACTTGAGTAATGCTGAGGTGGTAAAAACCAACAACACTTTTTCATTCATTCCAAACAACACACATTACAAACTAACACACCAATTGTTTTAAGAACCATTTCCTCGTTCTACGATACAGGTGGGAAAAATACAAACTCACACCTACGCAGGTGCTCTAGTGATACTACTCTTCCTCCGGAAGGGTGGGTTCTTCGTCTTCATGGGTAATGTGCTTGGCGAAATGCGCGGGCGATGTCCAACTCCTTGCGGGTCTTGTACAACATGAAGTCTAGGTATGCAACATAGTGGTTCATCTCCGGGTGCGGGGGCATGGTTATTGGTCTTCCCATGGGGTCATGTCTTGGGTAGTAAATGAAGCGAGTGTTCTCGAGCTTGTTCATGTTCTGTCCACACAGACGGGCAATTGCTTCTTGCATGGCTTTGGCTATCCCTTCCTTCCAAGTGTTTCCCCTTACAAAAAACCATATGGTTTCCCAAATTGGGGCTCCCAGCTTTCCTCTCCGATCTGCAGTAACTTCCCACCGAGGTTGTCTTCCTGACTGATTATTGAGTGGCACTCCAAAGAACTCGGGATACGGGCGTCCTAGATATTCAACTAGTTGGTTCAAATCCTTCTCGAACATTAGGTCTCCTCCGTGGCCAAGCTGATAGGACTCATAGTGGTACTCCATCTGTGAGAAATTAGGATGAGTAAGTTAGAGAAGTGATCAAGTGTGCCCAATTTTATGTAGAATCATAAGGAAAAGTAGGGCATGGATTTCTCTTTTTGAAAAGATCTCAAGGATAAGAGTGAGAATAAGATTTCATAAATATTCACTTCATTTGTTTTGAAACTAAGTTTTTCAGACATCCATTCTAACTAGGGTATTCTAACTAGGGTCCCCTAAGGTCAAACAATGGCTCTGATACCAACTTGTCAACACCCGGATTTTTAATTCCACATGCCTATTATTCCATACATCGCAATCCGAGGAATATTGTTTTTGCGAGACATAATAGATTGATATCACATAACATCATTCATTACAAACCATAATTGTCTTACATCAAGGGATCACATGATCCAGTCTTACAATAATAGTTGATCTAATGATCAATTACAAAACACACAGCGGAAGAAACATAGTAGCAGTCCATCTCTTCCACAGGCAACGCTTGACGTCAGGAGGTAGTCCTAGTTGAATGGATCGTAGCGAACAAGAGGGGGGGGTGAATGGTTGCTATGTCAAGTTTTAATCTTTTTCAATTTTAGCGGTGCGGAAGGTAAAGGTGATTGCTTTAGTAGTGTTGGTGTTCCTACAATGATCCTAGAACAAATGCAACAAGCAAAGGAACAAGCAAGAGAGTAAGAGTAAGGATTGGGACAACCGGATGGCGCGGAGACGAGGCGAGGTTTGTTTCCCGCAGTTCCTCTCACAAAAGAGAGTACATCTGCGTTGAGGAGGTGCTAGCCTCACACAAGAGACTAGGCGGCCACACCACGAAGGAAGGCCTCACCTTCTTCCTCAAGAGAGCTCCACAAAGGGGCTCTCCCTTATCCACTAAGACACCGGTCGAGGCGGTGATTCCTTCACAAGGTTGGGGCGAGCTCCACACCACAAGGAGGCTCCCAACAACCTATGGGGCTAGCACAACACCAAGCTAGCCTCCATAGGTGCACTTTCTCCAAGATCCCACCATAGGAACCCTAACACCAAGATCCACTGAGGAGTAGCAAGTATTGGTGAAATCTCTCTTGGTAGAACTATAGATCGGGGTCTCCTCCACCACTCCTCAAAATTTGGGCAAGATTGGTTGGATGGTTGGGGAGATCCTCAAGGATTAAGCTCAGCAACAATGGAGGAGAGAGAGAGAGAGGAGAGATAAACACGAGTTGGGGAAGAAGAGGCCTTTATATAGGTCTCCTCAAATCCAACCGTTATGTGCAGTTTTGGCCTAAGCGGTACTACCGCTTTGTGCAAGCGGTACTACCGCTCTGAGTTCGAAATCCCACAGATCTAGTCCACGTGAACACAGAGCGGTACTACCGCTCGCGGTACCGCTCGAGGTACCGCAATAGGGTCCAAACCTTATTGGACTCCAAGCGGTACCGGAGCGGTACCGAAGCGGTACTACCGTAACTAGTTACGGTACTTGAGCGGTACCGTGGGCGGTACTACCGCTTGCAAGTGGTACTACCACTCATGGTACCGCAGAGGTACCGTAACTAGTACTGCGGGACAAAATCGTGTGAAAGCCTCAGAGCGGTACCTCAGAGCGGTACCAGTAGGGATAGCGGTACTACCGCTCCTGGTACCGGTAGTACCGCTATGGCTAAAACTGCTTTTCCTCTTTTCCTCTCCTACCATGTTACCTCACGACACACACACAAAACCAGAAAACCTAAGATCTACGCTTCAGTCTTCCGATCATAGTGTGTTCAGCGAGGGCACCGTACACCTACAAATCCATCAAAGACAATCTTTGTGCATGGTTAGAATTACTCAAGTGTTGTCAACAAACACAGAAAACACGGGATATAGATCTTCCTCTTTCACTAGTTGTCATAGACGTTCTGCTGTCCTTCATCCGGATACTGCTGCTCCCCTTCATAGTCTGGCCATTTGAATAGCCAGGGACAAAGCCATGAGTACTTTAAAGTACTCGCAAACTAGTACTAGTGTAAGTACTAACAATTTTAGTAGGAGGACTCTAAGCTCTAGGTTCATTTGCATAAAGCCAGTTTTATTTCATAAGCATTTAGTAATCAAAGATTCTTCATTTGCCTAACTTAACTCAAGTGGGAACATTAGTGTCATTCCCACAACTCTGTTGTGATCAAGTCAAAGTCACCTATCAAATTCAAGTCATAAGTCACCAGTCACATGTCATATTTTGAAAAGTTCTGATGACGGAACAGTATGGCCTTTCTAACTGTCCATGACCGCGGACGCGGCTATTCGAATAGTTTTACACTCTGCAGAGGTTGCACACTTGTGCCACAACATTTGGTTACATTCGTCAGGGATAGCCCTGAATAATCATACTCAGTATGAGGATCATCAACCCTTAACCTTTCACTTACATACCCTAGTATAGACACCTCTCCCCGTGAGCTTGGCCTCCCAGTGATAGCAAACCGCCAACCTGGGAACTGCACAGGGCTTGGGTAGGCCATTCACCTCATTTCACGTCATTTCACTTTGAACGGAGGCAGCCTCGGCATAACCCCTATGACGCTTGTTCAGAGGGAACCCATACTAAGACACATAAATTTTTAGCTAAAGCCTTACCCATAATCAGGTATTGTGGGGTACTCTAAAATTGGAATGGTATCACATCCGAACCCAATCATCAGTTTTTATCAAAACCACCATGTCATTCAAGTCACCTTCACCTTCAAAATCTTTCAATAGAATGACTCATCATTCCAAGGTTTTCAGAGTCAAAAGATTCATATGTTCCCATCTAGAGTATTCAATTTTAGTTTTAGCACTAGCAACTAGTCGTGAGGGGTGCTAACTAACTTGTAGCTCTTTAGGATAACTTTGATGTTCTTGTACTACTCCATATCTAGACTCAAGTTAACTATAAGAGTAAACCTTGATAAACAAAGTAACATCTTTCTAAGATAAAAACTGGGACTTGGAAAGTAAAACACAAAGTAGTATGGTAGTGGTGCCTGGCTCAAGTAGAGCTTGCATTAGGGTAGCTTGCAAGAGTATAGCTTTCCTTGAGTGGTACAGTGATCAAATTTTCCTTCTTCTTCCTCGTAGAAGACCTCCTCCTCCAGGTAGTCTTCGGTACTATCGTCTATAAACGGATACGAGGTATACAATCACCAAACAATGCTTAAGTACTAGACTTAACACACAAAGGGTTCACCCAAGCTATCCTAGTATCACAACATTGTTAACAAGGTGGTTGTCTTTGTTTTCTTTTAAGAAAAAACTTGTAAGAAGAATAATTTCCTCTTATTGAAATATGGATTAGGGTTTCTATTTACTTCCTTTTGAGAAATAATTTCCTCTCATTGAATCTTATTAAGATTTAATCTCCTCAATTGATAGGTGTGAGTTCATGTTGACCAAGGTCAACACTTTGCATTTATCATTTGGGAAAAATGATTTAAATGAGGTATTACACCTCATGCAATTTAAACACTACTATGGAACAATTTAATATCATCAAGTAATCAAATATGGGGTTCTTTTACCAAAGTTATTTCCTCATATTGAATTACCTGAGACAATGATTTAAATGAGAGGAAACCTCTCATACTCTTTAATAAATAATTTTGGGTAATTTAAATGGACTAGAAATGGCCACATAGTCATTATTTTGCTCTAGCCCATGATCATAGTAAACAACCATGTCATATTTTTACATATTCATGTAGAGTACGTGAAATGTGAATTATGAGAGTTGCAATCAACTCAAAATCATTTATGGTTGATATTTAATAAATGTTTGAATTTCAAAAAGTACTGACTTGTTCTGTTTACTACATAATTTCTACAACAGATCTAGGGTTGAGACCAGTGTAGTTGGTTAGAGATTTTCACAAGCTTTCCAACAATATCAAGTTCATAAAATTTGGCCTAGTAGATCTTTCTATTTTTAATTTTGAAATTGGCATCAGTATTGAATTTGAACTAAATGAATTAAATCCGATTTGAATAACTGGGCTTGGCGGAAAAGGAAATGGGCCAGGAGAGGGAAAAAGAAAAACAGGGCCGGTCCAGCTACGTGTCTTGCACGAGCGGGCCGCCTGACTATGGGTCCCCGACATCAATGACTTTTAAACACCGAAACGGTAAGTTTCAACGTGGGCCGCAAGATTAGAATCCGATCGAACGGGTGAGGGGCGTCGTCGTCTCCGGCGAGACAAGACCCTTCTGGCGGCGAGGCTAGGGGGTCGGAGGGTGATACGTCTCAAACGTATCTATAATTTCTTATGTTCCATGCTAGTTTTATGACAATACTCACATGTTTTATATACACTTTACATCATTTTGATGCATTTTCCGGTACTAACCTATTAACAAGATGCCGAAGTGCCAGTTCCTGTTTTCTGCTGTTTTTGGTTTCAGAAATCCTACACATGAAATATTCTCGGAATTGGACGAAACAAAAGCCCACGGTCTTATTTTCCACGGAGACTTCTAGAACACCGAAGAGGAGACGAAGAGGGGCGACGAGGTGGCCACACCATAGGGGGGCGGGGCCCCACCCCTGGCCGCGCCGCCATATGGGGTGGGCCCCTCGAGCGTCCCCCGACTCTGCTCCTTCGCCTATATAATCCTTCCGTCGCGAAAACCCTAGTACCGAGAGCCACGATACGAGAAAAGTTCCAGAGACGCCGCCGCTGTCAACCCCATCTCGGGGGGTTCTGAAGATCACCTCCGGCACCCTGCCAGGGAGGGGAATCATCACCGGAGGGATCTACATCACCATGCCCGCCTCCAGACTGATGCGTGAGTAGTTCATCCTTGGACTATGGGTCCATAGCAGTAGCTAGATGGTTGTCTTCTCCTCTTGTGCTATCATGTTTAGACCTTGTGAGCTGCCTATCATGATCAAGATCATCTATTTGTAATGCTACATGTTGTGTTTGTTGTGATCCGATGAATATGGAATACTATGACAAGTTGATTATCGATCTATCATATATGTGTTGTTTATGATCTTGCATGCTCTCCGTTGCTAGTAGAGGCTCTGGCCAAGTTGATACTTGTAACTCCAAGATGGGGTATTTATGCTCGATAGTGGGTTCATGTCTCCATTGAATCTGGGGGAGTGACAGCAACCCCTAAGGTTATGGATGTGCTATTGCCACTAGGGATAAAACATCAATGCTTTGTCTAAGGATATTTGTATTGTTTACATTACGCACGGTACTTAATGCAATTGTCTGTTGTTTGCAACTTAATACTTGGAAGGGGTGCGGATGCTAACCCGAAGGTGGACTTTTTAGGCCTAGATGCATGCTGGATAGCGGTCTATGTTCTTTTTCGTAATGCCCTAAGTAAATCTCATAGTAGTCATCATGATATGTATGTGCATTGTTATGCCCTCTCTATTTGTCAATTGCCCAACTGTAATTTGTTCACCCGACATGTTATTTATCTTATTGGAGAGATACCACTAGTGAACTGTGGACCCCGGTCCATTCTTTTACATCTGAAATACAATCTACTGCAATCATTATTCTCACTTGTTCCTTGCAAACAAACATCATTCTCCACACCATACGTTTAATCTTTTGTTTACAGCAAGCCGGTGAGATTGACAACCTCACTGTTAAGTTGGGGCAAAGTATTTTGATTGTGTTGTGCAGGTTCCACGTTGGCGCCGAAATCTCTGGTGTTGCGCCGCACTACACTCCTTCACCAACAACCTTCACGTGGCCTTCATCTCCTACTGGTTCGATAACCTCGGTTTCTTACTGAGGGAAAACTTGCTGCTGTACGCATCACACCTTCCTCTTGGGGTTCCCAACGGACGTGTGCTTCACGCGTCATCAAGCACATTTTCTGGCGCCGTTGCCGGGGAGATCAAGACATGCTGCAAGGGGAGTCTCTCACACCCAATCTCTTTACTTTGTTTATTGTCTTGCTTTATTTTATTTTCTGTCTTGTTTGCTTTCTTTATATCAAAAACACACAAAAAATTAGTTACTTGTTTTACTTTATTTAATTCGGTTTGCTTTACTTATTTTTATTATTGTTAAAATGAATACTCCTGAGAACACTAAGTTGTGTGATTTCACTAGCACCAATAATAATGATTTCATATGTACTCCTATTGCTCCACTCCGCTTGCTACAGCAGAATTTTATGAAATTAAACCTGCTTTACTAAATCTTGTTATGAGAGAGCAATTTTCTGGGTGTTAGTACTCGATGATGCTGCTGCCCATCTTAATAATTTTGTTGAACTTTGTGAAATGCAAAAGTATAAGGATGTAGATGGGGATATTATAAAACTGAAATTGTTTCCTTTCTCCTTAAGAGGAAGAGCTAAAGATTGGTTGCTATCTTTGCCTAAGAATAGTATTGATTCATGGACTAAATGTAAAGATGCTTTCATTGGAAGATACTATCCTCCTGCTAAAATTATATCTTTGAGAAGTACCATTATGAATTTAAAGCAATTGGATAATGAACATGTTGCCCAAGCATGGGAAAGAATAAAATCTTTGGTAAAGAATTGCCCCACCCATGGACTAACTACTTGGATGATCATCCAAACCTTTTATGCAGGATTAAATTTTTCTTCAAGGAACCTATTGGATTCAGCTGCTGGAGGTACTTTTATATCCATCACTTTGGGTGCTGCAACAAAGCTTCTTGATGATATGATGATCAACTACTCTGAATGGCACACTGAAAGGACTCCTCAAGGTAAGAAGGTAAATTCTGTTGAAGAAACCTCCTCCTTGAGTGATAAGATTGATGTTATTATGTCTATGCTTGTTAATGGTAGATCTAATGTTGATCCTAATAATGTTCCTTTAGCTTCATTGGTTGCTCAAGAAGAGCATGTTGATGTGAACTTCATTAAAAGTAATAATTTCAACAACAATGCTTATAGGAATAATTTTGGTAACAACTATAGACCATATCCTTCTAATAATGGTAATGGTTATGGTAATTCTTATGGTAATTATTACAACAATAGTAGGAGTGTACCCTCTGGTCTTGAAGTCATGCTTAAAGAATTTATTAGTACACAAACTGCTTTTAACAAATCTGTTGAGGAAAAGCTTGGTAAAATTGATGTTCTTGCTTCTAAGGTTGATAGTCTTGCTGCTGATGTTGATCTTTTAAAACTGAAAGTTATGCCTAATGAAGATAAAGATATTAAGTAATTTGCTACAGAAAACGCTATCCAAGTTGGAATTAATGACAATATTAGAATGATGGCTGAATTGCATGCTAGGTGGGAAAGAGAAGAAAAACTTGCTAAAGAGAATAATGTAGCTAAAGTTTGGACTATTACCACCACTAGTAATGTTAATGCTTCACATGTTGCTAAACCTCCTACTATCAATGGTAAAATAATTGGTGTTGGCAATGTTTCTACTTCTAATACAAAGCATGCAAAATTGCCTGAAACTGCTAAAACTGTTTGTGATAAAAGTGCTGAAATTTTTCAGAGTATTGGGGACAATGATCCCATTGCTTTAGATCATAATGATTTTGATTTTGATAATTGTCATATCTCTGAAGTAATTAAGTTCTTGCAAAAACTTGATAGAAGTCCTAATGCTAGTGCTATAAACTTGGCCTTTACAAAACATATTACAAATGCTCTGATTAAAGCTAGAGAAGAGAAATTAAAACTTCAAACTTCTATTCCTAGGAAGTTAGAAGATGGTTGGAAGCCCATCATTAAAATGAAGGTCAATGATTTTGATTGTGATGCTTTATGTGATCTTGGTGCAAGTATTTTGTTATGCCTAAGAAACTCTATGATATGCTTGACTTGCCACCATTGAAATATTGTTATTTGGATGTTAATCTTGTTGATAATTCTATAAAGAAACCTTTGGGGAGGATTGATAATGTTCCCATTACGGTTAATAATAACCTTGTCCCCGTTGATTTTGTTGTCTTGGATATTGAATGCAATGCATTTTGTCCTATTATTTTGGGAAGATCCTTTCTTCGAACTGTTGGTGCTATTATTGATATGAAAGAAGGAAATATTAAATATCAGTTCCCTCTTAAGAAAGGTATGGAACACTTCCCTAGAAAGAGAATGAAGTTGCTTTTGATTCTATTATTAGAACACATTATGATGTTGATTCTTGTTCTCTTGATGTTACTTGATTTACATTTTCTGCGCCTAGCTGAAAGGCGTTAAAGAAAAGCGCTTATGGGAGACAACCCATTATTTTATTTCTGCAATTTTTGTTTTATATTTGAGTCAAGGTGCTTGTTACTACTGTAGCAATACCTTTGTATCTTTATTTTATTGAATTGTTGTGCCAAGTAAAGTCTTTGATAGAAGGTTGATACTAGATTTGGATTTCTGCGCAGAAACAGATTTTTAGCTGTCACGAATTTGAGTTGATCTCTCTGTAGGAGAATCTAAAAATTCTGCAAATAATCATGAGTAATCCTCAGATATGTACGCAACTTTCATTCAATTTGAGCTTCTTTATCTGAGCATGTTAAGTGCCACGAAAAAATTCGTCTTTACGGACTGTTCTGTTTTGACAGATTCTACTTTTTATTTCACATTGCCTCTTTTACTGTGTTAAGTGGATTTCTTTGCTCCATTAACTTTCAGTAGTCTTGGGTAATGTCCAGAAGTGTTGGGAATGATTGTGTCCTCTCTGAACATGTGATTTTTTGATTATGCACTAACCCTCTAATGAGATTGCTTTGAGTCTGGTGTGAAGGAAGTTTTCAAGGATCAAGAGAGGAGGATGATATAATATGATCAAGAAGAGTGAAAAGTCTAAGCTTGGGGATGCCCCGTGGTTCATCCCTGCATATTTCAAGAAAACTCAAGCATCTAAGCTTGGGGATGCCCAAGGCATCCCCTTCTTCATCAACAACTTATCAGGTCACTTCTAGTGAAACTATATTTTTATTCCGTCACATCTTATGTGCTTTACTTGGAGCGTCTGTGTTTTTTTTTTTGTTTTTTTGAATAAAATCGGACCCTAGCATTCCTTGTGTGGGAGAAAGACACGCTCCGCTTTTTCATATTGAACACTGGTGTTCTTAGTTTTACTTTTAATGTTCATGGCGAAAGTTGAAAGCCGCTTCGTTTATTGCTATTTGGTTGGAAACATAAAATGCTTCATGTGGTAATTGGTATATTGTCTTGAATAATTTGATACTTGGCAATTGTTTGAGTTCTCAAGTAGATCATGTTTAAGCTCTTGCATCATGTAGTTTAAACTTATTAATGGAGAACTACCGTAGAGCTTGTTGAAATTCGGTTTGCATGATTGTCTCTCTAAAGTCTAGATATTTTCTGGTAAAAGTGTTTGAGCAACAAGGAAGACAGTGTAGATTCTTATAATGCTTGCAATATGTTCTTATGTAAGTTTTGCTGTACCGGTTCATACTTGTGTTTGCTTCGAACAACCTTGCTAGCCAAAGCCTTGTACTGAGAGGGAATGCTTCTCGTGCATCCAAAACCTTGAGCCAAAACTTATGCCATTTGTGTCCACCATAACTACCTATTATGTGGTATTTTTTTGCCATTCCAAAGTAAATTGCTTGCGTGCTACCTTTAAAAAAAATTCATTCCTTGTCTTTGCAATACATAGCTCATGGGAAAGTAGCCTAAAAACTATTGTGGTAAAGAATGAGTCGCTTATGTATCTTATTTCTTATAAGTTGCTTGTTGAGCGGTAACCATGTTTCTGGGGAAACCATCAACCTGTTACACCTTTGTTGAATATCATGTGAGTTGCTATGCATGTTCGTCTTGTCTGAAGTAAGAGAGATTTGTCATTAGTTAAATGGTTTGAGTATGCATATTGTTAGAGAAGAACATTGGGCCGCCAACCAAAGCCATGTATCATGGTGGAAGTTTCAGCTTGGACATTAATCCTCAAATCTCTTATGAGAATATTATCTGTTGTCGAATGCTTAAGCATTAAAGAGGAGTCCATTATCTGTTTTCTATGTTGTCCCGGTATGGATGTCCTCAAGTTGAGATCTATCAAAATTGAGAAATCAAATGCGATCTATCTCCTTGGACCTTTGTACAGGTGGCATAGAGGTACCCCTTTGTGACACTTGGTTGAAACATATATAATGCAATGATAATCCATGGAAATCCGAGCTAATTAGGACAAGGTGCGAGCACTATTAGTATTCGATGCATGAGGCTTGCAACTTATAGGAGGTTTTATGCATAACACATATGAATTATTACTACCGTTGAAAAAATTGTTTCCATGTTTTCAAAATAAAAAGCTCTAGCACATGAGTAATCCCTGCTTCCCTCTGCGAAGGGCCTTTCTTTTACTTTATGTTGAGTCAGTTTACCTACTTCTTTCCATCTTAGAAGCAAACACTTGTGTCAACTGTGTGCATTGATTCTTACATACTTGCTTATTTGCACTCATCATATTACTTTGTGTTGACAATTATCCATGAGATATACATGTTGAAAGTTGAAAGCAACTGCTGAAACTTAAATCTTCCTTTGTGTTGCTTCAAAACCTTCTATTAAGAATCTATTGCTTTATGAGTTAACTCTTATGCAAGACTTCTTGATGCTTGTCTTGAAAGTACTATTCATGAAAAGTCTTTGCTATATGATTCAGTTGTTTAGTCATTATCTATTTGTTAACAAACTATAGACCATTGCTTTGAATCACTTCATTCATCTCATATGCTTTACAATAGTATTGATCAAAATTATGATAGTAGCATGTCACTTCAGAAATTATCCTTGTTATCGTTTACCTACTCGAGGGCGAGTAGGAACTAAGCTTGGGGATGCTTGATACGTCTCAAACGTATCTATAATTTCTTATGTTCCATGCTAGTTTTATGACATACTCACATGTTTTATATACACTTTACATCATTTTGATGCATTTTCCGGTACTAACCTATTAACAAGATGCCGAAGCGCAAGTTCCTGTTTTCTGCTGTTTTTGGTTTTAGAAATCCTACACAGAAAATATTCTCGGAATTGGACGAAACAAAAGCCCACGGTTTTATTTTCCACGGAGCCTTCCAGAACACCGAAGAGGAGACGAAGAGGGGCGACGAGGCGGCCACACCATAGGGGGCGCGGCCCCACCCCTGGCCGCGCTGCCATATGGGGTGGGCCCCTCGAGCGTCCCCTGACTCTGCTCCTGCGCCTATATAATCTTTCCGTCGCGAAAACCCCTAGTACCGAGAGCCACAATACGAGAAAAGTTCCAGAGACGCCGCCGCCGTCAACCCCATCTCGGGGGGTTCTGAAGATCGCCTCCGGCACCCTGCCGGAGAGGGGAATCATCACCGGAGGGCTCTACATCACCATGCCCGCCTCCGAACTGATGCGTGAGTAGTTCATCCTTGGACTATGGGTCCATAGCAGTAGCTAGATGGTTGTTTTGTCCTCTTGTGCTATCATGTTTAGATCTTGTGAGCTGCCTATCATGATCAAGATCATCTATTTGTAATGCTACATGTTGTGTTTGTTGGGATCCGATGAATATGGAATGCTATGTCAAGTTGATTATCGATCTATCATATATGTGTTGTTTATGATCTTGCATGCTCTTCGTTGCTAGTAGAGGCTCTGGCCAAGTTGATAATTGTAACTCCAAGAGGGGGTATTTATGCTCGATAGTGGGTTCATGTCTCCATTGAATCTGGGGGAGTGACAGCACCCCTAAGGTTGTGGATGTGCTGTTGCCACTAGGGATAAAACATCAATGCTTTGTCTAAGGATATTTGTATTGTCTACATTACGTACGTACTTAATGCAATTGTCTCGTTGTTTGCAACTTAATACTTGGAAGGGGTGCGGATGCTAACTCGAAGGTGGACTTTTTAGGCATAGATGCATGCTGGATAGCGATCTATGTTCTTTGTCGTAATGCCCTAAGTAAATCTCATAGTAGTCATCATGATATGTATGTGCATTGTTATGCCCTCTCTATTTGTCAATTGCCCAACTGTAATTTGTTCACCCGACATGTTATTTATCTTATTGGAGAGACACCACTAGTGAACTGTGGACCCCGGTCCATTCTTTTACATCTGAAATACAGAGGGATCACCGGCGGACGGCGATCGTCGGCGAGGTGATGCAGCGACGATCTCGACAGCCGCGGAGCTCCAGGTACTTGTGGCGTCTCCTGGGGCGGCTTCTAGCGTCGTCCTCGTCTGCGGCGGATCCGCGGACTCCGGCGAGCAATTGGCGGGCTACCGGTAACAATGTGGAGGGGGAAGGGGTCGAGGAGGCTCAGAGCAGAGAGGAGAGGGTTATGGTGTGAAGAAACAGCAAGGGGGAGACTCCATTTTATAGGGTCGAGGGGTAGCCGAGGGGGTGCGAGCAGGTCATCATCGTCGACGATGCTACAGCGGCGGAGGGGCGGGGGCGATGACGCAGTGGGGTTCCTGGCGTCACGGCGAGTACGACGGGCGTGATGGCATCGAGAATGATGGTCTGTGGCGAGCAAGAGCGTGACGGGAGCGACCAGTACCGTGGCGGAGGATGGTGACGATGGCGACGACGATAGGGCAGGGGAGCGAGAGAGATGTCTGGCGACTAGCTGGTGGCGTGGCACGTCTACTGGCGAGCGCTGAAGGTGAGAGGAGGATGGACTCAGCGGGGCGACGTCATGTACTGGCGCGTCCAGGGCGTGTCCACGCGCGCTCTGGCGTGTTCTGGGCGTCCTAGGCGCGTCACGTTCCAGGAGTTGTCTTGCTCTTCTTTGGCCAGGGAGGGTACAGGCGTGCTCAGTGGGGTGAGGTAAGCTTAGTTGACAAAGTGAGAGGGAAAGGAGAGGGCAGGGGAGAGAGTTGGCATGGTGAGTGACATAGGGCTCGGCATGGTCTTGGTTTGGACAAAATTAACAAAGTACCAGAGGTACCAATGCTTGGCAATGTTCTTGGGTGCAAGGAGGAGCTGGTGATGACCTAGGCTTGATGGTTGAGGCTCAAACATGCTAGATAAAAGGGAGTATGGAGTTGGTAGATTAATGCACTTAAGGTGTTTGATGATATGGCCGCAAGAGATGAATTTTTGAATTTTGCCAAACTTTTACATGGATGTGATTTAAAATAAAGTTTGGCACACAGAGGTGGTGTTGGTTTGCAAGTTGAAGAAGATTTTGTGAAATCCAAAATGAGGATGATCTTGTTTCTGATTTGAGGTTGCCACTTTGCACTCTTATACTAAGCAATAGAAAAGGAATCAGTCAAGGTGGTCAACACCAAAAGTGTTCACCTTGATGAGGTCTTGGATGAGGTGCAAAGTGTTGAGAGGGTTTGGTTTAGAAATCTCTTAATACAGAGGCTCAAAGTAGGTAAGATGTTAAAATTGGCAGATTTGACCATTATCATATGTGAGTAGTTTTTGAATTTTATTTTGATTTTCTTTGTATTTCTTTGACACAAAAGGTGTTATTTTGAGTTTAGTTATGTTTCAAAACCATGGGCACAATGTAAAATGGCCTAGGTTAAAGTTTTGCAAAAATAGCCATAGGCTCATATGTGATGCAAAAATTTATTTTCTTTTCTTTTTCTATGGCCCAAAGTCCTTGTTTTGAGTTCATTGAGTGTTAGGTTAAGTTTAGTAATGGTTCACAACCATTTTGGTAAGGTCAATAGGGCATAGGCCATTATTGGTAGAAATGGCCATAAGCCCACATATGCCTCACCTTTTTTTTTCTTTGTTCCTCTTTCATTTTGAAAAACGGTAGATTTTAGGGTTTTGAACTTGTTTAATACTTCAAACAAACATTTATGTTAAAAACCCCACACACATGTATGAACACTATACACATAAGAGAAAGTAATCCAAAAAATTTGTTGGCTCCAATTTTTGAAATATGCGAAATTCATTTTCTTCCTTGTTTTAAAATTTGGGATGTTACAGTGTGTCACCCTACGGTTCGTGAACTATGCAGACATGGTCGAGACTCTTCTCCGACCAATAACCAATAGCGGGATCTGGAGATCCATAATGGCTCCCACACATTCAACGATAAGTTAGTGATCGATTGAACCATTTACATACGATACTGATTCCCTTTGTCACGCGATACTTTACTTGTCCGAGGTTCGATCATCGGTATCTCCATACCTTGTTCAACCTCGTTACAGACAAGTACTCTTTACTCGTACCGTGGTATGTCATCTCTTGTGACCTAGTCACATGCTTGCAAGCTAATCAGATGACATTCCACCGAGAGGGCCCCGAGTATATCTATCCGTCATCAGGATGGGCAAATCCCACTCTTGATCCATATGCCTCAACTCACACTTTCCGAATACTTAATCCCATCTTTATAACCACCCATTTACGCAATGGAGTTTGATGTAATCAAAGCATCCTTCTGGTGTAAGTGATTTACATGATCTCATGGTCGAAGGACTAGGTAACTATGTATCGAAAGCTTATAGCAAGTTGAACTAATGACTTGATCTAATGCTATGCTCATTTGGGTGTGTGTCCACTATATCATTCATCCAATGACATAACCTTGTTATTAATAACTTCCAATGTTCATGATCACGAAACCATGATCATATATTAATCAACAAGCTAGTTATACAAGAGGCTTACTGGGGACTCCTTGTTGTTTACATAACACAAATGTATCAATGTTTCAGTTAATACAATTTTAGCATGGTATGCAAACATTTATCATAAACACAAAGATATATTATAATAACCACTTGATTATTGCCTCTTGGGCATATCTCCAACAGTCTCCCACTTGCACTAGAGTCAATAATCTAGATTACATTGTAAGGTACCTAACACCCATGGCATTCTGGTGTTGGTCATGATTTGCCCTAGGGAGATGTTTAGTCAACGGATCTGCCACATTCAGATCTGTGTGTACTTTGCAAATCTTTACATCACCATCTTCGATGTACTCGCGAATCGAATGAAAACGCAGCTTGATATGCTTCAGCTTCTTGTGTGACCTTGGTTCTTGTGCATTGGTGATGGCACCCATGTTGTCACAATAGATGACTAATGGGTCCAATGCACTAGGAACCACACCAAGCTCAACAATGAACCTCTTCAACCATACCGCTTCCGATGAAGCCTCCTGAATGTACTAGGACGTCTCCTAGAGGGGGGTGAATAGGCGGTGTATAAAAACATTACTTGAGAGCTAAACTAGGCGGAATAAAACTACTAAGTGTTTACTAGTTTAGCTGAAAGCCTATCAACTAGGGGTTTGCCTAAGAGCACCAACAACCTATGCTAGCATGATGAGCAATAATGATGAGGACATCCCTACCTCACTACTACCTCCGTCATTACCAACTGAAGATGAACCTGCTATGAAGCTCAAGTCCAATGAAGTCAGGATTGGACCAATGACACGAGCTCGTGCGAAGCTACTTAAACAACAGGTGAACTTGTTCCTGAATGATACCTTGATTGATGAGAACTTTATACTGCCTAAATCCTATTACTTATGTATCATCAGGTATGAAGAGGAGACAAGCATCGCACGAGGAGGAGAGGAGCAGCTGGACGTGAAGATGGACGTGAAGCTGGACAAGGAGCTGGACATGAAGATATCTCATGGACGCGCGAGGGAGGAGCGGGAGGAATGCGCGAAAGGAGAAGAAGAAGTCCAGGCCGGTCCTGTCGTGGTATCGTCACGGCATATGCCATAGGGTGGCTAATCGAAGGGGCTCCTGAGAGATCTCACGGCGGTATCCGGAAGCGGGTATGGGCACGAGCGACACGGCGACGTACCCAGGTTCGAGGCCCTCCGATGGAGGTAAAACCTCTACTCCTGCTAGAGTGTATAAGATGTCACACAGTACAATGGTGCTCCAAGAGCTGTGTCCGGCTGCTCCTGGGAGGCTAAGGGAGACGATGGTCTCTCTCACAGGGCAGCGCTAAGGGTGGAAATGAAGTAAGAATGATCGATCCTCTGCACGAGAGGGGGTAGTGCGGCTTATATAGGCACCGGCACTTTACATATAAGACCCTATAGTCTACTGGCCGGCTTGGCCGGCTCCGGCTTTCGCTCCTTCCCGAGGCGGTGACGTCAGGAGCCGTTGAGGCATAGTGGCCTGTCCCATCCGGCTGCCCAGGTCAGCAGTATGGAGAGGAGGTGTCTCTGTCGCCGCCGCCCACCGTAGCCAGTACGGGTCGTCGTTAGCCATGATGGCCTGTCCGGCGCGTGGCACTATTGCTCCACAGTGCCCCGCGCTTTACGGAAGATGAAGTCAGCGTGGACTTTGGGGACCCGGATCACCAACCCGGTTCCTTCCAGTGCAAGACTCGCCAGCCTCGAGTCGGTCTGAGGTACAGACCCCCGACCGGATATGGCTTGTAGAAGCCGGCCCAGCCTACAGACATTGGCGGCCGTAGCCAGGCCGACTAGGACCTAGAGCCAGCCGGCTTCCGGACCAGCCGGCTGCTCCTCAGCCGGCCTTTGCCGCGAGCCGGCCAGTGGCCAGCCGGCTGCTCCGCGTCCATTGCCCTACCCGGGGTCTTCCCCCCGACATTAGCCCCCGAAGCTGGCAAGGTCCTGCGTTTAGAAGGACCTAGGCAGGTTTTCCTGGCTTCTTGAATATACTTGACGGCACTCGGAGGGGCCGACTGAGAGTTTTCATTCAGCCGGCTGCGCCCTCATCCGGCTCATTCTTGCCGGCTGCTTCTAGCCGGTTACTATTTTTACTTGTGCAGCTTTTGCTTTCTCGCAAGTTTTGATAGCGCCTCCGCCTTGCTGATAACTTTTGGTCCGAGTTGAACTCGTTGTCCGGCTCCGGCTTGCGGCGCAGGAGTCTCCGCCGCCTCGAGTTCTGCACCCGACTTGACCGGTCTGACGCCTGGGCTCTGCCGCCGGTTCGTCTGGTCACATCAATGTTCCCTCCGGATTCGATGCGGTCGTGGGCGACGTGGTGTGGCAGTTTCTGGTAACGGCAGTGGTCGTGGGCGACGTTAGTGCGCAGAAAATCCGGGCGGCGTGGCCACGATCGCCACGTGGAGGCCAACTGCCCGCCGCGGTCGGCTATAAATGCCGCGGGGGAGGGTACCGAGGCGGCACTTGGTCACTTCTCCTTCCTCGCGCTCCCGCTCCCCTCGCTCTCCTTCTGCGCCCGAGCCCGTCGCTGCTCCGACGAACTCCTCTCGCTGGCGAACTCCGGCGAGCGAGTCACCGCCGATCCGCCGCCGGTACTCCGTCGAGCCAGCGCCACGGGGCCCCGCGTTTCAACGGAGCGCCCTCAGCCACCGTCGTCGCCGCCACCGTCGCAAGGTTCTTCGTCGCCCTTTCGTCTTTCTTGGTCAACCTCTTCCTCTTCTTCGGCAATGGCCTCCGCCAGCGGATCGTGGCGGGGCTCGTACATGCGAGATGATGATATCGCGCGGCTGGTGCGCCTCCGCCGGATCCCGTCGTCGGTGATCACGCGGGCGCCCGGTGAGGAGATGGAGCCCGTGCTGCAGCCTGGCGAGCGCGTCGTCTTCGGCGCACACCTCGATCGTGGGCTGGGCCTGCCGGCCTCCCCCTTCTTCCGGCAGTTCCTCGATAATTTCGGCTTGCAGCCGCACCACCTGCCGGCCAACGCCTGCGTCCTCCTCAGCTGCTATGTGGCGTTCATGGAGGCCTACGCCGGCTTGTGGCCGGACATCGACTTCTGGAGCCGGCTGTTTTACTTGAAGGCCCAAACTACTGAGGGCCGCCTGCGGGCCTGCGGCGCCGCCTCGATCTACACTCGGCCTGGTACGCCTTTCCCCAAAATCCCCACCGTTGACTCGGTGAAGAACTGGCAGATGTCATTCTTCTATGTGCGCAACGAGGGCGAGCTCGTCGACCGGATCAATCTCCCGGAGTTCAACCCGGTTCCTCCAGTCGGTCGGATCAACTGGAGCTACAACGCCCACACGACGGACCCGGACGCTGAGGTGAATCAGCTCTGGGACTTCCTGGGGGCGGCCGTGGAGAACGGGCTGACCGCCGAGGACCTCCTCTGCACGATCGCCGAGCGCCGGTGCTGCCGCTCCGGATGCGCACCCACAAGATTGGGCACATGTCCGGCCGGTTCGATCCGAACCGGACGTCCACAGCCGCTGGTCTCCAAGGCCCAGGTCGCCCGCCGGGTGAACAACATCACCAAGGCGAACATGCCTGAGGAATGGAACTACGGGTTGGCGCCCCGTGACAGGGACCACCCGCCCGAGCTGGTAAGTTTTGTATCTCCGCCGACTTCCGGCTTGCGGCTGCGAGGCCAACTTCTTTTTTCTTCTGCCGACTTCCGGCTTGCTGTTTGCTCATGTTCTGTTTTTTTCTAGCTCTTCTCCCGGCAAAACGCTGAGGACGGCGACCTGGCGACGAGGAGATGGACGGCGGATCACGCCGATCCGGCTGACCAAGCCGGCGACCAGGCCGGCGATGACGACCTGCTGCAGGCGCCCGACGTAGGCGGCCAGGGGGAGCACAATCCGCCCCCTTCACCGGAGCAGCAGGAGGACGAGGAGCCGGCCACGTCCACCACGGGGCCTATCCCTGCCGTGCCCCTGCGCACGAGGCCGCCGAGCACCACGGCGACTTCGGCGCCCAAGGGGAAGAAACGAGTCGGCAACCCCCGCGCCACTGCCGCCTCGGAGGCGAAGGCGAAGAAGCTTCGCCGGCTGCAGCCGAAGAAGGTTCCAGAGCAGGCCGGGTGAGTTCTCTTTTCTCTTTTGTTTGATTCCTTTTCTTTCCTTATTTTCTATGCTTATCTTTTCCTTATTTGTTCGGCTAGGGCTCCCATCAAGTTTGCCCAGGGCGGCGGCTCCCGGCAGACTCCGCGCGTCGTGTCGCCGCCTCCTCGACAAAGGAGGGAGTCGACGCCACAACCTTCGTCGCGCGCACCCACGCCGCCGCCATCTGCGAGTACTCCGCCTGCCGCGGGGGCGCCTTCCTTCTCCGTGCCGCTGGCCTCAGCGCCTAATCGCGGCACGCGTGTTGAGCCGACTCGCCAGGCGACGCTGGACGACATGTTCCCGGGCCGGACTCGTCCTCTGGGCCCAGCTGCTGGGGCTGGTCTGGGCATGCCGCCGTCGACCGGAGCCGGAGCCGGCAGTTCCGCACCGCCCGCGACCGGAACCGGAGCCGTTAGGGCTGTGCCGCCCACGATCGGAGCCGGAGCCAGGCCGAGCGTGGTGGTGCTGGACGAAAGCCCGGAGGGGGCGCCTCAGGCGCCGGAGATGGCTGCGCCGACTGGACCGTCTGCTTCGCCCGGAGCGCCGCCACCACCGGAGCCGACTATGGGGGAGCCGGCCGAGCAGAGCCGGCAAGGGACGAGCCGGCGCGCACGGAGGGCGCCGACTCGCGCGCGTTGGTGAGGACGGGAACCCCATCGGCGTCGCCGCAAGGCCTGCACGTGGCCAAGGGCGCCTCGCTCCTTCACGTGCCGTCCGCCTCCGACTCCAGCCTTGGCTCAGCTGGTACTAAGGAGCAGGCGTGGCTCCGCGCCGACTCCTATGAGGTGACCAGCCGGGAGAGGAACCCCGGCCAAGCGTCGGTGGAGATGTTCTTCTCCAGCCTGCAGGCCAACCTCAAGGCTAGGGCTGCCGAGTCCGTGGCCAACCTGGGCCAAGGTGGAGGAAGCCGACAAGGTAAGCTTCAACCGTTTTTTGATTTGGTTATCATCCCGGTAGCCCTCCGAGGCATGGGCCGGCTGCTTGGAGCCGGTCCGGGTTTCGCCCGGCATACCGACTTTTCTTTTTCCTTAGGCCGTGGCGGATCGGCGCACCGCTCCGTACAACCGCGCCGTGACCCACTACCACAAGGCCAAGCCGGACCGGGCCGGCTTGGCTCGTGAGCTGGGGGCCGTCAAGGGTAAGTTCTTGCTTCTTCCGACTTGATGTCTTCTTTTAGTTTTCGTTGGCTGTCGTTTCTTTCGTATCGACGGCTTGTTTTTGCCGGCCTGCAGCCGAGGCCGCCCGGATCCCGCAGCTGGAATCGGACCTCCGAGTTGCCCGCGCCCAATGCGTCACAAGCGAGGAGGCGAACCGAGCTGCAGCCGCCAAGCTGAAGGTGGCTGACGGGGAGCTGAAGCGGCTGCGCCAGCTTGAGGCTAACCACCTCAAGGAGCTTGCCGCCCTCAAGAAGGACGGGGAGGAGAAGCTGGCGGAGCTGAGCAGGCGGCTGGACGAGGTGGAGAGGCAGCGGCTTGCGCTTCAGGAGGAAGTCACCACCAAGTCCACGCGAGCCGACGGCTACCGCCAAGCGCCGGACGGAGGGGATTGGCGCGCTTGATCGCGGCTTGTCGGGTGAGTGCCTCTATGTTTCCTTCCCTTTGCCGGCTTTGCTGTCGGCTGCCGGCCTAGGTTGGTAGCCGGCAGCAGAAACTTGTCTTTTTCGCTATCTCCATCTTCGGGCTGGGGGCAGTCGGCTCGTGCCGGCTGCCGCCAGTCTTACTTTAGAGCTTCGGAATCTCCATCTTCGGGCTGGGGGCAGTCGGCTCGTGCCGGCTGCCGCCAGTCTTACTTTAGAGCTTCGGAATCTCCATCTTCGGGCTGGGGGCAGTCGGCTCGTGCCGGCTGCCGCCAGCCTTACTTTAGAGCTTCGGAATCTCCATCTTCGGGCTAGGGGTTAGTCGGCTCGTGCCGGCTGCCGCCAGCCTTACTTTAGAGCTTCGGAATCTCCATCTTCGTCAGGGCTGGCCGG
>NC_061512.1:57246463-57307163 GCF_022539505.1 Lolium rigidum | reverse complement strand
TCCCAAGCTTAGACTTTTCAATCTTCTTGATCATAGCTGTATCGTCCTCCTCTCTTGACCCTTGAAAACTTCCTCCACACCAAACTCAAAGAAACAAGCTCATTAGAGGGTCAGTGCATAATCAAAAATTCACATATTCAGAGGTGACACAATCATTCTTAACACTTATGGACATTGCACAAAGCTGCGAAAGTTAATGGAACAAAGAAATCCATCTGAAGCTTATAGCAAAAGCAGGCAATGCTTGAAATAAAAGAGCGAGAATACGGCCAAGAAGCAGAGCAGATTAGAGGTATAGGCCATAATTTTCAGGGGCATAGACTTGCTTTCCGGATGAAAACGCTTACAAATTGAATGAAAGTTGCGTGCATGTCATGAGGATCACGCACACGTGGGGGTGGCAGAGTTTTATGAGTTTCCTACAGAGAGGTCTACCCAGATTACGTGACAGCAAGAAATGCATGTTACCGGCTTGACGATCAAATCTAGTGTTAACCTTACCATCAAAGACTTCACTTGGCACAACAATGTGATAAAATAAAGATAAGGAGAGGTTGCTCTACGGTAGTAACAACTTCAAGACTCAAATATAAAACAAAGTGCAAGTAAAATAATGGGTTGTCTCCATAAGTGCTTTTCTTTAACGCCTTTCGACTGTTGAAAGTGTGAATCAAGCCAGTATCGAAGTGAAGCATCAACATCATGTTCCAAAGTTTTCTCAACAATGCAATGTATCTTGTCTATGTAAGTTTCAGAGGCTCCTCTTTCATTACTTTTAGGCTTACTATCCTCCTCAAATAAATTTGAGAACAATCCAATAATTTTTTCTGATGCCTCATGCATTCCTATGAGCTTAATAGGTATTGGTACTTTTAATCTCCCCCTCACAATTGGTTTTATTAGTGTACTTTAGCACATCTTTTCCATCTTTTCAAGGGTACTTGCAAAATTAGTATAAAAGCCAAGCATCTTATGTTGAATAAAGACTTTTCTAGCTTCTTTAGCTACATCACCAAATTCTTTAAGAAGGGTTGATGGCGTGTAAGACACACATCCGTTGGGAATCCCAAGAGGACGGTGTGATGCGTACAGCGACAAGTTTTCCCTCGAAACCAAGGTTATATAGAACCGGTAAGGGTCAAAGGAACACGTGAAGGTTGTTGGTGGCGGAGTGTAGTGCGGCGCAGCACCCCAGGGGATTCCGGCGCCAACGTGGAACTGCACAACACAATCAAGTACTTTGCCCCAACCATAGAGTGAGGTTGTCAATCTCAAAGCTTCTTGAAAACAAAGGGATTAGATGTATAGTGTGGAAGATGATGTTTGTTTGCAATGAGCAGCAGAGAACAATGATTGCAGTAGATTGTATTCAGATGTAAAAGAATGGACCGGGGTCCACAGTTCACTAGTGGTGTCTCTCCAATAAGAAATAGCATGTTGGGTGAACAAATTACAGCTTGGGCAATTGACAAATAGAGAGGGCATAACAATGCACATACATATCATGATGACTACTATGATATTTACTTAGGGCATTACGACAAAGTACATAGACCGCTATCCAGCATGCATCTATGCCTAAAAGTCCACCTTCGGGTTAGCATCCGCACCCCTTCCAGATATTAAGTTGCAAACAACGAGATAATTGCATTAAGTATGGTGCGTAATGTAATCAACACAAATATCCTTAGACAAAGCATTGATGTTTTATCCCTAGTGGCAACAAGCACATCCACAACCTTAGAACTTTCTCGTCACTCGTCCCGGATTCAATGGAGGTATGAACCCACTATCGAGCATAAATACTCCCTCTTGGAGTCACAAGTATCAACTTGGCCGGAGCCTCTACTAGCAACGGAGAGCATGCAAGATCATAAAAAACACATATATGATAGATCAATAATCAACTTGACATAGTATTCCATATTCATCGGATCCCAACAAACACAACATGTAGCATTACAAATAGACGATCTTGATCATGATAGGCAGCTCACAAGATCTAAACATGGTAGCACAAGATGAGAAGACAACCATCTAGCTACTGCTATGGACCCATAGTCCAAGGATGAACTACTCACACATCAGTCCGGAGGCGATCATGGTGATGTAGAGTCCTCCGGGTGATGATTCCCCTCTCCGGCAGGGTGCCGGAGGCGATCTCCTGAATCCCCCGAGATGGGATTGGCGGCGGCGGCGTCTCTGGAACTTTTTCCGTATCGTGGCTCTCGGTAATAGGGTTTTTGCGAAGGAGAGTATAAGTAGGCGGAAGGGCAGAGTCGGAGGAGGTACGGGGGCCCCACACCATAGGGCGGCGCGGGCCCCCCTTGGCCGCGCGGCCTTGTGGTGTCGGCGCCCCGTGGCCCCACTTCGTATCCTCTTCGGTCTTCTGGAAGCTCCGTGGAAAAATAAGACCCTGGGCGTTCGTTTCGTCCAATTCCGAGAATAATTCCCGAGTAGGATTTCTGAAACCAAAAACAGCACAAAACAGGAACTGGCGCTTCGGCATCTCGTTAATAGGTTAGTGCTGAAACATGCATAATAATGATGTAATGTGTGTATAAAACATGTGAGTATTATCATAAAACTAGCATGGAACATAAGAAATTATAGATACATTTGAGACGTATCAAGCATCCCCAAGCTTAGTTCCTACTCGCCCTCGAGTAGGTAAATGATAACAAGGATAATTTCTGAAGTGACATGCTATCATAATCTTGATCAATACTATTGTAAAGCATATGAGATGAATGAAGTGATTCGAAGCAATGGTAAAGAAAATGACTAAACAACTGAATCATATAGCGAAGACTTTTCATGAATAGTACTTTCAAGACAATCATCAATAAGACTTGCATAGGAGTTAACTCATAAAGCAATAAATTCTTAGTAGAAAGTTTTGAAGCAACACAAAGGAAGATATAAGTTTCAACGGTTGCTTTCAACTTCAACATGTATATCTCATGGATAATTGTCAACACAAAGTAATATGATGAATGAAAATAAGCAAGTATGTAGGAATAAATGCACACAGTTGACACAAGTATTTTCTTCTAAGATAGAAGGAAGTAGGTAAACTGACTCAAAATAAAGTAAAAGAATGGCCCTTCGCAGAGGGAAGCATGGATTACTATTTTTGTGCTAGAGCTTTTATTTTGAAAGCATAGAAACAATTTTGTCAACGGTAGTAATAATTCATATGTGTTATGCATAAGACATCCTATAAGTTGCAAGCCTCATGCATAGAATACCAATCATGCTCGCACCTTGTCCTAATTAGCTTGGATTTACATGGATTATCATTGCATTACATATGTTTCAACCAAGTGTCACAAAGGGGTACCTCTATGTCACCTGTACAAAGGTCCAAGGAGATAGATCGCATTTGATTTCTCGTTTTTGATATATCTCAACTAAGGACATCCATACCGGGACAACATAGAAAACAGATAATGGACTCCTCTTTAATGCATAAGCATTCAACAACAAATAATATTATCATAAGAGATTGAGGATTAATGTCCAAACTGAAACTTCCACCATGATTCATGGCTTTAGTTAGCGGCCCAATGTTCTTCTCTAACAATATGCATACTCAAACCATTTGATCATGATAAATCACCCTTACTTCAGACAAGACGAACATGCATAGAAACTCACATGATATCCAACAAAGGTATAATAGTTGATGGCGTCCCCAGAAACATGGTTACCGCTCAACAAGCAACTTATAATAAACAAGATACATAAGTAACATATTCAATACCACAATAGTTTTTAAGGCTATTTTCCCATGAGCTATATATTACAAAGACAAAGAATGAAATTTTAAAGGTAGCACTCAAGTAATTTACTTTGGAATGGCAGAGAAATACCACATAGTAGGTAGGTATGGTGGACACAAATGGCATAGGTTTTGGCTCAAGGATTTTTATGCACGAGAAGCAATCCCTCTCAGTACAAGGCTTTGGCTAGCAAGGTTGTTTGAAGCAAACACAAGTATGAACCGGTACAGCAAAACTTACATAAGAACATATTGGAAGCATTATAAGACTCTACACTGTCTTCCTTGTTGTTCAAACACCTTAACCAAAAAATATCTAGACTTTAGAGAGACCAATCATGCAAGCCAAATTTCAACAAGCTCTATGGTAGTTCTTCATTAATAGGTGCAAAGTACATGATGCAAGAGCTTAAACATGATCTATTTGAGCACAACAATTTCCAAGTATCAAATTATTCAAGACAATATACCAATTACCACATGAAGCATTTTCTGTTTCCAACCATATAACAATGAACGAAGCAGTTTCAACCTTCGCCATGAACATTAAAAGTAAAGCTAAGAACACCAGTGTTCATATGAACGAGCGGAGCGTGTCTCTCTACCAAACAAATAATGCTAGGATCCGATTTTATTCAAACACAAACAAAAACAAAAAAACATACAGACGCTCCAAGTAAAGCACATAAGATGTGACGGAATAAAAATATAGTTTCACTAGAGGTGACCTGATAAGTTGTCGGTGAAGAAGGGGATGCCTTGGGCATCCCCAAGCTTAGATGCTTGAGTCTTCTTTAAATATGCAGGGATGAACCACGGGGGCATCCCCAAGCTTAGACTTTTCACTCTGCTTGATCATATTGTATCATCCTCCTCTCTTGATCCTTTAAAACTTCCTCCACACCAAACTCAAAAAACAAACTCATTAGATGGTTAGTGCATAATAAAAAATTCACATATTCAGAGGTGACATAATCATTCTTAACACTTCTGGACATTGCACAAAGCTACTAGAAGTTAATGGAATAAAGAAATCCATTCAACATAGCAAAAGAGGCAATGCGAAATAAAAGGCAGAATCTGTCAAAACAGAACAGTCCGTAAAGACGAATTTTTTAGAGGCACTTAACTTGCTCAGATGAAAAAGCTCAAATTGAATGAAAGTTGCGTACATATCTGAGGATCACACACGAAAATTGGCAGATTTTTCTGAGTTACCTACAGAGAGGCCTACTCAAATTCGTGACAGCAAGAAATCTGTTTCTGCGCAGTAATCCAAATCTAGTATCAACCTTACTATCAAAGACTTTACTTGGCACAACAATGCAATAAGATAAAGATAAGGAGAGGTTGCTAGAGTAGTAACAACTTCCAAGACTAAAATATAAAACAAAAGTGCAGAAGTAAAATAATGGGTTGTCTCCCATAAGCGCTTTTCTTTAACGCCTTTCGCCTAGGCGCGAAAGTGTGAATCAAGTATTATCGAGAGATGAAGCATCAACATTATTACCGGGGAGTTGGGAGTTTTCTCAACAATGCATTGTATCTTGTCTATGTAAGTAACTCCTCTTTCGTTGCTCTTAGGCTTACTATCCTCATCAAACAAATTTTCAGGAACAAGCCAAGCATAGTTATTTTCTAGAGCTTCATGCATCCCTAGGAGCTTACTAGGTATCGGTACTTTAATCTCCCCCTCACAGCTGACTTTATTAGTGTACTTTAGTCTATCTTTTTCCATATTTTCAAGGGTATTTCCAAAATTGGTATAAAAGCCAAGCATCTTATGTTGAATAAAGACTTTTCTAGCTTCTCTAGCTACATCACCAAATTCATTAAGAAGGGTTTCTAAAACAAAATATTTCTTTTCTCCTTCTTCCATATCACAGAGTGTAAGAAACATATGTTGCATTATGGGGTTGAGATTAACAAATCTAGCTTCCAACATGTGTACTAAAGAGGCAGTAGAAATTTCATAAGTAGGAGCTAGTTCTACCTAGTGTCTATCCTCAAAATCTTCAACTGTACTAACATGAGTGAAAAATGCTTCTATATTATCTCTTCCAATGATAGACCCTAGCCCTACTGGTATATCTTTCAGAGTGAACTTAGGAGGAAGCATGATGAAATAAACAAAAGGTAAATAAAGTAAATGCAAGTAACTAATTTTTTTGTGTTTTTAATATAGAGAACGCAAACAAGACAGTAAATAAAGTAAATGCAAGTAACTAGTTTTTGTGTGTTTTTAATATAGATAAAGCAAACAAAGCAGTAAATAAAGTAAAGTAAAGCAAGACAAAAACAAAGTAAAGAGATTGGATGTGGGAGACTCCCCTTGCAGCGTGTCTTGATCTCCCCAGCAACGGCGCCAGAAAACAGTCTTGATAACGCGTGATGCACACGTCCGTTGGGAACCCCAAGAGGAAGGTGTGATGCGTACATCAGCAAGTTTTCCCTCAGTAAGAAACCAAGGTTATCGAACCAGTAGGAGATGAAGGACACATGAAGGTTGTTGGTGAAGGAGTGTAGTGCGGTGCAACACCAGGGATTCCGGCGCCAACGTGGAACCTGCACAACACAACCAAAATACTTTACCCCAACTTAACAGTGAGGTTGTCAATCTCACCGGCTTGATGTAAACAAAGGATTAAACGTATGGTGTGGAAAATGATGTTTGTTTGCAATGAGCAGCAGAGAACAATGATTGCAGTAGATTGTATTCAGATGTAAAAGAATTGACCGGGGTCCACAGGTCACTAGTGGTGTCTCTCCAATAAGAAATAGCATGTTGGGTGAACAAATCACAGTTGGGCAATTGACAAATAGAGAGGGCATAACAATGCACATACATATCATGATGACTACTATGAGATTCACTTAGGGCATTACGACAAAGTACATAGACCGCTATCCAGCATGCATCTATTCCTAAAAAGTCCACCTTCGGGTTAGCATCCGCACCCCTTCCAGTATTAAGTTGCAAACAACAGACAATTGCATTAAGTATGGTTCGTAATGTAATCAACACAAATATCCTTAGACAAAGCATTGATGTTTTATCCATAGTGGCAACAACACATCCACAACCTTAGAATTTTCTGTCACTGTCCAGATTCAATGGAGGCATGAACCCACTATCGAGCATAAATACTCCGTCTTGGAGTCACAAGTATGAACTTGGCCAGAGCCTCTACTAGCAACAGAGAGCATGCAAGATCATAAACAACACATATATGATAGATCAATAATCAACTTGACATAGTATTCCATATTCATCGGATCCCAACAAACACAACATGTAGCATTACAAATAGACGATCTTGATCATGATAGGCAGCTCACAATATCTAAACATGATAGCACAAGAGGAGAAGACAACCATCTAGCTACCGCTATGGACCCATAGTCCAAGGATGAACTACTCACACATCAGTACGGAGGCGATCATGGTGATGTAGAGTCCTCCGGGTGATGATTACCCTCTCCGTCAGGGTGCCGGAGGCGATCTCCTGAATCCCCCGAGATGGGATTGGCGGCGGCCGCGTCTCTGGAACTTTTTCCGTATCGTGGCTCTCGGTAATAGGGTTTTTGCGACGGAGAGTATAAGTAGGCGGAAGGGCAGAGTCGGAGGAGGCACGGGGGCCCCACACCATAGGGCGGCGCGGGCCCCCCTTGGCCGCGTGGCCCTGTGGTGTCGGCGCCCCGTGGCCCCACTTCGTATCCTCTTCGGTCTTCTGGAAGCTCCGTGGAAAAATAAGACCCTGGGCGTTTGTTTCGTCCAATTCCGAGAATATTTCCTGTGTAGGATTTCGGAAACCAAAAACAGCACAAAACAGGAACTGGCGCTTCGGCATCGCGTTAATAGGTTAGTGCCGAAAAATGCATAATAATGATGTAATGTGTGTATAAAACATGTGAGTATTATCATAAAACTAGCATGGAACATAAGAAATTATAGATACGTTTGAGACGTATCAGGGTGCATCATCACATGGAAAATGATGTTACCATTCTGTCTTCCCATTTTTGTTTGAATTTTTCAAAATTGTCATGACCTAATGGAAAAAATGTATGTTCCTTCTAAGACGAATGTATCAGAATGGCATTACCAAAACCTGGGGGTGGGGGGGAGGGGGCACATGGTGGTGTGATTATACATCACATTTGGACCACACAACACCATTTGGACCAACCAAAAAAAATCAACCACCCTACACAAACCCTGGTCAAAACTAGTTTGACCAATATTACAAAAGTTACATAATTCAGAAACCGTCAGAAATATACGAAGCATTCAGGAGTCCCCAAAGTCAGTGACTTTGAGTCACTTACAAGTGTGGTCCACATATCAGTCACCCAAAGTCATGGCAAAGTCAGCCTGGCAAAGTCACCGACGAGACAAAGCAAGCAAGTGAACGTGACAACTCCGTAGCACCGAAAAGACATCTCTCCGAAAAGGCTAGTACTACCTTTTCTTCCGGGATAAGCAAAAATAGCTGATCGGTACTGACGAAATGCACCAGGTCCGCACTCCAGCTATAATTGAAGCATGCCTACCACTGAAGAGGAAATTCAAGATTCCACCAGATCCCCATATCACTCTTTTGCATAAAACAAGGACATATCTTTTGCACAATTCACCACTTGTTGGTCTAATATATCGCAGCTTCCATCAGTTGGTCATCTAATTAACGATTTAACGGATTAGAAAAATAAGCGGTGGAATTAGAAGTACTAGTAGCGAAATGTGCAAAATATACTGTCCTTCCCGAGGGGTTTGTCCGGAAGAGGGCCGGATGACAATGTCCTGGGTGCATCCGTAAAGGAGAGGGGTAGTTTCTAATACATGTAAGAAATTATTTTACAAAAAGGTACATACTAAGTAGTACAACTATTACTACAGTACTACGATTTCGAGGGAAAATGCCATGTCGTGCGACCTCTAATCAATGAGTAGAAGTTGTAGGTGCACATAACATGCATTGCTGAATGCTGGTTCCGCTGGAATTTGAGCTCAACCGGGGCGGATTTTGCGAAGTTTGCCCGACGTCACTCATGTATCGCACCAAACTGCTCACTTCTTTCAATGTCTCTTCTCTTTCACAGCAGCTCTCCAACATCAGGTGCATCAACTTATCTTGTGCCTTCTGCCTCTCGAGAAGGGCAAGGATGGCGATGTCAGCATATTCAAGGTTCAACTTTTGGAGCTCTACTTTATCCTGAAGAACCATTTTGCACTCTATATCAGACTTGTCTTTTTCGAGGCACACAGTCTTGAGTATGTTGTTGGCTTTCTCCGCTAATGCAATGTTCCTCTCTTTCTGCTTAATCAGCTCGTTCTTCAACATGTCACGCTCATTGCGAAGGCTGCAAATGAGCTCCACAAAAGTTTTCGAATTCTTCTTCTTGGCAGCCAAATCATCTCGGAGGCGATCACACTCTAAGCTGAGCTCCTTTTTTCCATCAAGATGGCGACAGTGGTGTCGATAGTCGGCGCCGCTTCCTTCAGGGCGAAATCATCGGTAGCAAGTAAGCGCAAAGGAAGAAGAAGAAGAAGAAGAAGATAATGATGGCGTGTAACTCACACATTCGTTGGGAACCCCAAGAGGAAGGTATGATGCGCACAGCAGCAAGTTTTCCCTCAGAAAGAAACCAAGGTTTATCGAACCAGGAGGAGCCAAGAAGCACGTTGAAGGTTGATGGCGGCGGGATGTAGTGCGGCGCAACACCGGAGATTCCGGCGCCAACGTGGAACCTGCACAACACAACCAAAGTACTTTGCCCCAACGAAACAGAGTGAGGTTGTCAATCTCACCTGGCTTGCCGTAACAAAGGATTAGATGTATAGTGTGGATGATGATTGTTTGCAAGAACAGTAAAGAACAATAGCAGCAGATTGTATTTCAGATGTAAATGAATGGACCGGGGTCCACAGTTCACTAGAGGTGTCTCTCCCATAAGATAGCATGTTGGGTGAACAAATTACAGTCGGGCAATTGACAAATAGAGAGGGCATAACAATGCACATACATGATATGATGAATATTGTGAGATTTAATTGGGCATTACGAACCCCTTCCAGTATTAAGTTGCAAAACAACAGACAATTGCATTAAGTATGGTGCGTAATGTAATCAATAACTACATCCTCGGACATAGCATCAATGTTTTATCCCTAGTGGCAACAGTACATCCATAACCTTAGAGGTTTCGTCACTCCCCGCAGTTCACGGAGACATGAACCCACTATCGAGCATAAATACTCCCTCTTGGAGTTAAGAGCAAAAACTTGGCCAGAGCCTCTACTAATAACGGAGAGCATGCAAGATCATAAACAACACATAGGTAATAGATTGATAATCAACATAACATAGTATTCTCTATCCATCGGATCCCGACAAACACAACATATAGAATTACGAGATAGATGATCTTGATCATGTTAGGCAGCTCACAAGATCCGACAATGAAGCACATGAGGAGAAGACAACCATCTAGCTACTGCTATGGACCCATAGTCCAGGGGTGAACTACTCACTCATCACTCCGGAGGCGACCATGGCGGTGAAGAGTCCTCCGGGAGATGAATCCCCTCTCCAGCGGGGTGCCGGAGGTGATCTCCAGAATCCCCCGAGATGGGATTGGCGGCGGCGGCGTCTCAGTAAGGTTTTCCGTATCGTGTCTCTCGGTACTGGGGGTTTCGCGACGAAGGCTATTTGTAGGCGGAAGGGCAGGTAAAGGGGCGACGCGAGGGGCCCACACGACAGGGCCGCGCGGCCAGGGCCCAGGCCGCGCCGCCCTGGCGTGTCGCCGCCTCGTCGCCCCACTTCGTTACCTCTTCGGTCTTCTGGAAGCTTCGTGGCAAAATAGGACCCTGGGCATTGATTTCGTCCAATTCCGAGAATATTTCTTTACTAGGATTTCTGAAACCAAAAACAGCAGAAAACGGCAACTGGCTCTTCAGCATCTCGTTAATAAGTTAGTGCCGGAAAATGCGTAAATACGACATATAATGTGTATAAAACATGTAGATATCATCAATAATGTGGCATGGAACATAAGAAATTATCGATACGTCGGAGACGTATCAGCATCCCCAAGCTTAGTTCTCGCTCGTCCCGAGCAGTAAACGATAACAAAGATAATTTCTGGAGTGACATGCCATCATAACCTTGATCATACTATTGTAAACATATGTAATGAATGCAGCGATCAAAACAATGGTAATGACATGAGTAATCAAATGAATCATAAAGCAAAGACTTTTCATGAATAGTACTTAAAGACAAGCATCAATAAGTCTTGCATAAGAGTTAACTCATAAAGCAATAAATCAAAGTAAAGGTATTGAAGCAACACAAAGGAAGATTAAGTTTCAGCGGTTGCTTTCAACTTGTAACATGTGTATCTCATGGATAATTGTCAACATAGAGTAATATAACAAGTGCAATATGCAAGTATGTAGGAATCAATGCACAGTTCACACAAGTGTTTGCTTCTTGAGGTGGAGAGAAATAGGTGATCTGACTCAACATAAAAAGTAAAAGAAAGGTCCTTCGCAGAGGAAAAGCATCGATTGCTGTATTTGTGCTAGAGCTTTTATTTTGAAAACAAGAAACAATTTTGTCAACGGTAGTAATAGAGCATATGTATTATGTAAATTATATCTTACAAGTTGCAAGCCTCATGCATAGTATACTAATAGTGCCCGCACCTTGTCCTAATTAGCTTGGACTACCGGATCATCGCAATACACATGTTTTAATCAAGTGTCACAATGGGGTACCTCCATGCCGCTCGTACAAAGGTCTAAGGAGAAAGCTCGCATTTTGGATTTCTCGCTTTTGATTATTCTCAACTTAGACATCCATACCGGGACAACATGGACAACGGATAATGGACTCCTCTTTAATGCATAAGCATGTAGCAACAATTAGTATTCTCATATGAGATTGAGGATATATGTCCAAAACTGAAACTTCCACCATGATTCATGGCTTTAGTTAGCGGCCCAATGTTCTTCTCTAACAATATGCATGCTCTAACCATTAAAGTGGTAGATCTCTCTTACTTCAGACAAGACGGACTTGCATAGCAACTCACATGATATTCAACAAAGGGTAGTTGATGGCGTCCCCGAAACATGGTTATCGCACAACAAGCAACTTAATAAGAGATAAAGTGCATAAGTACATATTCAATACCACAATAGTTTTTAAGCTATTTGTCCCATGAGCTATATATTGCAAAGGTGAAGAATGGAAATTTTAAAGGTAGCACTCAAGCAATTTACTTTGGAATGGCGGAGAAATACCATGTAGTAGGTAGGTATGGTGGACACAAATGGCATAGTGGTTGGCTCAAGGATTTGGATGCATGAGAAGTATTCCTTCTCGATACAAGGTTTAGGCTAGCAAGGTTATTTGAAACAAACACAAGGATGAACCGGTGCAGCAAAACTCACATAAAAGACATATTATAAACATTATAAGACTCTACACCGTCTTCCTTGTTGTTCAAAACTCAATACTAGAAATTATCTAGACTTTAGAGAGATCAAATATGCAAACCAAATTAGCAAGCTCTAGGTGTTTCTTCATTAATGGGTGCAAAGTATATGATGCAAGAGCTTAAACATGAGCACAACAATTGCCAAGTATCAAATTATTCAAGACATTTTAGAGTTACTACATCTAGCATTTCCCAATTCCAACCATATAACAATTTAACGAAGAAGATTCAACCTTCGCCATGAATACTATGAGTAAAGCCTAAGGACATATTTGTCCATATGCAACAGCGGAGCATGTCTCTCTCCCACACAATGAATGCTAGGATCCATTTTATTCAAACAAAACAAAAACAAAAACAAACCGACGCTCCAAGCAAAGTACATAAGATGTGACGGAATAAAAAATATAGTTTCAGGGGAGGAACCTGATAATGTTGTCGATGAAGAAGGGGATGCCTTGGGCATCCCCAAGCTTAGACGCTTGAGTCTTCTTAGAATATGCAGGGGTGAACCACCGGGGCATCCCCAAGCTTAGAGTTTTCACTCTCCTTGATCATATTGCATCATTCTCCTCTCTTGATCCTTGAAAACTTCCTCCACACCAAACTCGAAACAACTTATTAGAGGGTTAGTGTACAATAAAAATTAACATGTTCAGAGGTGAAACAATCATTCTTAACACTTCTGGACATTGCATAAAGCTACTGGACATTAATGGAACAAAGAAATTCATCCACCATAGCAAAAGAGGCAATGCGAAATAAAAGGCAGAATCTGTCAAAACAGAACAGTCCGTAAAGATGGATTTTATTGAGGCACCAGACTTGCTCAAATGAAAATGCCAAAATTGAATGAAAGTTGCGTACATATCTGAGGATCACGCACGTAAATTGGCATATTTTTCTGAGCTGCATACAGAGGGGCAGGTCGAAATTCGTGACAGCAAAGAAATCTGTTTCTGCGCAGTAATCCAAATCTAGTATGAACCTTACTATCAAAGACTTTACTTGGCACAACAAAGCACAAAACTAAGATAAGGAGAGGTTGCTACAGTAGTAAAAAACTTCCAAGACTCAAATATAAAACAAAAATACTGTAGTAAAAACATGGGTTGTCTCCCATAAGCGCTTTTCTTTAACGCCTTTCAGCTAGGCGCAGAAAGTGTATATCAAGTGTTATCGAGAGACGAAGCATCAACATCATAACTTGTTCTAATAATAGAATCAAAAGGTAACTTAATTCTCTTTCTAGGGAAGTGTTCCATACCTTTCTTGAGATGAAATTGATATTTAATATTACCTTCCTTCATATCAATGATGGCTCCAACAGTTCGAAGAAAAGGTCTTCCCAATATAATGGGACAAGATGCATTGCATTCAATATCCAAGACAACAAAATCAACGGGGACAAGGTTATTGTTAACGGTAATGCGAACATTATCAACTCTCCCCAAAGGTTTCTTTATAGCATTATCAACAAGATTAACATCCAAATAACAGTTTTTCAATGGTGGCAAGTCAAGCATATTATAAATTTTCTTAGGCATAACGGAAATACTTGCACCAAGATCACATAAAGCATTACAATCAAAGTTATTGACCTTCATCTTAATGATGGGCTCCCAACCATCCTCTAGCTTTCTAGGAATAGAAGTTTCAAGTTTTAGTTTCTCTTCTCTAGCTTTTATGAGAGCATTTGTAATATGTTTTGTAAAGGCTAAATTTATAGCACTAGCATTAGGACTCTTAGCAAGTTTTTGTAAGAACTTTATAACTTCAGAGATGTGGCAATCATCAAAATCCAAACCATTACAATCTAAAGCAATGGGATCATCATCCCCAATGTTGGAAAAAATTTCAGCAGATTTATCACAGGCAGTTTCAGTAGTTTTAGCAGTTTCCGGTAGTTTTGCACGCTTTGCACTAGGAGTAGAGACATTGCCAACACCAATTATTTTTCCATTAATAGTAGGAGGTGCAGCAACATGTGAATCATTAACATTACTAGTGGTGGTAATAGTCCAAACTTTAGCTACATTATTCTCTTTAGCTAGTTTTTCATTTTCTTCTCTTTCCCACCTAGCATGCAATTCAGCCATCAATCTTATATTCTCATTAATTCTAACTTGGATGGCATTTGCTGTAGTAACAATTTTATTTTCAATATCCTTATTAGGCATAACTTTCGATTTCCAAAGATCAACATCAAAGGCAAGACTATCAACCTTAGAAGCGAGAATATCAATTTTATTGAGCTTTTCCTCAACAGATTTGTTAAAAGCAGTTTGTGTACTAATAAATTCTTTAAGCATAGCTTCAAGTCCAGGGGGTGTGTTCCTATTATTTTTGTAATAATTCCCATAAGAATTAACATAACCGTTACCATTATTATAAGGATATGGCCTATAGTTATTACTAGAATTGTTCCGATAAGCATTGTTGTTGAAATTATTATTTTTAATGAAGTTTACATCAACATGTTATTCTTGGGCAACCAATGAAGCTAACGGATCATTATTAGGATCAACATTAGTCCTATAATTCACAAGCATAGACATAATAGCATCAATCTTATCACTCAAGGAAGAGGATTCTTCGACAGAATTTACCTTCTTACCTTGTGGAGCTCTTTCCGTGTGCCATTCAGAGTAATTGATCATCATATTATCAAGGAGCTTTGTTGCTTCACCAAGAGTGATGGACATAAAGGTACCTCCAGCAGCTGAATCCAATAGGTTCCGCGAAGAAAAGTTCAGTCCTGCATAAAAGGTTTGGATGATCATCCAAGTAGTCAGTCCATGGGTTGGGCAACTTTTAACGAAAGATTTCATTCTTTCCCAAGACTGAGCAACATGTTCATTATCTAATTGTTTAAAATTCATTATGCTACTTCTCAAAGATATAATTTTAGCAGGGGGATAATATCTACCAATAAAAGCATCCTTGCATTTAGTCCATGAATCAATACTATTCTTAGGCAGAGATAGCAACCAATCTTTAGCTCTTGCTCTTAAAGAGAAAGGAAAGAATTTTAATTTATAATGTCACCATCTACATCTTTATACTTTTGCATTTCACACAATTCAACAAAATTATTGAGATGGGCAGCATCATCATCAGAACTAACACCAGAAAATTGCTCTCTCATAACAAGATTCAGTAAAGCAGGTTTAATTTCAAAGAATTCTGCTGTAGTAGCAGGTGGAGCAATAGGTGTGCATAAGAAATCATTATTATTTGTGGTTGTGAAGTCACACAACTTAGTATTTTCAGGAGTGGCCATTTTAGCAGTAGTAAATAAAGAAAACTAGATAAAATAAATGCAAGTAACTAATTTTTTTGTGTTTTTTGATATAGAGCGCAAGACAGTAAATAAAGTAAAGCTAGCAACTAATTTTTTTGTGTTTTGATATAATGCAGCAAACAAAGTAGTAAATAAAATAAAGCAAGACAAAAACAAAGTAAAGAGATTGGATTGTGAAGACTCCCCTTGCAGCGTGTCTTGATCTCCCCGGCAACGGCGCCAGAAAAAGAGCTGCTGGCGTGTAGTTGACGTGGGAGTTAGAAATCTTTGTGGTGTAGCTTTTCTTCAGTTCCCCGGCAACGGCGCCAGAAAAAGAGCTTGATGGCGTGTAACTCACACGTTCGTTGGGAACCCCAAGAGGAAGGTATGATGCGCACAGCGGCAAGTTTTCCCTCGTAAAGAAACCAAGGTTTATCGAACCAGGAGGAGCCAAGAAGCACGTTGAAGGTTGATGGCGGCGGGATGTAGTGCGGCGCAACACCGGAGATTCCGGCGCCAACATGGAACCTGCACAACACAACCAAAGTACTTTGCCCCAACGAAACAGTGAGGTTGTCAATCTCACCGGCTTGCTGTAACAAAGGATTAGATGTATAGTGTGGATGATGATTGTTTGCAAGAACAGTAAAGAACAATAGCAGCAGATTGTATTTCAGATGTAAAAGAATGGACCGGGTCCACAGTTCACTAGAGGTGTCTCTCCCATAAGATAGCATGTTGGGTGAACAAACTACAGTTGGGCAATTGACAAATAGAGAGGGCATAACAATGCACATACATGATATGATGAATATTGTGAGATTTAATTGGGCATTACGACAAAGTACATAGACCGCTATCCAGCATGCATCTATGCCTAAAAAGTCCACCTTCAGGTTATCATCCGAACCCCTTCCAGTATTAAGTTGCAAAACAACAGACAATTACATTAAGTATGGTGCGTAATGTAATCAATAACTACATCCTCGGACATAGCATCAATGTTTTATCCCTAGTGGCAACAGTACATCCATAACCTTAGAGGTTTCGTCACTCCCGGATTCACGGAGACATGAACCCACTATCGAGCATAAATACTCCCTCTTGGAGTTAAGAGCAAAAACTTGGCCGGAGCCTCTACTAATAACGGAGAGCATGCAAGATCATAAACAACACATAGGTAATAGATTGATAATCAACATAACATAGTATTCTCTATCCATCGGATCCCGAGAAACACAACATATAGAATTACGTGATAGATGATCTTGATCATGTTAGGCAGCTCACAAGATCCGACAATGAAGCACATGAGGAGAAGACAACCATCTAGCTACTGCTATGGACCCATAGTCCAGGGGTGAACTACTCACTCATCACTCCGGAGGCGACCATGGCGGTGAAGAGTCCACCAGGAGATGATTCCCCTCTCCGGCAGGGTGCCGGAGGTGATCTCCAGAATCCCCCGAGATGGGATTGGCGGCGGCGGCGTCTCAGTAAGGTTTTCCGTATCGTGGCTCTCGGTACTGGGGGTTTCGCGATGAAGGCTATTTGTAGGCGGAAGGGCAGGTAAAGGGGCGACGCGAGGGGCCCACACGACAGGGCCGCGCGGCCAGGGCCCAGGCCGCGCTGCCCTGGTGTGTCGCCACCTCGTCGCCCCACTTCGTTACGTGTTCGGTCTTCTGGAAGCTTCGTGGCAAAATAGGACCCTGGGCGTTGATTTCGTCCAATTCCGAGAATATTTCTTTACTAGGATTTCTGAAACCAAAAACATCAGAAAACAGCAACTGGCTCTTCGGCATCTCGTTAATAAGTTAGTGCCGGAAAATGCGTAAATACGACATATAATGTGTATAAAACATGTAGATATCATCAATAATGTGGCATGGAACATAAGAAATTATCGATACGTCGGAGACGTATCAGGTAACTACACTATGCTTGGTGCTACCTCATTTCGCCGGGGTAGGGCCGGGTTGAAATCATCGGACGACGATGATTCCTTGGTCGTGGAAGTTGTTGCAGTACGGGTGACGTGGGCACTACCCTTCGGGTAACCGACATTGCCCTATCCTGTATTGATTAATTGGAGGCCCATGAAGACACCTGAAGGCGAGATGGGCCAGTAGGACGGTGCACCAGAAGGTTCCTTGACGGGCAAGACAAGGAAGCGGTCGAACAAGGAAAGATCGGATCTAAAACTACTGTAAACCTAGTTGTACTCGGTTAGGATTCTTGAGACCTGGCCTCCTATATAAAGTCCAGGAGAGGGGCTGCCGAGGGACATAATCAATCTTAGCAATCTTAGCCAGCAAAAGCTTAGAGCTAGGTCACCTTAGCAATAGCCATATCGAAGAGATCTCAGCCGAACTATTCGGCACCCCATTGTAATCCATTATCATCATAATCAAGAACAGACAGGCAGGACGTAAGGGTTTTACCTCATCGAGGGCCCCGAACCTGGGTAAATCGCTCTCCCCGCTTGTCTATGAACCGATGTCTCGCATCAGCTTGCTGGATTCCATCAACCCTAAGCCCCTATCGGAGGGCATTGGCGAGGAGCACCCTCGACAATTTGCGCCGTCTGTGGGAACCCTGTCGGCACAAGATCGGACATCGGCTGAACCTGTCATGTCATCACCAGCTTCGTCAACACCACCATCGCCTCGTCTGGGAAGCCCGATTCGTTTCGGCTCCTACGAATTCACCCCACATAGCGATTCATCTCGCTCGACTTTCTCCGGTCTACAAGGCAACATGGAGATGGCTTTCGGGAGCGTCCACTACAACGTCAACTCAGAAGGAATTCTTCGGCTGCTAGAATCTCCCATCTCCAGATCGACGAGTCCGAGCGCGTCGTCATCACTCGACCTTTCGGCTGGCCTGATAAGCCCGTCGAGTCCATCCGCGCCTTCGACTCCCCGTTCGGCGTCCTCTATGTCGGTCGGATCTGATGATCCTGCGTCCTCGGAGCTAACCTCGTACTACTGCATGAACTGCGACACCAGGCACGGACTGGGGTCAAGCGACACGCCGTTCATCTGCAATGCCTACTATTCATCGGGAGAGGACAGCATCGGCATCATCACCCAAGGAGACACCCGAAGAGTGGCGCCCCTCCAAGTTTATGTCGCTAACAGGGGAGACGAAGATCGCACCCCCCATTCCAGCAGGCGAGCTAGTTTTGAAAACAGCGCCAACAACAACAACATCGACCACACCATCGCAGAGGAGGAGTGGGCAGCAGACAAGGCAGCCGTGCATAACAATACACCGCTTCCGGTAGGAACCACGGTTGGTACTCTCAACGCTTACCGCTCCATATTGGAGAAAAATCGGGAGCGCCTATCTAAGGAGCAAGCCACCCTCGAGAAACGCCTATCTGCGGCAGACCGATCCAGCGAGCGACGCAGAGGCTCGCAGGGAAGTGCCTCCCGAAGTACCCACGGAGGAGGCAAACATCGATCAAGAATGTCCAGGCTTTCGGAAGATGATGCAAGGGAGATAACGTCAAACCTGACCAAGTCCTTTATGACTACGGACACCGCGGGCATGCCATGGCCAAAAACCGTTGCGGGAGCAACAGCCAACCTTGCAGCATACCTCATTAATCAGCGTCCCGAAGGATCCATGGCTCAGGCTCACCGTGGCGCCTTAGAAAGTCTCGCGATATTAGGAGACAATCTAGTTCCACGGAAGGAGAAGACCACGTTGCAGGCCAGCGGCTCAAAGCATCGCGCAAGAGACGCTCGGGATGAAATTACTCAGAGTAGGATCGACAAAGCAAGGCGACGACGCGCCCTCAGAGAGGAATTCGACAGCGATTCTTCGAACGAGACCCAGGAGAACGACGACGAGCTTAGGGGAGCCGATTGTTTAAGCTACAAAATTCGGGAGGCAATGCCACCTAAGAAGTTCAAACCCACCCCTACCGACGCTGCCAAATACGATGGGCAGCAGGAGCCGAGATCCTGGATAGAGGATTATTTGCGGACGATAATTCCGCAAAAGGGAATCGGATAGCAGCAATGCGAGTGCTCGCAGCTTTACCTAAAGGACTCGGCGCGAGCATGGCTAAGAGGTCTGCCGAAGGGTTCCATTAAGTCATGGGACGACCTAGTAGAGGCCTTCGTCGCCAACTTCCAAGCAACCTACAAAAGGCCCGTCGGGATCGAGGAGTTACGGCATTGTCAGCAAAAGCAGAAGGAGTCGATGCGCGCATACATCGGGAGATTCACCAAGCTCCTGAACGCTGCGGAAGATGTATCTATCGACAGAGCAATCGACGCCTTCAGTGATGGCATCCGACGTGAAAGCTATATAGAAGACTTGGACGCAAGAAGCCGAAAACCATAACCAAGTTAATGGAAATCGCCAACAGCTGGGCTGATGGCGAAGACAACGTTCGAAAGACACGGCAGCGCAGTGACGACGAAGAAGATGACCAGCCGAAGCATGATTCGGGCGGTCGAAGGGATCGCAACAAGAGAAGGAAGAACCGCAGCTACGATGACAACAACTTGGTGGCTGCAGGCTACTCTGATCGGCAGGATGATCGGTACGATGACAGGCGAGATGATCGGAACAACTCTAGGAACCGTGGCAACTTTAAACCACGACAACATAGAACTCCCGAACTACCCTACGCTGAGCAGATAAACACCCCCTGCTACCTACATTCGTATACCGATTCCAAGGATGGTAAAATAAAGTCTAGCCACCTGCTCAGAGACTGTCGGCAGTTCATCGATATGCATAAACTCATCCAGCAGGCAGGCCAGCAACAGCTTCCACCGCCACCACCACCACCCCACCACAACATCAGGTCCAGCAAGCTCAACCTCATCAACCCAACGAGGCATTTCCACCACCACGTGGGCAGATGAGTATGATCCACAGGACAGGCGTTTCAAGGAGAGAAATGAAGAAGCTCACCCGAGAAATCAACCTGGCAGAAAGCATCATGGCGAACATCCCTGAGTACGTCGAATGGTCATCTCAGAACATCACTTTCAGCCGAGCGGATCACCCGATGACTATACCAAAACCAGGACACGCTGCCCTCGTGGTCGAGGCGCAGATAGGAGGGTTCAAGATGAGCAAAGTCTTCATGGGCGGAGGAAGTGGGCTCAACCTGATATTCCTTGACACAATCCAAAGTATGGGGATCACCATGAGAATGCTAGAACAATCAGACACTCGCTTCCATGGAATCCTCCCTACGTCACCAGCGTTCTCTCTCGGCAAAGCGCACCTGAACGTCGTCTTTGGCAAAACCGACAATTTCAGGAAGGAGAAAATCGAGTTTGAGGTAGTGAACTGGGAATCACAGTATCACGCCATACTCGGGAGACCAGCTTATGCCAAGTTCATGGCTGTGCCGCACTATGCATACCTCAAGCTGAAAATGCCTGGGAACAACGGAACGAACATCACAGTCCATGGAAGTTTCTCACGCTCGGACAATTGTGATCGTGATTTTCAAAGGATTGCTGCAAAGTTTGGGCCACAGCGAGAAACTGCCGACCCTCCGCCCAAGCTGACGATACGAGAAATCAAGGAGGAAAAACATGACAGAGAAACCAAGAAGAAGCCAGCCAACCTTGCTCTTGAAGCGTTGGCAGCAAAAGCTTCAGCAGCACAAGCTTCGGCAGTTGCCGATGCAGAAGATATAGGAGGCAGCGAGGCACTGACAATCGCTGCCCAAGCCCCTGGCGAAATCAACAACGCTGCAGCAACCACTAGCATGACGAAGAAATCAGAAGATGCTGTCGAAGATGAGAAGAACCCCTTCCTTGATAAAGCACTTCCTTAGTCTTTAAATTTTTTCCCTTTACTTTACACAGGGCCTCCCTTTTGCCCTCTAGTTTCGTATTTATCCTATCAATGAGCACTTAAGTTTCAATTCTTGTTAAGCATTGCAGTAATTTAAAAGCATCTATGACTGCGCCACCGTGAACCTTGCTTACAAGTAACGGTACAACGTAACGCGCGGCAGAAGAATGCGCCCCAATGGAAAAACTTCTACGAGTGCTGCAAAGAAAAACAAGGACATTAATCCTTCCCTCTGCTTCAGATGCCTCTACGAGTGCCGCAAAAAGCAAGAGTTTGGAAAACATAAAACAACCCACGTTCGATATTTCACTTATGGAAATATCAAAGAACAACGGGCTCATTGGCAGAACCATTGCACCCGAAATATTCGGGGGTGACTGTCGAAACTTACAATCGGTTGAAAGCAAAGTTGCGCATACAACAGGTTTAGCAAAACCTGCAACACGAGCTGATCACTCATAATGATTTGCTGACCAACCAGTATACATGCATATAACGGGCAACCAAGATTTGTTCCTTCAAAAATTTGCCAACGGCACGGTAAAAGTACATATTCATGTATTTACCAACTAACAAGTTTCGGCTTAACAATCCTAACACTTGGATGGATTAGCCAATGCACTTCATTTTACAAAAATAACTTTACACCCTAACGTCACCCTTGCAGAGTTTCCCTTTCTTCGGGTACATTTGACTCCTCCTCAAGCCTGTCGACAATTATGTTGGCGGGCACTAAAACCTTCGGGTACAGCTCTTGAAAATCACCAGTTGCGTTGGCGATAGATAGCAAACATGCTGAGGGATAACGAGCAAGCACAAGGGCAAGCGTACACTTGGCCCCTGCGAAAACTTGAGCTCGCACCAAATCCCGAACCTTCTTGGCGTTTCCAAACTCGGACATCAAAGTCAAAAGCGTGGGGGGAACTGCATTCAAAGGAAACATTGTCTTCCAAACCACCCTCATAGCTTTATAGCACTTATCAAAGAATTGGTGGACTTGTTGGACCCGATCCTGAAATTTTGCAACAGCCGAAGCCTTCGAGTGATCCCGCCAGAAATCTCTTCGGATGAGGAAAGCTGGGTTAAAGCATGCACTCGCTCGTGTATCCGCTTGTTCTCTTCCGCACGGTTCAACGCTATGACTAGCAAAAGAATCAGTAAAGAGTCAGACAAGGTGGTGTTAACAAAAGGGCAAAGGAATCAGGAAACTTACAGTTCAAACTCTCAGTAGCTTTATGCAGCTCAGTAAGAGTGTACCGTTCCACGTCGGCTGCAATCTCGCTCTTCTTATTGACAATAGCAGCTAAGGCATAAGTGCTGCGCAGGTCCTTTTCCATCTGCGTAATCCGATCCTTCATACGCTGGATCCGATCACTTTCAGGAAGGGCACCCGAAGAGTCGTCAAAAAATGAGGGTACTGGGCAGACCTGCAGGAAACACCGTTACAAAAGGATGATGGATATGGTATAGCTGAGCATCCGAAGTAACTCCCATCGGGAGAAGTACAAGAAGAATATCATAACAAAAGTGTGCTAACAACATTGCTAGCACCGAGTTTATTACAAGCATAAGTTTTGCGGCAGAATAATGTTTCACATCAGTTCAAGCATAAAGTTTGCTACAAGAATCAAGGGGCTTGGGTCTGAGTCGATAAACTGGGTCCAGCCGACGATTTCCTTGATGAAACCAGTTCAAGGAGCTGGGGGCACAAGTAAGGGCGAACGCTTTAAAGGCGCTTAAATCAACAAGCTGCCCGTTGATACGTCTCCGACGTATCGATAATTTCTTATGTTCCATGCCACATTATTGATGATATCTACATGTTTTATGCATACTTTATGTCATATTTATGCATTTTCCGGCACTAACCTATTAACGAGATGCCGAAGAGCCAGTTGCTGTTTTCTGCTGTTTTTGGTTTCGGAAATCCTAGTAAGGAAATATTCTCGGAATTGGACGAAATCAACCCCCAGGGGCCTATTTTTGCACGAAGCTTCCAGAAGTCCGAGGGAGAGACGAAGTGGGGCCACGAGGTGGTGACACACCAGGGCCGCGCGGCCCTGTTGTGTGGGCCCCTCGCGTCGCCTCTTGACCTGCCCTTCCGCCTACATATAGTCTTCGTCGCGAAACCCCCAGTACCGAGAGCCATGATACGGAAAACCTTCCAGAGACGCCGCCGCCGCCAATCCCATCTCGGGGGATTCAGGAGATCGCCTCCGACACCCTGCCGGAGAGGGGAATCATCTCCCCGAGGACTCTTCACCGCCATGGTCGCCTCCGGAGTGATGACTGAGTAGTTCACCCCTAGACTATGGGTCCATAGCAGTAGCTAGATGGTCGTCTTCTCCTCATGTGCTTCATTGTCGGATCTTGTGAGCTTCCTAACATGATCAAGATCATCTATCTGTAATGCTATATGTTGTGTTTGTTGGGATCCGATGGATAGAGAATACTATGTTATGTTGATTATCAATCTATTACCTATGTGTTGTTTATGATCTTGCATGCTCTCCGTTATTAGTAGAGGCTCGGCCAAGTTTTTGCTCTTAACTCCAAGAGGGAGTATTTATGCTCGATAGTGGGTTCATGCCTCCATTAAATGCAGGACGGTGACAGAAAGTTCTAAGGTTGTGGATGTGCTGTTGCCACTAGGGATAAAACATTGATGCTATGTCCGAGGATGTAGTTATTGATTACATTACGCACCATACTTAATGCAATTGTCTCGTTGTTTGCAACTTAATACTGGAAGGGGTTCGGATGATAACTCTGAAGGTGGACTTTTTAGGCATAGATGCATGCTTGGATAGCGGTCTATGTACTTTGTCGTAATGCCCAATTAAATCTCACTATACTCATCATATCATGTATGTGCATGGTCATGCCCTCTCTATTTGTCAATTGCCCAAGCTGTAATTTGTTCACCCAACATGCTATTTATCTTATGGGAGAGACACCTCTAGTGAACTGTGGACCCCGGTCCATTCTTTTACATTGAATACAATCTACTGCAATACTTGTTCTACTGTTTTCTGCAAAGAATTATCATCCACACTATACATCTAATCCTTTGTTACAGCAAGGCGGTGAGATTGACAACCTCACTGTTTCGTTGGGGCAAAGTATTTTGTTTGTGTTGTGCAGGTTCCACGTTGGCTCCGGAATCCCTGGTGTTGCGCCGCACTACATCCCGCCGCCATCAACCTTCGACGTGCTTCTTGACTCCTACTGGTTCGATTAAACCTTGGTTTCTTACTGGGGAAACTTGCTCGCCGTACGCATCACACCTTCCACTTGGGGTTCCCAACGGGCGTGTGCTTTACGCGTCATCAAGCTAAATTTCTGGCGCCGTTGCCGGGAACCGAAGAAAAGCTACACCACAAAGATTTCTAACTCCCACGTCAACTACACGCCGAGCAAGTAAATTTCGGCACCGTTGCCGGGGAGATCAAGACACGGCTGCAAGGGGAGTCTCCACAATCCAATCTCTTTACTTTGTTTTTGTCTTGCTTTATTTTATTTACTTTCTTGTTTGCTGCATTATATCAAAACACAAAAAAATTATTTGCTAGCTTTACTTTATTTACTGTCTTGCACTCTATATCAAAAACACAAAAAAATTAGTTACTTGCATTTACTTTATTTAGTTTGCTTTATTTACTACTGCTAAAATGGGTACTGTTGAGAATACTAAGTTGTGTGACTTCACAACCACAAATAATAATGATTTCTTATGCACACCTATTGCTCCACCTGCTACTACAGCAGAATTCTTTGAAATTAAACCTGCTTTCCTGAATCTTGTTATGCGAGAGCAATTTTCTTGTGTTAGTTCTGATGATGCTGCTGCCCATCTCAATAATTTTGTTGAATTGTGTGAAATGCAAAAGTATAAAGTATAAAGATGTAGATGGTGACATTATAAAATTAAAATTGTTTCCTTTCTCTTTAAGAGCAAGAGCTAAAGATTGGTTGCTATCTCTGCCTAAGAATAGTATTGATTCATGGACTAAATGCAAGGATGCTTTTATTGGTAGATATTATCCCCTGCTAAAATTATATATTTGAGGAGTAGTATAATGAATTTTAAACAATTGGATAATGAGCATGTTGCACAAGCTTGGGAAAGAATGAAATCTTTGGTTAAAAATTGCCCAACCCATGGACTGAGTACTTGGATGATCATCCAAACCTTTTATGCAGGACTGAACTTTTCTTCGCGGAACCTATTGGATTCAGGTGCTGGAGGTACCTTTATGTCCATCACTCTTGGTGAAGCAACGAAGCTTCGAGATAATATGATGATTAATTACTCTGAATGGCACACGGAAAGAGCTCCAGAAGGTAAGAAGGTAAATTCTGTCGAAGAAACCTCCTCCTTGAGTGATAAGATTGATGCTATTATGTCTATGCTTGTGAATGATAGGACTAATGTTGATCCTAATAATGTTCCATTAGCTTCATTGGTTGCTCAAGAATAACATGTTGATGTAAATTTCATTAAAAATAATAATTTCAACAACAATGCTTATCGGAACAATTCTAGTAATATATAGGCCATATCCTTATAATAATGGTAATGGTTATGGTAATTCTTATGGGAATTCTTACAACAATAATAGGAACACACCCCCTGGACTTGAAGCTATGCTTAAAGAATTTATTAGTACACAAACTGCTTTTAACAAATCTGTTGAGGAAAAGCTCAATAAAATTGATATTCTCGCTTCTAAGGTTGATAGTCTTGCCTCTGATGTTGATCTTTTGAAATCGAAAGTTATGCCTAATAAGGATATTGAAAATAAAAATGTTACTACCGCACATGCCATCCAAGTTAGAATTAATGAGAATATAAAATTAATGGTTGAATTGCATGCTAGGTGGGAAAGAGAAGAAAATGAAAAACTAGCTAAAGAGAATAATGTAGCTAAAGTTTGGACTATTACCACCACTAGCAATGCTAATGATTCACATGTTGATACACCTCCTACTATCAATGATAAAATAATTGGTGTTGGCAATGTTACTACTCCTAGTGCAAAGCGTGCAAAATTGCCTGAAACTGCTAAAACTGCTGAAATTGATAAAACTGCTGAAATTTTTTCCAACATTGGGGATGATGATCCCATTGCTTTAGATTATAATGGTTTGGATTTTGATGATTGCCACATCTCTGAAGTTATAAAGTTCTTACAAAAACTTGCTAAGAGTCCTAATTCTAGTGCTATAAACTTGGCTTTCACAAAACATATTACAAATGCTCTCATAAAAGCTAGAGAAGTGAAACTAGAACGTGAAGCTTCTATTCCTAGGAAGCTAGAGGATGGTTGGGAGCCCATAATTAAGATGAAGGTCAATGACTTTGATTGTAATGCTTTATGTGATCTTGGTGCAAGTATTTCCGTTATGCCTAAGAAAATTTATAATATGCTTGACTTGCCACCATTGAAAAATTGTTATTTGGATGTTAATCTTGTTGATAATGCTATAAAGAAACCTTTGGGGAGAATTGATAATGTTCGCATTACCGTTAACAATAACCTTGTCCCAGTTGATTTTGTTGTCTTGGATATTGAATGCAATGCATCTTGTCCCATTATATTGGGAAGACCTTTTCTTCGAACTGTTGGAGCTATCATTGATATGAAGGAAGGTAATATTAAATATCAATTTCCTCTCAAGAAAGGTATGGAACACTTCCCTGGAAAGAGAATGAAGTTACCTTTTGATTCTATTGTTAGAACAAGTTATGATGTTGATACTTCGTCTCTTGATAATACTTGATATACACTTTCTGCGCCTAGCTGAAAGGCGTTAAAGAAAAGCGCTTATGGGAGACAACCCATATTTTTACTACAATATTTTTATTTTATATTTGAGTCTTGTAAGTTGTTTACTACTGTAGAAACCTCTCCTTATCTTAGTTTTGTGCATTGTTGTGCCAAGTAAAGTCTTTGATAGTAAGGTTCATACTAGATTTGGATTACTGCGCAGAAACAGATTTCTTTGCTGCCACGAATTTCGACCTGCCTCTCTGTAGGTAGCTCAGAAAATTATTCCAATTTGCGTGCGTGATCCTCAGATATGTACGCAACTTTAATTCAATTTGAGAATTTTCATTTGAGCAAGTCTGGTGCCTCAATAAAATCCATCTTTACGGACTGTTCTGTTTGGACAGATTCTGCCTTTTATTTCGCATTGCCTCTTTTGCTATGATGGATGAATTTCTTTGTTCCATTAATGTCCAGTAGCTTTGTGCAATGTCCAGGAGTGTTAAGAATGATTGTGTCACCTCTGAACATGTGAATTTTTATTATGCACTAACCCTCTAATGAGTTGTTTCGAGTTCGGTATGGAGGAAGTTTTCAAGGATCAAGAGAGGGAGATGATACAATATGATCAAGGAGAGTGAAAGCTCTAAGCTTGGGGATGCCCCGGTGGTTCACCCCTGCATATTTTAAGAAGACTAAAGCGTCTAAGCTTGGGGATGCCCAAGGCATCCCCTTCTTCATCGACAACATTATCAGGTTCCTCCCCTGAAACTATATTTTTATTCCATCACATCTTATGTGCTTTACTTGGAGCGTCGGTTTGTTTTGTTTTTGTTTTTGTTTGAATAAAATGGATCCTAGCATTCATTGTGTGGGAGAGAGACACGCTCTGCTGTTGCATATGGACAAATATGTCCTTAGGCTTTACTCATAGTATTCATGGCGAAGGTTGAATCTTCTTCGTTAAATTGTTATATGGTTGGAATCGGGAAATGCCACATGTAGTAATTCTAAAATGTCTTGAATAATTTGATACTTGGCAATTGTTGTTCTCATGTTTAAGCTCTTGCATCATATACTTTGCACCCATTAATGAAGAAATACAAAGAGCTTGCTAAAATTTGGTTTGCATATTTGGTCTCTCTAAAGTCTAGATAATTTCTAGTATTGAGTTTGAACAACAAGGAAGACGGTGTAGAGTCTTATAATGTTTACAATATGTCTTTTATGTGAGTTTTGATGCACCGGTTCATCCTTGTGTTTGTTTCAAATAACCTTGCTAGCCTAAACCTTGTATCGAGAGGGAATACTTCTCATGCATCCAAAATCCTTGAGCCAACCACTATGCCATTTGTGTCCACCATACCTACCTACTACATGGTATTTCTCCGCCATTCCAAAGTAAATTGCTTGAGTGCTACCTTTAAAATTTCCATTCTTTACCTTTGCAATATATAGCTCATGGGACAAATAGCTTAAAAACTATTGTGGTATTGAATATGTACTTATCCACTTTATCTCTTATTAAGTTGCTTGTTGTGCGATAACCATGTTCCTGGGGACGCCATCAACTACTCTTTGTTGAATATCATGTGAGTTGCTATGCATGTTCTTCTTGTCTGAAGTAAGGGAGATTTACCACTCATTTAATGGTTAGAGCATGCATAATGTTAGAGAAGAACATTGGGCCGCTAACTAAAGCCATGAATCATGGTGGAAGTTTCAGTTTTGGACATATATCCTCAATCTCATATGAGAACATTAATTGTTGCTACATGCTTATGCATTAAAGAGGAGTCCATTATCTGTTGTCTATGTTGTCCCGGTATGGATGTCTAAGTTGAGAATAATCAAAAGCGAGAAATCCAATGCGAACTTTCTCCTTAGACCTTTGTACAGGCGGCATAGAGGTACACCTTTGTGACACTTGGTTAAAACATGTGTATTGCGATGACAATCCCGGTAATCCAAGCTAATTAGGACAAGGTGCGGGCACTATTAGTATACTATGCATGAGGCTTGCAACTTGTAAGATATAATTTACATGACACATATGCTTTATTACTACCGTTGACAAAATTGTTTCTTGTTTTCAAAACCAAAGCTCTAGCACAAATATAGCAATCAATTCTTCCCTCTGCGAAGGGCCTTTCTTTTACTTTTATGTTGAGTTAGTTCACCTATCTCTCTCCACCTCAAGAAGCAAACACTTGTGTGAGCTGTGCATTGATTCCTACATACTTGCAGATTGCACTTGTTATATTACTTTACATTGACAATATCCATGAGATATACATGTTATAAGTTGAAAGCAACCGCTGAAACTTAATCTTCCTTTGTGTTGCTTCAATACCTTTACTTTGATTTATTGCTTTATGAGTTAACTCTTATGCAAGACTTATTGATGCTTGTCTTGAAAGTACTATTCATGAAAAGTCTTTGCTTTATGATTCATTTGTTTACTCATGTCATTACCATTGTTTTGATCGCTGCATTCATTACATATGCTTACAATAGTATGATCAAGGTTATGATGGCATGTCACTCCAGAAATTATCTTTGTTATCGTTCACTCGCTCGGGACGAGCAGGAACTAAGCTTGGGGATGCTGATACGTCTCCGACGTATCGATAATTTCTTATGTTCCATGCCACATTATTGATGATATCTACATGTTTTATGCATACTTTATGTCATATTTATGCATTTTCCGGCACTAACCTATTAACGAGATGCCGAAGAGCCTGTTGCTGTTTTCTGCTGTTTTTGGTTTCAGAAATCCTAGTAAGGAATTATTCTCGGAATTGGACGAAATCAACGCCCAGGGGCCTATTTTTGCACGAAGCTTCCAGAAGTCCGAGGGAGAGACGAAGCGGGGCCACGAGGTGGTGACACACCAGGGCGGCGCGGCCTGGCCCTTGGCCGCGCGGCCCTGTTGTGTGGGCCCCTCGCGTCGCCTCTTGACCTGCCCTTCCGCCTACATATAGTCTTCGTCGCGAAACCCCCAGTACCGAGAGCCACGATACGGAAAACCTTCCAGAGACGCCGCCGCCGCCAATCCCATCTCGGGGGATTCAGGAGATCGCCTCCGGCACCTCGCCGGAGAGGGGAATCATCTCCCGGAGGACTCTTCACCGCCATGGTCGCCTCCGGAGTGATGAGTGAGTAGTTCACCCCTGGACTATGGGTCCATAGCAGTAGCTAGATGGTCGTCTTCTCCTCATGTGCTTCATTGTCGGATCTTGTGAGCTGCCTAACATGATCAAGATCATCTATCCGTAATGCTATATGTTGTGTTTGTTGGGATCCGATGGATAGAGAATACTATGTTATGTTGATTATCAATCTATTACCTATGTGTTGTTTATGATCTTGCATGCTCTCCGTTATTAGTAGAGGCTCTGGCCAAGTTTTTGCTCTTAACTCCAAGAGGGTGTATTTATGCTCGATAGTGGGTTCATGCCTCCATTGAATCTGGGACAGTGACAGAAAGTTCTAAGGTTGTGGATGTGTTGTTGCCACTAGGGATAAAACATTGATGCTATGTCCGAGGATGTAGTTATTGATTACATTACGCACCATACTTAATGCAATTGTCCGTTGTTTGCAACTTAATACCGGAAGGGGTTCGGATGATAACTCTGAAGGTGGACTTTTTAGGCATAGATGCATGCTGGATAGCGGTCTATGTACTTTGTCGTAATGCCCAATTAAATCTCACTATACTCATCATATCATGTATGTGCATGGTCATGCCCTCTCTATTTGTCAATTGCCCAACCGTAATTTGTTCACCCAACATGCTATTTATCTTATTGGAGAGACACCTCTAGTGAACTATGGACCCCGGTCCATTCTTTTACATTGAATACAATCTACTCGCAATACTTGTTCTACTCGTTTTCCGCAAACAATCATCATCCACACTATACATCTAATCCTTTGTTACAGCAAGCCGGTGAGATTGACAACCTCACTCGTTTCGTTGGGGCAAAGTACTTTGGTTGTGTTGTGCAGGTTCCACGTTGGCGCCGGAATCCCTGGTGTTGCGCCGCACTACATCCCGCCGCCATCAACCTTCGACGTGCTTCTTGACTCCTACTGTTTCGATTAAACCTTGGTTTCTTACTGAGGGAAACTTGCTGCTGTACGCATCACACCTTCCACTTGGGGTTCCCAACGGGCGTGTGCTTTACGCGTCATCACCCGTCTTGCTCTTTCGGCAGCTCCTTGGTCATTTCTTCGATGTCACCCTTAAAGCCGTAACCCATCATAAGCTGGAAGGCAAGGACGGCACCATAAGTGCGCGATGTACGCTTGAATACCTCGATAACCTCCTTGGTGTCAACCGCGAAGGCATCGACCAGCTGCCCCAGGGTCTTCTCCTGCTTAATCTTGGGAAAAATCATCGAGTGCATCCGCGCCAGGGCACCCTTCCCCTTTACAAGAAGCTCCCGCGTAAGCTGGTGAGAGGCAAGAATCATCGACATAGCATTTGCCGGAGAGTTGTTTGGAACTTTGTCCAGGGCATCAGCAGGGATATTCGCCGCTTCTGCAGGAAAAAGAAAGAAAAAAGTACATTGGCAAAAGGATCGAATCCATAAGTGCATCAATCGACAGAGGTGTATAAAAATTACCAAGCAAGGTCAAAGAAGACTGACGAAGGACGTCATCCTTTTCGGCTGCCCGAGCATCAGCCACCAGCCTGGATGCTTCCTCCTCCTTCAACTTCTCTTTCAGCTTGCCTAGCTCCACCTTCAGAGAGTCAACCTCTTGGCGAGCCTCAGCAGCTATCTTGACTGCGCCATCCAATTTCAAGGAGGAAGATTTGACTTCCTCTTGTGGCCGAGCCTTGTCAGCTTCCAGAGAAGTGAACTGGGAGGCGAAGGCCTCCAAAGAAGAAATAACGCCTCGCAAGTCCTTAAGAAAGAAGGATATTTTTCCAGAAATTGTCAAGAAAAGCATGCTCCAAGAGATTGGCCTCACAGTTAGAAAAAGACTTACAGAAGGAGGAGTCGCGGTGGCAGCAGTTGGAGAGATGTCTTTCCCTTTGGAAAGGGAAGAAGCAGTCGATGCTTGAGCCATAGGGGCAGCCTTAGGAGCCGAAGCTTCGGAAGCCACTACGACCGGCGAAGCAACATCAGATTTGTCTTTTTTAGACGGAGGCTCAATAAAGCCTTCTTCGCTGCAAAGGTGAAAGGTCGACAATGAAGAGTTGGAAAAATAAAAGGGCAAAGTATAACTTCAGAAAAGAAACTACTTACATGTCGAAGAGATCATCTTCATCGGCAAAGCCGCCGGTTGATCTATTCACACGTGAAGCCCTGGCCTCCTCAGCAGCTGCATCAACAAAGGTATCATGATCAGCATCGTCATTACGCATTGATCCATCTGCGACACCAGCGTCATCGCCTGAGGAAGGAAGGTCGGTGTGGGCAACTTCAAAATCTACCGGACCATTATATTTGTCCTCTGGGCCCGTGTGCTCGACAGTGTGAAAATCTACGGGGATTGAGGATCCTCTCCCCTCAGAAGTATCATCCGGCGAATCATGCATATTTTCAGAAACTATGGGGATCTGTCAAAGAAAATAACAAGTAAGAACAATGGAAACCATGTCAGCCAAGAAAAAGCAGCCTAATGAGGACGTGAAGAAAGAAAAAATACCTTTGATGGTGGATGGTCAGCGTCAAGGGGAGTATAAGAAGAAACCAACGGAATCGAATCTTCCTGGGTAAAGGAAGTAAGACGACGGACTTCATCAAGCAACTCCTTTTCCGATAGATCGGCAGCGTTAATCTTGGCCTCGTCCTTTGGACATGAGTACAACCACATCGGGTGAACTCTGGCCATGGCTGGTTGCACTCGACGTTTCAAGAATACCGCTGCCACCTCTGTGCCGATCATAGTTTGGCCATCGGCCTCTTTGATTCGAAGGAATTTGGTAAATAGTTCTTCGGTTGCTACTCTTTCATCGGGTGAGAGGATATTCTTCCAGGAATTCTTGGACTTGGCTTCGGAAACATCGGCAAAGCAAGGAAGCTGAGATTCGGGTGACAGGGAGTCCTTGATGTAAAACCATTTCAGCCTCCACCCTTGCACGGACTCTCTCATTGGGAAATTGAAGTAATTGACCTCCGAACGAGCTACAAACCCCACTCCTCCGGTGACAAAGTATCCATTACTGCTGTTGTATCTTTTCACATAGAAGATCTTTTTCCACAGCCCGAAATGAGGTTCGATACCCAGAAACGCCTCGCAAAGGGTGATGAACACAGCAACATGGAGGATTGAGTTGGGGGTAAGTTGCCATAGTTGAATTTCATACGTCCGCAAGAGGTGGAGGAGGAATCCATGAGTAGGAAGCGAAAGGCCTCGGTACAGGAAAGATAAGAACATCACGGTAAAGCCAGCAGGGTGATCAGGCCGAGAAATCACACCTGGAAGGATCACGTTTCCCTCTTCGGAAGAAATCAATCCCAGGCTTCGGGATCTCTTCTTGTCACGCTTGGTGACGGTTGATGCCACCCAATCTCCGGGCTTGACCTTTGAACTCGACGGCGCTGGCGGCGCCGGAGCTGGGGGAGGAGCGCTTGGAGCGCTCCCCTTCGGAAGAGAAGAAGAGGACTTGGCGGCGGCGCCTCCGCTGGTGGAACTGGCAGCGGCGGCAGGATTCTTCTTCACCATTATGAGATCTGATGAAGATTGGAAAAGCAGTGGTGGCGGCGCAGCAACGGCAAAGGGAGGAAGAAGGAGAAGAATGAGAAGATGCTACGGAAAACGTGGAGAAGATTAGAGATTTCTCGCCCTTTGGAGATTTTGAGGAAAAGATAAGTGTTGTGTAAGCACGTGGCGCTTGAAGAAAGAGTGGAACCGGCGGCCCATTGTTCCCACGTTGTGCGAAAATCGAGGAGACACCTCGATCGCCACGCGTGCAATGGTCAAGCCCTAAAAACTGCCCGCGCAGAGCTAGGGTAGGCCCGTCAGGTCACGTCCTGTCAATCAGCCCACAACAATTACACGTCATCAGTGACGTTATAAAAAACTAGAAGCATTCGAAGGGAAAATGGAAAGTTATAGGATGAAGGACTTAAGTCTACGCACGGATTGTAAGCATCCGTACCTAGACTCGGGGGCTACTCCCATCGGGAGCGCTGACGCGCACCCGATAAAATGGAGACTCGACAGAATGAGCAGTCGAAGGAAGAAGATTTTAGTCTGCACTCGGTCGCAAGCACTCGCACCCAGACACTCGGGGGCTACTACTCCCATCAGGAGCGCGTGATGCACACCCGATAGAAGTTTTTTGCACTCCAGGATCATGCCCGGGGACTTGATTCTGTGTAGGGTAACGTTGTTTTGCCATCGGCAGTTAACCAACAAAAGTTGGGCACGTTACTCATTATCCCTTGCATAAAGAAAATATGTCGGATGACCTATGAAGACCTGCGAAAAACTTCGGCAGAAGAGAACATTCGAGTGGTACAACCTGAGTCTACGCACGGATTGCAAGCATCCGTACCTAGACTCGGGGGCTACTCCCATCGGGAGCGCTGACGCGCACCCGATAGAAGAAGATGAAGCAGATTCAAGATAAACAAGGACAATGAAGGAGAAGAACATCAGGAGGAGACGTATTTTAGTCTCTACCCGAACTATCTTCGGCTAGACACTCGGGGGCTACTGACGTGGGCACTACCCTTCGGGTAACCGACATTGCCCTATCCTGTATTGATTAATTGGAGGCCCATGAAGACACCTGAAGGCGAGATGGGCCACTAGGACTGTGCACCAGAAGGTTCCTTGACGGGCAAGACAAGGAAGCGGTCGAACAAGGAAAGATCGGATCTAAAACTACTGTAAACCTAGTTGTACTCGGTTAGGACTCTTGAGACCTGGCCTCCTATATAAAGGCCAGGAGAGGGGCTGCCGAGGGACATAATCAATCTTAGCAATCTTAGCCAGCAAAAGCTTAGAGCTAGGTCACCTTAGCAATAGCCATCTCGACGAGATCTCAGCCGAACTATTCGGCACCCCATTGTAACCCATTATCATCATAATCAAGAACGAGACGAGCGGGACGTAAGGGTTTTACCTCATCGAGGGCCCCGAACCTGGGTAAATCGCTCTCCCCGCTTGTCTGTGAACCGATGTCTCGCATCATCTTGCAGGATTCCATCAACCCTAAGCCCCTATCGGAGGGCATTGGCGAGGAGCACCCTCGACAACGGGCGTCGTTGGAACTTCCAACCCTTTAAGATGTATAACCATAGAGACTCTTAAAGAGCTTGAGCCCGGGCAAGAAGAAACGAAAGTACATGGCGAAGGAAACTAACCCGGTGAGCACAGCACGGACGCGTTTCGGCGGTGGCAGCGGCGACGGCGGCGACGGCGAGCCCACTTTGTTTTTGGAACCGTCTCTCGAAATTTTGAGCCGGCGTTTTTTATCCGCGTACTTGACCGCCGACGACTTGAAGTTTGAACACATTAATTGCTGGAGGAGAGAGCGACGAAAGAAACGAAAGTACATGGCGAAGGAAACTAACCCGGTGAGCACAGTACGGACGCGTTTCGGCGGCGGCGGCGACGGCGAGCCCACTTGGTTTCTGGAACCGTCTCTCGAAATTTCGAGCCGGCGTTTTTTCTCCGCGTACTTGACCGCCGACGACCTGAATTTTGAAGACATTGCTGGAGGAGAGAGCGACGAACAAATGTTTGTTTGAGGTGGAGAGAGGAAGAATGTGAATGGAACGAGAGAGTTTAGCGTTTTGCCCTTATAGTCATAGTCGCTAGCCGAACTGGTTTCTTTGACTTTAACTGTCCGCATATGGCGGGCCTACAGGCGTCTCCTCGGCTCTCTTGGAGCAATCGTGTCCGTCCATCCGAAATGGTGATATAAATTTAGGGTGCGATTTGTGGACTGATGAGAACTTAACCTCGTTCTCAAACAGTTGATGTCATTAAATAAATCTCAGTTGCAACCCATGTTTTAAGTTTCGCAAAAATTGAAAAGTACCCAGGGGCCGCCTTGTCAGCGAGAGGACGCGATGGTTCGCATCGGCCGTGACGCGGGAAGGTTGGCCATCGGCGTTTAATGGTCTCCCACGTGGAAACCGAGGCGGCCACGAGGGCAGCGGCTGGCCACGCGGCGTCCAGTCGCCAACGCCGCCGTAAATGAGAGTAGTTGCCTACCACCACCTGGTGACATGCACCTTTTGCATGTCACCGTGTGACATGCGGCCTAAATTCAAAGTTAAACATTGTGAAAAAAATCATGCATCCGGTGACATGCCCATGGCATGCCACTGACGAAGAGTTCCGTGCCATGCACTCTGGCACTCTGCGCCATCTTGGGTCAGAAAATGAGCGAAGAACGAGGACGAGGCACTAGTTTAAATTTAGGATGAAGTTTAAGTTTTATGTTGGTTTAAATTAGATTAGAGGGAGTAGTACTCTTACTTTATTATATTACTCGTACTTGTGTTAATGTAGTAGTATTATTATGGTGGTGTACTTGCGTTCATGTACTTGTTTCAGCTGTTTTGGTGAAGGAGACATGCATCACCTTTTTGGTGATGTATATAGTCGTCCTGTAGCCCTTGTCAAATTCCTCTGATATACTGATGGGAGGGCTTGCTCACCCCATACTGATGGGAGCCCTTGTCAAATCGTAATCATAGTTTTAAGTTTCAAAACCAATGAAAAATATCCTGCTACGTGCAAAATCTCAATGTGAAAATCTTAGTATATATTGTAGACTGCACAAAAATTAAGAAAATATGGCAGGTAAAATTATACTCCGTATTGGAATTGTGCACTACTCCCTCCGTCTCACTACTTACGGCGCATTTTTTCCCCTATATTACTCGATGATTAAGGCGCGGGTGGTTGTGGTTCAGTTATCTCCCTAATTTGCACCTGCTTTCCCGTTTCCACTACTCGAAACCTAGCCACATTAACCCACGATCCGGAAAAACTGTTGGTCTATCCCGAGAAACGAGGAGGTTTAAGGAAACGAGGAGTCCAGCGCGTGCGGAAGGTGCTTTAATCGTGCGAGCATGCAGGGGCAAAATGAGGAAACTAGCGATTACTTTCTCTCCTGCCAGTCTTATACCTTAATAAATGGGCAAACTGAGCATGTTGTAGCTAATCCTTTCATTAATTAAGCAGCTATATTAGTCAATAAGATTGCCTTATGTTTTTCCTCAGTTATCCCCAAGCCCTTATTTGTAACCCGCAGAAGGAGCTCAGACGGGAGGATTCCCGTTTAGGTGACCGTTCCGTGCTGACGTGTGGGGTTGCATCGTGTGGGGTCACGTCGCGTGGGGCTAGTAGAAAGGGACCGCGTGGGACAGGACGAGACCACGTTTGGTTGTACGTGAGCAAGAGCTGGGTTCTGTCTCTCTCGGCGCAAATTGGCATTTTTGAGAGCACCTTTTCCCCCTCTGTCTCTTTGTCTTTTTTCACCAAATTAGTATCAAATCTAGAGAAGCTTGCATTTCTGTCTTTCTTCAATTATTTGTGCCTTTTGGCCCTCGTTGTTTGCCCAATATGGCAGGAAATCTAGTACTCCCTCTGCTCCATATGTATGTAGTTAAATCTAGAAGCAAATCTCCAGGGTAATGTACGATAAATTCACAGTCGTAGTAAATCGAGAAAACAAAGTAGGGCCAACAAAATATAGTAGAATAGGGATAGATAATAGGGATACCTCCCTAGATAATAAGCTGCATACACAGCAACATAGTAATAGGTTCGAGGTTCTTCACAACACCATCATACTAACAACATAACAACAAGGGATCCCTAGCTAACAACAAAATAGAAGCTGCTTTGCAGCAGCAGCACACGTCCAGGACTCCGCCTACCCCATTTTCCTCTGCCTCCACTTGTTGCTCCCCTTGGGAGCCTTGGGCTAGAGCGGAGGCATGCGCCCGGCGGAGATCTCCACCCGCTGGAAGCTGCGGAGGTGCATGCCGAGCGCCTTGTGCAGAAGGGGCACCTGTAGACACCCTTGGCGAAGTAGGAGACGTACTGGCTGACCTGCAGCCTCCGCAGCACCTGGCGAGTCTTGGTGTGCTGGTCCTCGTCGTCGCTGCCAGACACCTGATCCATATCAAACGGGAACTATGAGTGAAGGAGTTGCAACGATGACTAACGTGCATGATAACAAAGTAAGGAAAAACAGAGCCAGCCTCAGTTAGAGTGGACACGATTATATGTCTATAGGGATGGTGTTAGCGAACCAAAGCTCATGCACAACAGATTTGTACACAGCAATGGTTCGCTGAACCCACTCTGTAAAAATTTGTGCCCAACGATTCATCATAGGCAAAGAAACAGATTCCAGATCTGAATTTGAACAGATTCCAGATTATTTGCAAAATTAAACGGTTGATATCTTTTGATTCGCGCGTAAAATAACTGATTGAGATCCCATGATTACTTGCATAAATTAACTGATTGAGATCTCATTATTACTTGCATAAATTAACCGAACGGCCGAACTCCAAATCTTAAACGAAATCAAGAAGCGATCAAAGCAAAATCGAATAAAATCGGCGCAAATATTAACCCAATACTCATCCATCTACAGATCGGCACTAATAGTTACTAGGGAACCAGCAAAAAATAGGGTTCAAAGAGGAATGGGGAACAAAAAAGGGAGCAAACCATAGTTACCTCGTTCCATGGGTCGTCCATGCAGGTGTCGTAGGGGTTCGGAGGCGAGATGTACGGCACCTCCTCATAGGGGTCCCATCCCGGTGGGATCCGACCGCCACCGGCAGCGGCGACGGCCGTTGAGGGGACGGAGTCGAAGAGGGAGGCGTCGCGCTTGGAGCCGACGGCGTCATGGACGATGGGATTCGCATTCTCCTTGCCCATCTCGCCGGCAGAGAGGGAGAGGGTTTTTTGCTTTGGAGAAGATGATGGGACGTGAGAGGAGGCGTTGCATGAGCTAGTGAGAATGACAGAGATAGTGCGAGGAGGCATCTATAAAGGCGAGGGGTGGTTAATGCAACCCGCGTCCTACGGGTCCACCATTGAACGTCTGCACGTCTTGGGCTTCTGCAACGCGACACGCGTCCACGATTGCACGTCTTCGACTTCTGCACCGCGAAATTTAGCATTTTTTGTGTGCTCAATTTTCCCCTTGAGTACTAATACTGGCTAGTGCAATATACTCAGTTTTACCTCAACCCTAACCCTAAACTCTGTCTTATGAAGTCAAGCATGAAGAGAAGTGGTTTTGGATTTCAAACATGGAAATTTCAAAAACACCCAAAAATTCATTTTAGGGTGACTAAGAAGGATCCATGCTTACCATTTTATTTTCATGTTTTAAACTTGTTTAAATCTTGGTCAAACCTAGGATTTGACCAAGATTCAAATGGGCAAAAAATTAAAAAAAATCAGAAAAGTGAAAAACCAAAGTACATAGTCTTCTTATGTCATATAGTAAGCATTCATGTTGTTAAACAAGGTCTAGGCATATTCAAACCAGACAAATCATGTATCTATAAACCCCTAACCCCTAAACTTTGTCTTATCAAGTCAAGCATGAAGAGAAGTGGTTTTGGGTTTCAAACATGGCCGGAAATTTCAAAAACCTCCCAAAAGCCTCATTTTAGAGTGACTAAGAAGGATCCATGCTTACCTTTGCATTTTCATATTTTAAACTTGTATAAATCATTGTCAAACCTAGATTTGACCAAGATACAAATGGGCACGAAATAAAAAAATCAGAAAAACGAAAAACAAAAGCACATAGTCTTCTTATGTCATATCGTAAGCATTCAAGTTGATAAACAAGGTATAGATATATCTAAACCAGACAAATCATGTATGTACCCCTGCTTGTTGATCTTATGAAGTCTAGCATGAAGAGAAGTCGTTTTGGGTTTCAAACATGGAAATTTCAAAAACCTCCCAAAAGCCTCATTTTAGATTGACTAAGAAGGATCCATGCTTACCTTTTTGTTTTCATATTTTAAACTTGTTTAAATCATTTTCAAACCTAGGATTTGACCAAGATACAAATGGGCACAAAACTAAAAAAAATCAGAAGAAAAAACAAAAGCAGATAGTCTTCTTGTGTCATATCGTAAGCATTCAAGTTGATTAACAAGGTCTAGCTATATCCAAACCAGACAAATCATGTATCTACCCCTTGTCGATCTTATGAAGTCTAGCATGAAGAGAAGTCGTTTTGGGTTTCAAACATGGAAATTTCAAGAACATCCCCAAAGCTTCATTTTAGAGTTACTAAGAAGGATCCAGGCTTAACTTTTCATTTTCATGTTTTAAACTTGTTTAAATCCTGGTCAAATCTAGGATTTGATCAAGATTCAAATGGGCATAAAATTAAAAAAAATCAGAAAAATGAAAAACCAAAGCACATAGTCTTCTTATGTCATATAGTAAACATTAAAGTTGATAAAAAAGGTCTAGGCATATTCAAACCAGAAAAATCATGTATATATCTACCCCTAATTAACCCTAAACTTTGTCTTATGAAGTCAAGCATGAAGAGAAGTGGTTTTGGGTTTCAAACATGGAAATTTCAAAAACCTTCCAAAAGCCTCATCACTGCAAGAAAAGTTGCCATGGCCGACGAAGTTGAAGTCGCGCCGTGGATGCTGGTGCACCATGGCCGACGATTTTTGGTCTCTCCGTTGTGCATGTCAAAACGTTTTTTTTCTCGTTTTTGAGGCCACCTAGCCCGACGAAAACGGCCAAAACGTCGCGTATGGTGTCCCGGGACGTGGTGCATCTCAAATTCTCGGGTTCGCCGCCGAGTCAACGCAAATCCGTACCGCCGAGGGATGTAGGGCCCAGATGGCAGCCTCTCTGGCATTGTTTTTTTCTCGATCGCGCCATCTCGTTCAACGCTCTCCGATCGAGCCGTTTACGATGCAGGATCATGGGTCCCGCATGTCATCCTCTATGAACCAAAATTCTTTCTATTCTTGGATTTTTTTGACCCCTGATTTCTGGCTACTTCCTTTTTCTTTTGATCCCTTGCCGCCTTGGAAATGTTGAGACCGCTGCTGCTAATTGGGACCCGCATGTCATCCTCTATGAGCAATCAACTTTCTTTTCTTGGAGTTTTTTTTGACACCTCAAATTTGGTCACTTGCCTTTTTCTTTCGATCCCCTGCCGCCTCTCAAACGGTGATACCGCTGCCGCTAAATGGGACCTGCATGTCATCCTCTATGTACTATAAAACTTTCTTTTCTTGGATTTTTTTGGCACCTCATATTGGTCACTTACCTTTTTCTTTCGATCCCCGCCGCCTCTCAAACGGTGAGACCGCTGCTGCTAAATGGGACCCGCATGTCATCCTCTATGTACTACAAAACTTTCTTTTCTAGGATTTTTTTGGAACCTCATATTTGGTCACTTGCCTTTTTCTTTCGATCCCGTGCAGCCTCTCAAACGGTGATACCGCTGCTGCTAAATGGGAACCGCATGTCATCCTCTATGTACAATCAAGTTTCTTTTCTTGAATTATTTTTGGCTCCTGATATTTGGTCACTTTCCTTTTTCTTTCGATCTAATGCCACGTTTGAAATGTTGAGGAACCTGCAGGCTCATGGGACCCGCATGTCATCCTCTATGTACTATAAAACTTTCTTTTCTTGGATTTTTTTGGCACCTTGATGTCTACGCACACGCCTTTTCCTGTAGACAGTGTTGGGCCTCCAAGAGCAGAGGTTTGTAGAACAGCAGCAGGTTTCCCTTAAGTGAATCACCCAAGGTTTATCGAACTCAGGGAGGAAGAGGTCAAAGATATCCCTCTCAAGCAACCTCCGCAATCACGATACAAGAAGTCTCTTGTGTCCCCAACACACCTAATACACTTGTCAGATGTATAGGTGCACTAGTTCGGCGAAGAGATAGTGAAATACAAGTAGTGTGGATGTATATGAGCGGTAATAACAATCTGAAACAAAGATGGCAGCGAGTAAACATGCAACAGAACAGTAAATAAACGGAGATTCGATGTTTGGAAACAAGGCCTAGGGATCATACTTTCACTAGTGGACATTCTCAACATTGATCACATAATAAAACCACTCTACACTCTCTTGTTGAATGACAAACACCATTAATTGTGTAGGGCTACAAGAGCACCTCAATGCCGGAGTTAACAAGCTCCACAACATTTGATGTTCATATTTAAATAACCTTAGAGTGCAAGATATACCAACACAATTATACCGAGTACTAACATAGCATACACACTGTCAACAATAGCTATGAAAGGGGGAATAGATTGCATCAATACCATCATAGTAATAGTTAACTTCATAATCTACAAGAGATCACAATCATAACCTATACCAAGTACTTCATGATGCACACACTGTCAACATTACATCATGGAGGAGGAATAGACTACTTTAATAACATCACTAGAGTAGCACATAGATGATATTCAACTAGATCACAAAGAGAGAGATGAACCACATAGCTACGGTAGAGCCCTCAGCCTCGGGGGTGAATTACTCCCTCCTCATCATGGAGACAGCGATGGCGGTGAAGATGGCGGCGGAGATGCCTTCCGGGGGCAATTCCCCGTCCCGACAGGGTGCCGGAATAGAGACTTCTATCCCCCGAATTGGAGTTCCGCGATGGCGGCGGCTCTGGAAGGTTTTCTCGTGTTTCGTCAATCCGTGTCGAAGATTTAGGTCAGGAGGCAACTTATAGGCGAAGAGGCGGAGTCGGAGGGGCCACAGGGCCTCCTCACACTAGGGGGCGCGCCCCCCTTGGGCCGCGCCGCCCACACGTGTGGGCCCCCCAGCGCTCCCCTCTGGTGCCTCTCCGGGTTCTGGAAGCTTCGTGGAATTATAAGATGCTGGTCGTTGATTTCGTCCGATTCCGAGAATATTTCCTTTGTAGGATTTCTGAAACCAAAAACAGCAGAAAATAGCAACTGGCACTTCGGCATCTCGTCAATAGGTTAGTTCCGGAAAACGCATAAAATCATCATAAAGTGTGAACAAAACATGTAGGTATTGTCATAAAACAAGCATGGGACATCAGAAATTATAGATACATTTGAGACGTATCAAGCATCCCCAAGCTTAGTTCCTACTCGCCCTCGAGTAGGTAAACGTTAACAAGAATAATTTCTGAAGTGACATGCTACTTACATAATCTTGATCATACTATTGTAAAGCATATGAGATGAATGCAGCGATTCGAAGCAATGGTGAAGACAATGAGTAATCAATTGAATCATATAGCAAAGACTTTTCATGAATAGTACTTTCAAGACAAGCATCAATAAGTCTTGCATAAGAGTTAACTCATAAAGGAATAAATTCAAAGTAAAGGCATTTAAGCAACACAAAGGAAGATTTAAGTTTCAGCAGTTGCTTTCAACTTTCAACATGTTTATCTCATGGATAATTGTCAACATGAAGTAATATAACAAGTGCAATAGGTAAACATGTAAGAATCAATGCACACAGTTGATACAAGTGTTTGCTTCTAAGATAGAAGGAATGGGTAAACTGACTCAACAATAAAGTAGAAGATTGGCCCTTTCCAGAGGGAAGCATGGATTACTATATTTGTGCTAGAGCTTTTCATTTTGAAAACAAGAAACAATTTTGTCAACGGTAGTAATAAATCATATGTGTTATGTATAAGATATCCTATAAGTTGCAAGCCTCATGCATAGTATACCAATAGTGCTCGCACCTTGTCCTAATTAGCTTGGATTAACACGGATTATCATTGCATAACATATGTTTCAACCAAGTGTCACAAAGGGGTACCTCTATGCCGCATGTACAAAGGTCTAAGGAGAAAGATCGCATTTGATTTCTCGTTTTTGATTATTCTCAACTTAGACATCCATACCGGGACAACATAGACAACAGATAATGGACTCCTCTTTTAATGCATAAGCATTCAACAACAGATAATATTCTCATAAGAGATTGAGGATTAATTGTCCAAACTGAAACTTCCACCATGATTCATGGCTTTAGTTAGCAGCCCAATGTTCTTCTCTAACAATATGCATACTCAAACCATTTGATCATGAAAATCGCCCTTACTTCAGACAAGACGAACATGCATAGAAACTCACATGATATTCAACAAAGGTGTAAAAGTTGATGGCGTCCCCGTAAACATGGTTACCGCTCAACAAGCAACTTACTAAGAAATAAGATACATAGCTACATATTCTTCACCACAATAGTTTTTAAGGCTATTTTCCCATGAGCTATATATTGCAAAGACAAAGGAATAGAATTTTAAAGGTAGCACTCAAGTAATTTACTTTGGAATGGCAGAGAAATACCATGTAGTAGGTAGGTATGGTGGACACAAATGGCATAGTTTTCGGCTCAAGGATTTGGATGCACGAGAAGAATTCCCTCTCAATACAAGGCTAGGCTAGCAAGGTTGTTTGAAGCAAACTCAAGTATAAAATGGTACAGCAAAACTTACATATGAACATATTGCAAGCATTATAAGACTTTACATCGTCTCCTTGTTGTTCAAACACCTTAACCAGAAAATATCTAGACTCTAGAGAAACTAATCATGCAAACCAAATTTTAACAAGCTCTATGTAGTTCTTCATTAATAGGTACAAAGCACATGATGCAAGAGCTTAAACATGATCTATATGAGCACAACAACTGCCAAGTATCAAATTATTCAAGACATTATACCATTTACCACATGCAGCATTTTCTGTTTCCAACCATATAACAATTAACGAAGCAGTTTCAACCTTCGCCATGAACATTAAAAGTAAAGCTAAGAACACACGTGTTCATATGCAACAGCAGAGCGTGTCTCTATCCCACACAATGAATTCTAGGATCCAATTTTATTCAACCAAAACGAAAACAAGAACATAAAGACGCTCCAAGTAAAGCACATAAGATGTGACGGAATAAAAATATAGTTTCACTAGAGGTGACCTGATAATTTGTCGATGAAGAAGGGGATGCCTTGGGCATCCCCAAGCTTAGATGCTTGAGTCTTCTTGAAATATGCAGGGATGAACCACGAGGGCATCCCCAAGCTTAGACTTTTCACTCTTCTTGATCATATTGTATCATCCTCCTCTCTTGACCCTTGAAAACTTCCTCCACACCAAACACAAAACAAACTCATTAGAGGGTTAGTGCATAATCAAAAATTCACATGTTCAGAGGTGACACAATCATTCTTAACACTTCCGGACATTGCTCAAAGCTACCTGGAAGTTAATGGAACAAAGAAATCCATTCAACACAAGCAAAAGAGGCAATGCGAAATAAAAGGCAGAATCTGTCAAAACAGATCGAGTCCGTAAAGACGAATTTTTTAGAGGCACCAGACTTGCTCAGATGAAAATGCTCAAATTGAATGAAAGTTGCGTACATATCTGAGGATCACTCACGTAAATTGGCAGATTTTTCTGAGTTACCTACAGAGAACCCTTCCCAAATTCGTGACAGCAAGAAATCTGTTTCTGCGCAGTAATCCAAATCTAGTATGAACCTTACTATCAAAGACTTTACTCGGCACAACAATGCAATAAAATAAAGATAAGAAGAGGTTGCTATAGTAGTAACAACGTCCAAGACTCAAATATAAAACAAAATTGCTGTAGTAATATAACACCCCACTTTTTGTAACCTTGATTATTTGTGCATGTTGCAAAAATTAGGGGGAACAAAAACTTTTTCTTTAGACTAATTAAGATGAATTGCCTTGATCTGTTTGTTATGATGAATTGCCTTGATCTGTTGGTAGATGAATTGTCTTGATTTTCTTGTTGAGTTTTGTCTTGAGCTGCCTCATAGAACAACACCCCTAGTGGTTAAACAAGCAACTCACCAAATAAAACACATGTGTGGCTTAGGAAGAATTGTTTTCCTTCTTACTACATCAAACCTCTCTCCTGATGACAACATGAGTGTGCCATCTTGATTTTTCTCTTTGTGGTACAAGATAGCTCAATCATCCTTAATTCAAAACTTGGGATCGTCTACCCCTAGCTACATCCCTCTCTTATACCCACTCCTCCTTGTTGGTTTTGAGGCCATGTCGACCATCTGTGTTGACAGGCTTAAAACTGTCCAGGCTTTGGCAATTGATCTCTAAGCACCTACAATTGTTATTGGTAGCCTCAATACATGGATCTCATCTATGCAACACCCTCTTCAACCTCCACGTCCTGCATGTCTCAGTCAATCCTTGCAACTCATATATTCAACTTGATCTGGTATCCTATCCCATGTTCCAGCACTCGGATCACTTCTTCCTCTTTTACCTCTTGTTTTTGTTTTCATCCAAGTTTATCTTCACAAAACCAAGAGTGGGAATGATGGGTACATTTTGTAGCCATCATATACCCTTGAGAACACTTCTCCCTAAATTAGTTTTTCCTCCTCAAAAACCCTATTGTTTTCCTTCTCTAGTTTTGATCACAAAACTACTTCTAGTTTTATTAAATATTTTCAAGAAATTTCAACAAACAAAACAAAGAACTGAAATGGGTTTTGTTTCTCATCCCATTTCTACCAAGTACTGATTTCTAAAACATTATTTTCTATCTTACCTTCTTTTTAACAAAAGGCTTGTTTATGGTACTTATATCATTCCTTGTTTTCCTCTTGCTTATTTTACATTTGAGAAAAACTCTACCTTACTTGAGAAAGTAAGTAGAATATTTTGAACTCCTATGTTCCGACTAGTTTCCTTTCAACATTTTAAAATTCCATTCCACTTGAGTTCATTCCCAATTGTCCCTAGACAATTGAGGTGTTTTAAATACTTTTCAAATGAATCCTTTTTCATATGGCAACACTTGCACATCTTATGCACACCTCTGATCTACCACATTGTATTCCCCCATCCTCCAATTCTTGATCAAATGGATGATCATTCGATACTTTCAAATCACTCCCAATTGACCTCTTATTTGAAGAACAAGATATATTTCATCATACCCATCTCAATCGTCTATTCTTTTCCATTATCACATTGACCTCATGAATTCATGATTTATGTCACCATATTCATCCTTGTGAGTATATGGTTACTTCACTCACCATCTCTCATAGCCTTGATCTACCATTGTCTAAATCACCATCACCACCATCATATCTTAGACACATTTTTTTTATCAGGATAGAATGCCACCACCATCTACTTAGCACCCTTGTGCATTGTTATCACTTTACCTAAATTTCTATATCTCTTTAGGCCACCATTTTTGTAAAATGTGAGACACTCAACCTTGGGTGTCATGCATGTGTGGCAATACTCTCTTGATGATCACTTGTGCATGGCCACAATCTTGGCCGGCCATGCCATGCATGGCACACAAGCATCATGCTTCTCCATCTCTCTCTCCCTCACATAGTTATTCCACCTTGGGAAGCATCTCCTCCTTTGTCCCTTCCCAATGCCACTAATAAATTCATCTTGGGTCAAATATCTCTTCCCCAAGCCAGCCACCCACCTCCACCAATCAAAGAGGAGGCAGCCACCCCTCTCCCTCTATAAAAGGGGCTTGACCGGCCACCTCCTCATCTTTTGCTTCTCATTTTTGACACTCCACTCCTTCCTCCACTCCCCCACACTCCTCTCCTACCTCTTCCCCACGAGCTGAAGCTCCCCCAAGGCTCCATGGCCGGCCATGGCCATGGGAGCACACCAAACCGCAGCTCTCCTCCTCCCTCAAGCTCATCCTCACCATGAGACCATCCCTCTCACTCTCTTCTCCCCTAACCCTTGATGAATCCAGCTCTCTTTCTCTTTTCCCCTCTCACAATATTGGATCTTGATGCAGGTGCATGTTGGTCCAAGCATGGAGAAGGTTAAGCAATCCTCAGATCTGAAGCTCTTGATCAAAGTTCGTCCAAAACCTTGCAGTAATTTCTGTAATCTTGCTGTTTCAGATTCTGGTACGAAATTGTAAAATCCACCAAATCTCGTGTGCAGATCCAAATCGAGTGATTCAAAGTTCCACAGATAGGTATTGAAAAGATCTACAACTTGGCGTTGGTCTCATCCTCAAATTCGTTACGGATTTTTCGCGGTAAACAAAGTTCTGTAAACATGCAGAATCACTGTTTGTTAGATTTGTTCCGTTTTACAAAACTTTTTTGAGCAAACTCAACTTTGGTCGAAAGGCCTCTTCTGTACCTACGTTTTGTCGTTGGTTTCACTTCAAATGACCTCCTGACACTGGTAGAAAAATGGCCTTCCGTCCAGCCCCATTAGTCGCAAAAATATAGGAACCGCGACTAATGGGGTCTTTAGTCGCGGTTCGGGTGGCAAACCGCGACTAAAGACCTGGGCCCAGCGCGCTCGCTGGCCAGCTGGTGGACGGGAGGGGCTTTAGTCGCGGTTGGCCTCGGCCAACCGCGACTAAAGGTCCTCGGGCTCAGCTCGAAGGCTTTAGTCGCGGTTGGCCAAGCCAACCGGGACTAAAGGCCCATCCATATAAAAGGGCCTCAGCTCACAGCACTTAGCCATTTGGTGCCACTTCTCTTCACAAGCTTCACAAGGGGGTGTAGGTTTGCTTTTGGTTCCTCTTATGCACACAAGGTGTTTGATGAAATCCCCAAGAGCATGAAACAAACATGATATGAAGTGTTGGAGCCACACTTGAGCTTGATGACCCACAAGTATAGGGGGTGTATCGTAGTACTTTCGATAAATAAGAGTGTCGAACCCAACGAGGAGCAGAAGGTGTTGACAAGCAGTTTCGATGAAGGATTCACTGTAAATGCTCACAGACAAGTATTCAGGGGGTTTTGATGTAACAGATGAATAAAATACAAGTAAGTAAAATGCGAGAGAAATAATTGCAGCGAGTGGCCCAATCCTTTTTAGCACAAAGGACAAGCCGGTTTGTTTACTTATAATGACCAAACGTTCTTGAGGACACACGGGATTTTAGTCTAGTGCTTTCGCTACATACAGCTGATTAATCTTCATTGTTTTGATAAGTGTTGTGTGGATGAACCTATGCTAATGTACCGCCCTTCCTAGGACTAATACATACTTGTGATTATACCCCTTGCAAGCATCCGCAACTACAAGAAAGTAATTAAGATAAATCTAACCACAGCCTTAAACTCTGAGATCCCGCGATCCCTCCCGCATCGATATACCAACGGGGGCTTAGGTTTCCGTCACTCCGGCAACCCCGCAATTGGCAAACGAGTACAAGATGCATTCCCCTAGGCCCATAAATGGTGAAGTATCGTGTAGTCGACGTTCACACGACGCCACTAGAAGAATGACACCACAACTTAAATATCATAACATTGAATATTACTCAACCATAATTCACTACTAACATTTAGACTTCACCCATGTCCTCAAGAACTAAACGAACTACTCACGAGACATCATATGGAACATGATCAGAGGTGATATGATGATGAATAACAATCTGAACATAAACCTTGGTTCAATGGTTTCACTCAATAGCATCAATAACAAGTAGAAATCAATACGGGAGAGTTTCCCCTATCAAACAATCAAGATCAAACCCAAATTGCTACAGCGGTGACGAGGTGCAGCGGTGGAGATGGCGGTGATGATGATGAAGATGATGGTGATGGTGATGGAGATGATGTCCAGCTCGATGGCGGTGACGATGGCGTCGATTTCCCCCTCCGGGAGGGAATTTCCCCGGCGGATTCCTGCCCGCCGGAGAGCTCTTTTCTCTCCGGTGTTCTCCGCCCCGCAGAGGCGGCCGTAACCCTTCGTGAGGATCCCTCTGTGGCTTAGGTCTTCGGGACGAAGGGTTTCGCGAAGAAAAGGAGGCGAAAGGGGCTGTGGGGCCCCCACACCACAAGGTGGCGCGGCCAGGCCATGGGCCGCGCCGCCCTATGGTCTGGGCCCACCTTGGGTCCAGCTGGCTCCCCCTTCTGGCTTCCTTCGTCATCTGGAAAAATAGGATTTTTGGTGAAATTTCCTTCCACAGTTGATCTTCCGAAATATTGCATCCTGACGGTGCTTTTTCCAGCAGAATCCTGGCTCTGGTGCGCGATCTCCAAATAATCATGAAACATGCAAAATAGATGTAATAACATAAGTATTGTGTCCCAATATGAAATATATCAATGAACAACAGCAAATTATGATATAAAATAGTGATGCAAATTGGACGTATCAACTCCCCCCAAGCTTAGACTTCGCTTGTCCCCAAGCGAAACCGAACTCGGTAAACAGGACCACATGTTTATGGAGTGAAGAGTCGATAAATAAAATACGGACAAGAAGCATCATATTCATTCACACAAGACATTATAGTAACCAACTTCCTCATATAACTCAACTTGAAACAAGTATAAGGTAATCACAAATAAAGGTGCATAAGAAATCATAATTGGTGATGGAAAACTTTGTACTTGGTCAGAGAACAGTTAACAGATTATACTTATCTATTGAGCAGCGCTCTCATATTAAAACTTATGGTAAACTTGCATACTCAATCATATTAATCATTGATGACTTTCAAAGCTATATTCATTCAGGTAAAACTTGTACTAAACAAGAAAGAGTAAAGACATGATGAGCAAATCACAATATAATAGTTTGATCACAACAACTTAAATGCTTGCTTGAGATGGAGGGAAATAGGTTTACTGACTCAACATAAAGTAAAAGAAAGGCCCTTCGCAGAGGGAAGCAGGGATTAAATCATGTGCTAGAGCTTTTTCAGTTTTGAAATCATATAAAGAGAATAAAAGTAAAGTTTTGTGAGGTGTTTGTCGTTGTCAACGACCAGTAGCGGTACTCTAACCCCTTGCCAAACAGACCTCCAAAGAGCGGCTCCCATGAAGGACGTTATCTCTACCGGCAAGGTAGATCATCCCTCTTCTCTTTTGTTTACACATGTACTTTAGTTTATTTAAGGATGACACTCCCCCAACCTTTGCTTACACAAGCCATGGCTAACCGAATCCTCGGGTGCCTTCCAACAATCTCATACCATGGAGGAGTGTCTATTGCAAAATTAAGTTGCTTATTGATGAATCGGGGCAAAACATGTGAATAGAATTATTAATGAAAGTTGATTAATTGGGGTCAGGAACCCCGTTGCCAGCTCTTATTGCAAAATTATAGGATAAGTGGATGAAGCCACTAGTCGATTAGTGGAGGCTTCCTAACAAGACTGAAAGATAAAACACCACATACTTCCTCATGAGCTATAAAACATTGACACAAATAAGAAGTAATAAATTTTGAATTGTTTAAAGGTAGCATATGAAGTATTTACTTGGAATGGCAGAAAATACCATGCAGTAGGTAGATATGGTGGACACAAATGGCATAGGTTTGGGTTCAGGTTTGGATGTACGAGAAGTATTCCCTCTCAGTACAGGTCTTTGGCTAGCAAGGTTAAATAGCAAGCATAAGAGTTGAGGGAAACAAACAAATATACATGTGATAGAAACAATCATGCATCTTACTTGTAAGCACAAACAGTTTTAACTTCAGAATACTAAGCTAAGAACTGATAAGAAAGATAATAACATCTTCTACATGTATTTCCTCTATTTTTCTTAAACTCAAAGTGTTGTTGCTATTGACCATTGCTAAGTTTGCCAAAACCAAATAGATTTACTGAATGCTCCCAAAGTGATACCAATACTAAAATCAAGATCAATCATATAGTAGAAATTGCAAACTAAAATAAGGTGTGCAATATGTAAATGATAAGACTTCTCATTAATATTCCATAACGATAACTCACACCAAGGGATACATAGACAAACTAAAGGAGAGATACTTCCACACTGCAACCCATCTTATACGATAACTTTCCTACCCATGATATGACACTACTTGATAGTAAAAAGTAAAAGGTAGTGATGATGTGATACCGCGGCACTCCCCCAAGCTTGGAACAAACCAAGGGGATGCAAATACCGATGATGAGTTACTCCTTTGGCGATGGTGGTGATAAATTCCTCATGCGCTTCTTACAGATCTCCTTCAGCTTCAGCTTCTCAGCTTGGCAAATCTGCACCAAGTCTCGAAGAGATTCATTGTTATCTGAAGTCGGCGATGGCGAACCTGTGACGGGCATCAAGTAATATCCCAACATTCTACGGAGTCGGTAATTCTCCTCCCTGAGTATCTCCACTTCTCTTCTTAGAGCCCGGTATTGACCACAAAACTCATCGGTAGTCCGTAGAGCTTCTTCCAGCACAGGGAAAGAGTCGAGGCCAAGAGCAGGGGGTAAGGGTCCCTGCAAGTTATGAGAGAAAGAACGTCGAGTATCAACAGATCCCACCAAGACTTGCTTACTCCCAACAGCTTGTTGCTCTTGTTTTGACGACACCCTTTTCACTTCTTCCTTCGAAGTCCCTTTGCCCTTGATGTCGGAGGCCATGGTGCTCCTAGATTGAAAATAGATCCTGGCAGAAACAGCTCGAAACAAAACACGTCGACAAAACGATATACGGACCTCCAGGGGTCCGGGGGATTATATAATAAAAAATTTCAGAACAAACGGAAAGTACCAGGTCGAACCAGAGTCGGAAAGGGGCGACGAGGCGGTGTCCTCATAGGTCGGCGCGGCCAGGCTGGGGCCCTGATGCGTGTAGTTGACACGTCCGTTGGGAACCCCAAGAGGAAGGTGTGATGCGCACAGCGGCAAGTTTCCCTCAGTAAGAAACCAAGGTTTAATCGAACCAGTAGGAGTCAAGAAGCACGTTGAAGGTTGATGGCGGCGGGATGTAGTGCGGCGCAACACCGGAGATTCCGGCGCCAACGTGGAACTCCGCACAACACAACCAAAGTACTTTGCCCCAACGAAACAGTGAGGTTTTCAATCTCACCGGCTTGCTGTAACAAAGGATTAACCGAATTGTGTGGAAGATGATTGTTTGCAGAGAAAACGAGTAAAACAAGTATTGCAACGAGATTTGTATTTCGAGTATTAAAGAATGGACCGGGGTCCACAGTTCACTAGAGGTGTCTCTCCCATAAGATAAAAGCATGTTGGGTGAACAAATTACAGTCGGGAAATTGACAAATAGAGAGGGCATAACAATGCACATACATGGCATGATAAGTATAGTGAGATTTAATTGGGCATTACGACAAAGTACATAGACCGCCATCCAATTGCATCTATGCCTAAAAAGTCCACCTTCAGGTTATCGTCCGAACCCCTTCCAGTATTAAGTTGCAAAGCAACAGACAATTGCATTAAGTATGGTGCGTAATGTAATCAACAACTACATCCTCGGACATAGCGCCAATGTTTTATCCCTAGTGGCAACAACACAACACAACCTTAGAACTTTACGTCACTTGTCCCGGTGTCAATGCGGGCATGAACCCATTATCGAGCATAAATACTCCCTCTTGGCGTTAAAAGCAAAAACTTGGCCGAGCCTCTACTAGTAACGGAGAGCATGCAAGATCATAAACAACACATATGTAATAACTTGATAATTAACATAACATGGTATTCTCTATCCATCGGATCCCGACAAACACAACATAGAGTATTACGGATAGATGATCTTGATCATGTTAGGCAGCTCACAAGATCCAACAATGAAGCACAATGAGGAGAAGACAACCATGTAGCTACTGCTATGGACCCATAGTCCGGGGGTGAACTACTCACTCATCACTCCGGAGGCGACCATGGCGGTGTAGAGTCCTCCGGGAGATGAATCCCCTCTCCGGCAGGGTGCCGGAGGAGATCTCAGAATCCCCCGAGATGGGATCGGCGGCGGCGGCGTCTCAGTAAGGTTTTCCGTATCGTGGTTTTTCGCATCAGGGGTTTCGCGACGGAGGCTTTAAGTAGGCGGAAGGGCAGAGTCGGGGGGCTAACGAGGGTCCCACACCACAGGGCGGCGCGGGCCCCCCCTTGGCCGCGCCGCCATGTGGTTTGGCCACCTCGTGGCCCCACTTCGTATGCTCTTCGGTCTTCTGGAAGGTTCGTGGCGAAATAGGCCCCTGGGTCTTCGTTTCGTCCAATTCCGATAATATTTCGTTACTAGGATTTCGAAACCAAAAACAGCGAGAAAACGAAGAATCGGCACTTCGGCATCTTGTTAATAGGTTAGTTCCAGAAAATGCACGAATATGACATAAAGTGTGCATAAAACATGTAGGTATCATCAATAATATGGCATAGAACATAAGAAATTATCAATACGTCGGAGACGTATCAGACGTATCAAGCATCCCCAAGCTTAGTTCCGCTCGTCCCGAGCGAGTAAAACGATAACAAAGATAATTTCTGAAGTGACATGCCATCATAACCTTGATCATACTATTTGTAAACATATGTAGTGGATGCAGCGATCAAAACAATGGTAATGACATGAGTAAACAAGTGAATCATAAAGCAAAGACTTTTCATGAATAGTACTTCAAGGCAAGTATTAATAAGTCTTGCATAAGAGTTAACTCATAAAGCAATAAATCAAAGTAAAGGCATTGAAGCAACACAAAGGAAGATTAAGTTTCAGCGGTTGCTTTCAACTTGTAACATGTGTATCTCATGGATAATTGTCAACATAGAGTAATATAACAAGTGCAATATGCAAGTATGTAGGAATCAATGCACAGTTCACACAAGTGTTTGCTTCTTGAGGTGGAGAGAGATAGGTGAACTGACTCAACATAAAAGTAAAAAGAATGGTCCTTCAAAGAGGAAAGCATCGATTGCTATATTTGTGCTAGAGCTTTTATTTTGAAAACATGAAACAATTTTGTCAACGGTAATAATAAAGCATATGAGTTATGTAAATTATATCTTACAAGTTGCAAGCCTCATGCATAGTATACTAATAGTGCCCGCACCTTGTCCTAATTAGCTTGGACTACCGGATCTTTGCAATGCACATGTTTTAACCAAGTGTCACAATGGGGTACCTCCATGCCGCCTGTACAAAGGTCTAAGGAGAAAGCTCGCATTTTGGATTTCTCGCTTTTGATTATTCTCAACTTAGACATCCATACCGGGACAACATGGACAACGAGATGATGGACTCCTCTTTAATGCATAAGCATGTGGCAACAATTATTATTCTCATATGAGATTGAGGATGTATGTCCAAAACTGAAACTTCCACCATGAATCATGGCTTTAGTTAGCGGCCAAAGTTCTTCTCTAACAATATGCATGCTCCAACCATAAAGGTGGTAGATCTCTCTTACTTCAGACAAGACGGACATGCATAGCAACTCACATGATATTCAACAAAGAATAGTTGATGGTGTCCCAGAAGCATGGTTATCGCACAACAAGCAACTTAATAAGAGATAAAGTGCATAAGTACATATTCAATACCACACTAGTTTTTAAGCTATTTGTCCCATGAGCTATATATTGCAAAGGTGAATGATGGAATTTTAAAGGTAGCACTCAAGCAATTTACTTTGGAATGGCGGATAAATACCATGTAGTAGGTAGATATGGTGGACACAAATGGCATAGTGGTTGGCTCAAGTATTTTGGATGCATGAGAAGTATTCCCTCTCGATACAAGGTTTAGGCTAGCAAGGTTATTTGAAACAAACACAAGGATGAACGGTGCAGCAAAACTCACATAAAAGACATATTGTAAACATTATAAGACTCTACACCGTCTTCCTTGTTGTTCAAAACTCAATACTAGATGTTATCTAGACTCTAGAGAAACCAAATATGCAAACCAAATTAGCAAGCTCTAAATATTTCTTCATTAATGGGTGCAAAGTATATGATGCAAGAGCTTAAACATGAGCACAACAATTGCCAAGTATCAAATTATCCAAGACATTTTAGAATTACTACATGTAGCATTTTCCAATTCCAACCATATAACAATTTAACGAAGATGAAACTTCGCCATGAATACTATGAGTAGAGCCTCAGGACATATTTGTCCATATGCTACAGCGGAGCGTGTCTCTCTCCCATAAAGTGAATGCTAGGATCCATTTTATTCAAACAAAACAAAAACAAAAACAAACCGACGCTCCAAGCAAAGTGCATAAGATGTGACGGAATAAAAATATAGTTTCAGGGGAGGAACCTGATAATGTTGTCGATGAAGAAGGGGATGCCTTGGGCATCCCCAATCTTAGACGCTTGAGTCTTCTTAAAATATGCAGGGGTGAACCACCGGGGCATCCCCAAGCTTAGAGCTTTCACTCTCCTTGATCATATTGCATCATACTCCTCTCTTGATCCTTGAAAACTTCCTCCACACCAAACTCGAAACAACTCATTAGAGGGTTAGTGCATAATAAAAATTCACATGTTAAGAGGTGACACAATCATTCTTAACACTTCTGGACATTGCATAAAGCTACTGGACATTAATGTATCAAAGAAATTCATCCAACATAGCAAAAGAGGCAATGCAAAATAAAAGGCAGAATCTGTCAAAACAGAACAGTCCGTAAAGATGGATTTTATTAGGCCACCAGACTTGCTCAAATGAAAATGCTCAAATTGAATGAAAGTTGCGTACATATCTGAGGATCATGCACGTAAATTGGCTTAATTTTCTGAGCTACCTACAGGGAGGTAGACCCAGATTCGTGACAGCAAAGAAATCTGGAACTGCGCAGTAATCCAAATCTAGTACTTACTTTACCATCAAAGACTTTACTTGGCACAACAAAACATAAAACTAAGATAAGGAGAGGTTGCTACAGTAGTAAACAACTTCCAAGACACAAATGTAAAACAAAAATACTGTAGTAAAAACATGGGTTGTCTCCCATAAGCGCTTTTCTTTAACGCCTTTCAGCTAGGCGCAGAAAGTGTAACTCAAGTAACATCGAAGGGTGGTGCACCTACAGCGGGGTTTGGAGTTTTCTCAACCATGCATAGTATATTAGATACATAAGTTTCAGCGTCTCCCTTTTCATTAGTCTTGGGCTTGCTACTCTCATCAAACAAATTTTCAGGTACAAGCCAAGCATAGTTATGTTCTAGTGCATCATTCATAGCTAGGAGTTTACATGTTATTGGTGCTTTGATCTCCCCACCATCATTAGCATTATTAGTGTATCTTATCCTATCCATGTCCATTTTTTCAAGGAGACTAACAAAATTAGTATGAGAACCAAGCATATTAAATTTAGCAAAGACCTTTCTAGCCTCTCTTGCTAGACCACCAAATTCTCTAAGAAGGGTTTCTAAAACAAAATCTTTCTTTTCCCCCTCTTCCAAATCACCAAGTGTAAGAAACATGTGTTGGATTATAGGATTGAGATTAATGAATTTAGTTTCCAACATGCGAACTAAAGCAGCAAGAGGCAATTTCATAAGTAGGAGCAAGTTCTACCAAGTGTCTATCTTCAAAATCTTCAACGGTACTAACATGGGTGAAAAATTCTTCTATATTGTTCCTCCCAATTATAGACCCTTGTCCTACCGGTATGTTCTTTGTGGTAAAATTAAAAGGAAACATGATGAATCAAGTAAAGTAAATGCAAGTATACTAATTTTTTTGTATTTTTGATATAGAGTGCAAGACAGTAAATAAAGTAAAACTAGCAACTAATTTTTTTGTGTTTTGATATAAGTGCAGCAAACAAAGTAGTAAATAAAATAAAGCAAGACAAAAACAAAGTAAAGAGGTTGGGAAGTGGAGACTCCCCTTGCAGCGTGTCTTGATCTCCCCGACAACGGCGCCGGAAATTTGCTTGATGCGTGTAGTTGACACGTCCGTTGGGAACCCCAAGAGGAAGGTGTGATGCGCACAGCGGCAAGTTTCCCTCGGTAAGAAACCAAGGTTTAATCGAACCAGTAGGAGTCAAGAAGCACGTTGAAGGTTGATGGCGGCGGGATGTAGTGCGGCGCAACACCGGAGATTCCGGCGCCAACGTGGAACCTGCACAACACAACCAAAGTACTTTGCCCCAACGAAACAGTGAGGTTGTCATCTCACCGGCTTGTCTGTAACAAAGGATTAACCGAATTGTGTGGAAGATGATTGTTTGCAGAGAAAACAGTAAAACAAGTATTGCAGACAGATTTGTATTTCGAGTATTAAAGAATGGACCGGGGTCCACAGTTCACTAGAGGTGTCTCTCCCATAAGATAAAAGCATGTTGGGTGAACAAATTACAGTCGGGCAATTGACAAATAGAGAGGGCATAACAATGCACATACATGGCATGATAAGTATAGTGAGATTTAATTGGGCATTACGACAAAGTACATAGACCGCCATCCAACTGCATCTATGCCTAAAAAGTCCACCTTCGGGTTATCGTCCGAACCCCTTCCGGTATTAAGTTGCAAAGCAACGGACAATTGCATTAAGTATGGTGCGTAATGTAATCAACAACTACATCCTCGGACATAGCGCCAATGTTTTATCCCTAGTGGCAACGAGCACAACACAACCTTAGAACTTTCGTCACACGTCCCGGTGTCAATGCGGGCATGAACCCACTATCGAGCATAAATACTCCCTCTTGGAGTTGAAAGCAAAAACTTGGCCGCAGCCTCTACTAGTAACGGAGAGCATGCAAGATCATAAACAAAACATATGTAATAACTTGATAATTAACATAACATGGTATTCTCTATCCATCGGATCTCGACAAACACAACATAGAGTATTACGGATAGATGATCTTGATCATGTTAGGCAGCTCACAAGATCCAACAATGAAGCACAATGAGGAGAAGACAACCATCTAGCTACCGCTATGGACCCATAGTCCAGGGGTGAACTACTCACTCATCACTCCGGAGGCGACCATGGCGGTGTAGAGTCCTCCGGGAGATGAATCCCCTCTCCGGCGAGGGTGCCGGAGGAGATCTCCGAATCCCCCGAGATGGGATCGGCGGCGGCGGCGTCTCGATAGGTTTTTCGTATCGTGGTTTTTCGCATCAGGGGTTTCGCGACGGAGGCTTTAAGTAGGCGGAAGGGCAGAGTCGGGGGGCTAACGAGGGGCCCACACCACAGGGCGGCGCGGGCCCCCCCTTGGCCGCGCCGCCATGTGGTTTGGCCACCTCGTGGCCCCACTTCTGGAAGGTTCGTGGCGAAATAGGCCCCTGGGTCTTCGTTTCGTCCAATTCCGAGAATATTTTGTTACTAGGATTTCTGAAACCAAAAACAGCAGAAAACAGCAACTGGCACTTCGGCATCTTGTTAATAGGTTAGTTCCAGAAAATGCACGAATATGACATAAAGTGTGCATAAAACATGTAGGTATCATCAATAATATGGCATAGAACATAAGAAATTATCGATACGTCGGAGACGTATCAGGCCCGCGCCGGCCTATGGGGGCACGCCCTCGTGCGTCTCCTCCACTCCGTTTCGATCTCGTAATTTTTCATATTTTCCAAAAACAGCAAAAATATTGTTCAGAAAGTAGATGATCTTGATCATGTTAGGCAGCTCACAAGATACGACAATGAAGCACTATGAGGAGAAGACGACCATCTAGCTACTTGCTATGGACCCATAGTCCGGGGGTGAACTACTCACTCATCACTCCGGGAGCGACCATGGCGGTGAAGGAGTCCTCACGGGAGATGATTCCCCTCTCCCGGAAGGGTGCTTGGGAGGCGATCTCACGAATCCCCCGAGATGGGATTGGCGGCGGCGGCGTCTGCGGAAGGTTTTCGTATCGTGGCTCTCGGTCTTCGGGGGTTTCGCGACGGAGGCTTTAAGTAGGCGGAAGGGGCAGGTCAGAGGCGGCGCGAGGGGGCCCACACAACGGGGCCGCGCGGCCGGGGAGGTGGGCCGCGCCGCGCTGTGGCGTGTCGCCGCCTCGTCGCCTCAATTCGTTTCCCGTTCGGTCTTACGGAAGCTTCGTGGCAAAATAGGCCCCTGGGCGTTGATTTCGTCAATTCGAGAATATTTCCTTACTAGGATTTACTGAAACCAAAAACGGCGAGAAAGCGACAGCGGCTCTTCGGCATCTCGTTAATAGGTTAGTGCCGGAAAAATGCATAAATATGACATAAAGTATGCATAAAACATGTAGATATCATCAATAATGTGGCATGGAACATAAGAAATTATCAATACGTCGGAGACGTATCAGCATCCCCAAGCTTAGTTCCTGCTCGTCCCGAGCCGAGTAAACGATAACAAAGATAATTTGCAGGAGTGACATGCCATCATATACCTTGATCATACTATTGTAAGCATATGTAATGAATGCGGCGATCAAAACAATGGTAGTGACATGAGTAAACAAATGAATCATAAAGCAAAGACTTTTCATGAATAGTACTTTCAAGACAAGCATCAATAAGTCTTGCATAAGAGTTAACTCATAAAGCAATAAATCAAAGTAAAGGTATTGAAGCAACACAAAGAAAGATTAAGTTTCAGCGGTTGCTTTCAACTTGTAACATGTATATCTCATGGATATTGTCAATGTAAAGTAATATAACAAGTGCAATATGCAAGTATGTAGGAATCAATGCACAGTTCACACAGAGTGTTTGCTTCTTGAGGTGGAGAGAGATAGGTGAAGCGACTCAACATAAAAGTAAAAGAAAGGCCCTTCGCGAGAGGAAAGCATTGATT
>NC_061512.1:57139665-57246363 GCF_022539505.1 Lolium rigidum | reverse complement strand
GGCTCCTTCGTCATCTGGAAAAATAGGATTTTTTGTGAAATTTTCTTCCACAGTTGATCTTCCGAAATATTGCATCCTGACGGTGCTTTTTCCAGCAGAATCCTGGCTCTGGTGTGTAGTTTATTGTTTAATTTATATTGTTTATAGCTAGTTAGTTTAACAAATGCATGATGGTTAATTATATATTTTATATTATAATAATGCAGATGAATCGGCAATGGATGTACGGTAACCGACTCTCCGGCGAGTTCACTACGGGTTTGAAAGATTTCCTCGTAGTGGCTAATGCGAACAAGCTGAAGGGTTTTGTTATCTGTCCATGTGTTGACTGTAAGAATCAGAAGGGTTACTCTTCCTCAAGAGAAGTTCACCTGCACCTGCTCGGCACGGTTTCATGCCAAGCTATAATTGTTGGACCAAGCATGGAGAAAGAGGGGTTATAATGGAAGAAGATGAAGAAGGGGATGATTTCATCGATGAAAACTATCTTTCTCATTTCGGTGATACTTTCATGGAGGATGCTGAAGGTGAAGGGGAAGGTGAAGAAGAGGCACGTGATGAGCCCGTTGATGATCTTGGTCGGACCATTGCTGATGCACGGAGACGCTGCGAAACTGAAAAGGAGAGAGAGAATTTGGATCGCATGTTAGAGGATCACAGAAAGTCGCTGTACCCCGAATGTGATAATGGTCTGAAAAAGCTGGGCTGCACACTGGATTTGCTGAAATGGAAGGCACAGGCAGGGGTAGCTGACTCGGCATTTGAAAACTTGCTGAAAATGTTGAAGAATATGTTTCCAAAGAATAACGAGTTGCCCGCCAGTACGTACGAAGCAAAAAGGTTGTCTGCCCTCTAGGTTTAGAGGTTCTGAAGATACATGCATGCATCAACGATCGCATCCTCTACCGCGGTGAATACGAGAATTTGAATGAATGTCCGGTATGCACCGCATTGCGTTATAAGATCGGAGGCGATGACCCCGGTGACGATGTTGAGGGCGAGAAACCCGGGAAGAGGGTTCCCGCCAAGGTGATGTGGTATGCTCCTATAATACCACGGTTGAAACGTCTGTTCAGGAACAAAGAGCATGCCAAGTTGTTGCGATGGCACAAAGAGGACCGTAAGTCGGACGGGGAGTTGAGACACCCGCGAGATGGAACGCAATGGAGAAAGATCGACAGAGAGTTCAAAGATTTTGCAGCTGACGCAAGGAACATAAGATTTGGTCTAAGTACGGATGGCATGAATCCTTTTGGCGAGCAGAGCTCCAGCCATAGCACCTGGCCCGTGACTCTATGCATCTACAACCTTCCTCCTTGGTTGTGCATGAAGCGGAAGTTCATTATGATGCCGGTGCTCATCCAAGGTCCGAAGCAACCCGGCAACGACATCGATGTGTACCTAAGGCCATTAGTTGATGAACTTTTACAGCTGTGGGGCAGACCTGGTGTCCGTGTGTGGGATGAGCACAAAGAAGAGGAATTTGACCTACGAGCGTTGCTTTTCGTAACCATCAACGATTGGCCTGCTCTTAGTAACCTTTCGGGACCTGTCAAATAAGGGATACAATGCATGCACGCATCGCTTACATGAGACCGAAAGTGTACATTTGCCAAATTGTAAGAAGAACGTGTACCTTGGGCATCGTCGATTTCTTCCAAAAATTCATCCGATAAGAAAGAAAGGCAAGCATTACAACGGCAAGGCAGATCACCGGCCGAAGCCTGCGGAACGCACTCGGTGCTGAGATATTTGATATGGTCAAGGATTTGAAAGTCATCTTTGGAAAGGGTCCCGGCGGACAATCAGTTCCGAAGGGAGCTGACGGGCACGCAGCCATGTGGAAGAAGAAATCTATATTCTGGGAGCTAGAATATTGGAAAGTCCTAGATGTCCGCTCTGCAATCGACGTGATGCACGTTACAAAGAATATTTGCGTGAACCTCCTAAGCTTCTTGGGCGTGTATGGGAAGACAAATGATACAAAGGAAGCACGGCAGGACCAGCAACGTTTGAAAGACCCTAATGACCGGCATCCGGAATGGTTTCAAGGTCGTGCCAGCTACGCTCTGACCAAAGAAGAGAAGGTCATCTTTTTTGAATGCCCGAGCAAGTATGAAGGTCCCGTCCGGATTCTCGTCCAATATAAAGGGAATAATAAACATGGCGGACAAAAAGTTCCAAAACCTGAAGTCTCACGACCGCCACGTGATTATGACGCAATTGCTTCCGATTGCTTTGAGGGGCTCCTGCCGGAAAATGTTCGAGTAGCCATTGTGAAGCTATGTGCATTCCTCAATGCAATCTCTCGGAAGGTAATCAATCCAGAAGTTCTACCACGGTTACAGAACGATGTGGTCCAATGTCTTGTCAGTTTCGAGTTGGTGTTCCCGCCATCCTTCTTCAATATTATGACGCACCTCCTGGTTCACCTAGTCGAAGAGATTTCCATTCTCGGTCCCGTATTTCTACACAATATGTTCCCCTTCGAGAGGTTCATGGGAGTATTAAAGAAATATGTTCGTAACCGTGCTAGGCCAGAAGGAAGCATCGCTAAGGGCTATGGAAATGAGGAGGTAATTGAGTTTTGTGTTGACTTTGTTCCTGACCTTAAGCCGATTGGTCTTCCTCGATCGCGGCACGAGGGGAGACTAAGTGGAAAAGGCACGATCGGAAGGAAATCAACGATATGTATGGACGGCCATTCTCTGACTGAAGCACACCACACAGTTCTGACCAATTCCAGCTTGGTGGCTTTGTACTTTGAGAAACACAAGAATTTTTTACGCTCGGACAACCCAGGGAAGCCTGAATCCTGGATTAGGAAGGCCCACATGGAGACTTTCGGCAGTTGGTTGAGAAAACATTTAATGAATGACGATCATGTTGTAGATCAGCTGTACATGTTGGCCAAGACACCATCTTCGACTATAACGACTTTCCAAGGGTACGAGATAAATGGGAATACATTTTACACGATCGCCCAAGATAAAAAGAGCACCAACCAAAACAGTGGTGTCCGCTTTGATGTAGCAACCGAGAATGGGCAAAAGGTCACATATTATGGTTACATAGAGGAGATATGGGAACTTAACTATGGACCCTCCTTTAAGGTCCCTTTGTTCCGGTGCAAATGGTTCAAGCTAACAGGAGGTGGGGTAAAGGTGGACCAGCAATACGGAATGACAATGGTGGATTTCAACAATCTTGGTTACCTTGACGAACCATTCGTCCTAGCGAAAGATGTCGCTCAGGTTTTCTATGTGAAGGACATGAGTAGCAAACCGAGGAAACGGAAAGATAAGAAAACGATCAGTACATCATGCGATGATCCAAAGCGCCACATTGTTCTTTCAGGGAAAAGAAACTTCGTGGGAGTGGAGGACAAGACAGACATGTCAGAAGATTGTAATATGTTTGCTGAAATTCCGCCCTTCAAAGTGAACACCGACCCAAGCATTAAGTTAAATGATGAGGATGCTCCATGGATACGGCACAATCGTAAGCAAGCAGGGACACAAGGGAAGAAATGATGTGTAATAATTTATTGTACCAAACTTTGTTGAATGGATCATGTGAATTATATTACCCGTGATGTGTTTGGTGTCCATTTTCGAATGATTCGAGAAACCACACTGATGATACATGAAATTTGGAGTGCTTTAGTCATACTCCTGCCTAGGCGTATAATATGCATACTCGTAGTCTTCATAGCCGCCGCCGTTGTACTGGTAATCGTCGCCTTCTAAGTTGTCGCCGTCGTCGTCGCTGCTGTCGTCGCTGTCGTCGGGCGGCGCACGTGGCTCGAACTGAGGGTAGCGCAGGCGGGGGGATATCGCCCGACGTGATGTAGTCCATGACGCTCTGCAGAGTCCGGCCGTACCACCATAGCCGACGGCCGTCCTCGTGGAAGTTCCCAGGAGGCAGACCGTCCTCCTCATACCTGGCGAGCGCCCTCTCACGCCGGTTGATGAAGAAGGCATCCCAAGTATGCTGGTTATCGGGATGCCAGCGGGGATTCATCCGCTGCTCCGGCGTGAGGTCGAGGTAGTAGTGGTTCGTGATGGCCGCCCGGCGCGCAGTACCCTGAGGGACGGGAGGGACCGGCACACCGCCGGCGCTTAGGCTCCAGCCGGCGCGGACGCAGTAGCCCGGTGGGCAAGGGTAGTTCGAGGCGCAAAGCTCCTCCACCTGCTGGTAGGTTAGAGTGGGTGCGGTGGAAGCCATGAGAGAGTGATGAGAGATTGTAGAGATGTGATAATGCTGGCCAAGCCGGGCTACATAAATGTAATGAGAAATGGCGGGAAAAATGGGAGCGGGAAGACAGGAGGCAGGAAGAAAGTGGCGGGAAGAAAGTGGCGGGAAGAAAGAGGCGGGAAGACAGGGAAGAAATGGCGGGAAGAAGAGGAATCCAGAGCTGGTCATCTAATCTTTAGTCCCGGCTGGTGGGTGCAACCGGGACTAAAGGTGGTATTTTTAATATTTTGAATTGAATTGGTTTTATTTTTATGATTTTTTGATATATTATTTGTATATTTAACATTTTGAATTGAATTGGTTTTATTTTTATGATTTTTTAGATATATTATTTGTATTTTTAACATTTTGAATTGAATTGGTTTTATTTTTATGATTTTTTTGATATATTATTTGTGTTTTTAACATTTTGAATTGAATTGGTTTTATTTTTATGATTTTTTTGATATATTATTTGTATTTTTAACATTTTGAATTGAATTGGTTTTATTTTTATGATTTTTTTGATATATTATTTGTATTTTTAACATTTTGAATTGAATTGGTTTTATTTTTATGATTTTTTTGATATATTATTTGTATTTTCAACATTTTGAATTGAATTATTTTTATTTTTCTGAATTTTTTGATATATTATTTGTATTTCTAACATTTTGAATTGAATTAGTTTTATTTTTATGAATTTTTTGATATATTATTTGTATTTCCAACATTTTGAAAATGAAAAGAAATTTTGAAAAGGACCTTTAGTCGCGGTTGGCCTGGCCAACCGCGACTAAAGGTTATTTCCGCGGGAACGCTGGAATTCGGGCGAAAATGCCTTTGGTCGCGGTTGGTGTGGCCAACCGCGACTAAAGGGTACCCTTTAGTCGCGGTTGGCCACACCAACCGTGACCAAAGGGGACGTCCCTATATAACTGGCGCTGAACGGGCGCGTCGAACAGTTCGCCATTCGACTTCATCGCGCGCCTGAGGAGAGGAGATCGTCGCCACGCCGCCTGGAGGATCGTCGCACGCCGCCGTACACATGCCGCCGGAGCGCGCCACGCCGCCGTTCGTCTCCGCGCCGCCCTTCTCCGCCCTGCGCCCCTCCTCCTTCTCCGCCCTGCGACGTCCTAGCCGGCCTCTCCGCGTGGTGCTGCTTGGCCGGGGCCGCCGCCGGCCGCCGCACGCCTGTGTGGCGCTCGCGCGCGCGCTCGAGCTCTCCGCCTTGCGCCCCCCTGCCTCGGCGCGCTCTGCCCTGCGCGCCGCGCGCCCCTGCCCGGCACGTTCGCCATATGATGGCCGGCGGCGGCGGCGGCGCCGCCCGCGCGCGTGTATATGTACAGAGAGAAGGGAGAGGAAGAGATCAAGAGGGCCGGCCGCCGGATTTTTTTTCTTTTTTTATGTTATGTTTGTTATTTTTAATTTTAACTATACTTAACAAAAAAACTTAAAATTTTGTAATTAACTATAACTTCATATATAAAAACTTAACAAAAAAACTTAAAATTTTGTAATTAACTATAACTTCATATATAAAAACTTAACAAAAACTTAAAGCTGCGGGTACGTGCGTGTCGCGGCATCGGCCGTAGAACGAGCCCGGCCTCCGCGCCGTCGCTGTGCGTGTCGCGGCATCGGCCGTAGAACGAGCCCGGCCTCCGCGCCGTCGCCGCTCTTCCGGCAAGTGGTCACATCCGCCTGCCGCACGACGGACGGCGTGCGCACCGCCGCCCACAGCTTTAGTTGTACGCGGCCGAGCTTGGCGTGCAAAGCAGCATCGACACGCGCACGACGGCGCCCACCTCGGCATGGGAACGCGCTGCCGCGGTGACCAGCTACCAGCGCGCGCGAGGCCCTCGGAATATTTCTCGGGCTAAAACATTCACAACGCATCCCTGGTTCCTTGGGCCGATTCATCAATTAGTACCACCTCGCGAATTTGCGAACGATGGTTTTTGGGAAGAGCTATAAGGAGGAGTGTAGCTCGTCTGCGAAAGAACTCAAAATAACTAAAATTTGACTTAACCACCGCGCGTATACGGAGGGGACCGGCAGCGCTCGTCGCCCCCTCCGTATACGCGCGGTGTTTTTTTGGGATCGAGAGGGGCGGTGAGGGTTATGTGTCGTCGGCACCGCCACCGCCCTTTCGCCACCGGTTCGCCACCGCCACCGGTCTCTCGGTCACGCGGTCACTGCAAGGTCGATCGTCCGCATATAACACGCGTCCCCCCTCTCACCTCCCTCGTCGCCCTCTCTCTTTATATGTAGAAGAGATGTGATAATGCATATACACAATTAATTTGTTTTTACTACATGTTTTCAGGACTGACATATGGCGGACGATAGAGCTGACCCGATTATGGACAACTATGATCCGGACGCTGAAGACCATATGTTCGGCATCATAAATGGCGATATTATATATGTGCCGACCGAACAAGAAGAAGATGATATCTCTTCTTATCTGAACCTTGACGGTGAAGATGAAGGGCGCCGTCAGCAAGATGATGCCGAACAAACGTCGATAAACGACGATCTTCAAATGGAAGTAGCAACCACCTCCGGCGCCGAGGTATATATATACATTGAGCCTCTGGTGATACAAACTAACTGATTTGAATAAATATGTGTGTACTAACGCGCGCGACTCTCTTTCTTATTTTAGCCCTCGGCCGGATCGTCGAAACAATCGAGTACGTTGTCAAAGCGTGGCGCAACCAAGACGATGAAACAAGGAGAAACATGCACCATCGAGGTTGTCGACAGTGCGACCGGCATGCCGCTGGAGCCCCGCAAGAACGCCACCAAGTTTGTCAACCAATGCGGAGCCATTGTTAGAGACAACGTCTCGATCACCGTCCAGGAGTGGAATGAGCCAAAGAAGGCACGAATTGGTTTCACTTTTGTCGATAAGAGAACAAAAAAAGATTGCTTCAAGAAGCTTATGGAACATTTCGTTCTACCTCCAGAATACAACAAATTCGATGAGGAGGGTAACAAGATTGAGGAAAACAAGGAGAGGGGGAGGCTAGTAAAACAGTTTGCTCTTCATAAGATGTCCGACGCATTCCGGAAATTCAAGCAAAATCTAGCCCATGACTTTGTCAAGGAGAACAAGACTCCGGATTTCAAAGGACAATACGAGAAACTGAAACATGATTGGCCAGAATTTGTGAAGCAAAAGAAATCGGAGCAGTTCATTCAAATATCGAAAAAAATAAGGAAAATGCGGCTAAGAAGGAGTACAATCATATTATGGGGCCAGGAGGGTATCGCCTTTGGGAGCCTAGGTGGCAGAAGATGGAGAACGAGCTGAGGGCGCGAGGAATCCGTCCAGGTACAGAGGGATGGGACCCAAGGGCCAAAAGCTGGTGGTACGGGCATGGGGGAACGTTGAACCCGAAGACAGGGGAGTGTGTTTACCGGGGCAAAATAATTAAACCCACCCAAGCCCTTATTGACGCAATGAGGGATGCTCAAGAGGGGAAGATCAAGTTCAACAGAGAGAATGACGCGCTGACAAAAGCCCTCGGGAATCCTGAACACGGAGGACGTGTACGAGGCATGGGGCACATTCCGTGGAAAATAGGGTTCTCCCAGAACGATGATCCGTACGGTTACAGAATCCTGATGGCGTGTAACTCACACGTTCGTTGGGAACCCCAAGAGGAAGGTATGATGCGCACAGCAGCAAGTTTTCCCTCAGAAAGAAACCAAGGTTTATCGAACCAGGAGGAGCCAAGAAGCACGTTGAAGGTTGATGGCGGCGGGATGTAGTGCGGCGCAACACCGGAGATTCCGGCGCCAACGTGGAACCTGCACAACACAACCAAAGTACTTTGCCCCAACGAAACGAGTGAGGTTGTCAATCTCACCGACTTGCTTGTAACAAAGGGTTAACCGTATTGTGTGGAAGATGATTGTTTGCGAGAGAAAACAGTAAAAACAAGTATTGCGAGCAGATTTGTATTTCGAGTATAAAAGAATGGACCGGGGTCCACAGTTCACTAGAGGTGTCTCTCCCATAAGATAAAAGCATGTTGGGTGAACAAATTACGGTCGGGCAATTGACAAATAGAGAGGGCATAACAATGCACATACATGTCATGATAAGTACGGTGAGATTTAATTGGGCATTACGACAAAGTACATAGACCGCCATCCAGCTGCATCTATGCCTAAAAAGTCCACCTTCGAGGTTATCATCCGAACCCCTTCCGGTATTAAGTTGTAAAACAACGAGACAATTGCATTAAGTATGGTGCGTAATATAATCAACAACTACATCCTTAGACATAGCATCAATGTTTTATCCCTAGTGGCAACAGCAATCCACAACCTTAGAACTTTCACGTCACTCGTCCCGAGATATCAATGGAGGCATGAACCCACTATCGAGCATAAATACTCCCTCTTGGAGTTAGGAGCAAAAACTTGGCCGAGCCTCTACTAATAACGGAGAGCATGCAAGATCATAAACAACACATAGGTAATAACTTGATAATTAACATAACATAGTATTCTCTATCCATCGGATCCCGACAAACACAACATATAGTATTACAGATAGATGATCTTGATCATGTTAGGCAGCTCACAAGATCCAACAATGAAGCACAATGAGGAGAAGACAACCATCTAGCTACTGCTATGGACCCATAGTCCAGGGGTGAACTATTCACTCATCACTCCGGAGGCGACCATGGCGGTGAAGAGTCCTCCGGGAGATGATTCCCCTCTCCGGCGGGGTGCCGGAGGAGATCTCCGAGAATCCCCGAGATGGGATTGGCGGCGGCGGCGTCTCGGAAGGTTTTCCGTATCGTGGCTCTCGATGCTGGGGGTTTCGCGACGGAGGCTTTAAGTAGGCGGAAGGGCAACGCGGGGGCCACACGAGGGCCCCACACCATAGGTCGGCGCGGCCGGGGCCCGGGCCGCGCCGCCCTATGGTGGCGGCGCCTCGTGGCCCCACTTCGACTCCTCTTCGGTCTTCGGAAGCTTCGTGGCAAAATAGGACCCTGGGCGTTGATTTCGTCCAATTCCGAGAATATTTCGTTACTAGGATTTCTGAAACCAAAAACAGCAGAAAACAGCAAGTGGCTCTTCGGCATCTTGTTAATAGGTTAGTTCCAGAAAATGCACGAATATGACATAAAGTGTGCATAAAACATGTAGATATCATCAATAATGTGGCATGGAACATAAGAAATTATCGATACGTCGGAGACGTATCGGCATCCCCAAGCTTAGTTCTGCTCGTCCCGAGCAGGTAAAACGATAACAAAGATAATTTCTGAAGTGACATGCCAACATAACCTTGATCATACTATTTGTAAACATATGTAATGAATGCAGCGATCAAAACAATGGTAATGACATGAGTAAACAAGTGAATCATAAAGCAAAGACTTTTCATGAATAGTACTTCAAGACAAGCATCAATAAGTCTTGCATAAGAGTTAACTCATAAAGCAATAAATCAAAGTAAAGGTATTGAAGCAACACAAAGGAAGATTAAGTTTCAGCGGTTGCTTTCAACTTGTAACATGTATATCTCATGGATAATTGTCAACATAGAGTAATATAACAAGTGTAATATGCAAGTATGTAGGAATCAATGCACAGTTCACACAAGTGTTTGCTTCTTGAGGTGGAGAGAGATAGGTGAACTGACTCAACATAAAAGTAAAAAGAATGGTCCTTCAAAGAGGAAAGCATCGATTGCTATATTTGTGCTAGAGCTTTTATTTTGAAAACATGAAACAATTTTGTCAACGGTAGTAATAAAGCATATGAGTTATGTAAATTATATCTTACAAGTTGCAAGCCTCATGCATAGTATACTAATAGTGCCCGCACCTTGTCCTAATTAGCTTGGACTACCGGATCATCGCGATACACATGTTTTAACCAAGTGTCACAATGGGGTACCTCCATGCCGCCTGTACAAAGGTCTAAGGAGAAAGCTCGCATTTTGGATTTCTCGCTTTTGATTATTCTCAACTTAGACATCCATACCGGGACAACATGGACAACAGATAATGGACTCCTCTTAAATGCATAAGCATGTGGCAACAATTATTATTCTCATATGAGACTGAGGATATATGTCCAAAACTGAAACTGCCACCATGAATCATGGCTTTAGTTAGCAGCCCAATGTTCTTCTCTAACAATATGTATGCTCCAACCATAAAGGTGGTAGATCTCTCTTACTTCAGACAAGACGGACATGCATAGCAACTCACATGATATTCAACAAAGAATAGTTGATGGCGTCCCCAAAGCATGGTTATCGCACAACAAGCAACTTAATAAGAGATAAAGTGCATAAGTACATATTCAATACCACAATAGTTTTTAAGCTATTTGTCCCATGAGCTATATATTGCAAAGGTGAATGATGGAATTTTAAAGGTAGCACTCAAGCAATTTACTTTGGAATGGCGGATAAATACCATGTAGTAGGTAGGTATGGTGGACACAAATGGCATAGTGGTTGGCTCAAGGATTTTGGATGCATGGGAAGTATTCCCTCTCGATACAAGGTTTAGGCTAGCAAGGTTATTTGAAACAAACACAAGGATGAACGGTGCAGAAAAACTCACATAAAAGACATATTGTAAACATTATAAGACTCTACACCGTCTTCCTTGTTGTTCAAAACTCAATACTAGATATTATCTAGACTCTAGAGAAACCAAATATGCAAACCAAATTAGCAAGCTCTAAGTGTTTCTTCATTAATGGGTGCAAAGTATATGTTGCAAGAGCTTAAACATGAGCACAACAATTGCCAAGTATCAAATTATCCAAGACATTTTAGAATTACTACATGTAGCATTTTCAATTCCAACCATATAACAATTTAACGAAGAAGAAACTTCGCCATGAATACCATGAGTAAAGCCTAAGGACATACTTGTCCATATGCTACAGCGGAGCGTGTCTCTCTCCCATACAGTGAATGCTAGGATCCATTTTATTCAAACAAAACAAAAACAAAAACAAACCGACGCTCCAAGCAAAATGCATAATATGTGACGGAATAAAAATATAGTTTCAGGGGAGGAACCTGATAATGTTGTCGATGAAGAAGGGGATGCATTGGGCATCCCCAAGCTTAGACGCTTGAGTCTTCTTAGAATATGCTGGGGTGAACCACCGGGGCATCCCCAAGCTTAGAGCTTTCACTCTCCTTGATCATATTGCATCATAGCTTTCACTCTCCTTGATCATATTGCATCATACTCCTCTCTTGATCCTTGAAAACAACCTCCACACCAAACTCGAAACAACTCATTAGAGGGTTAGTGCACAATAAAAATTAACATGTTCAGAGGTGACACAATCATTCTTAACACTTCTGGACATTGCATAAAGCTACTGGACATTAATGGATCAAAGAAATTCATCCAACATAGCAAAAGAGGCAATGCGAAATAAAAGGCAGAATCCGTCAAAACAGAACAGTCCGTAAAGATGGATTTAATTGAGGCACCAGACTTGCTCAAATGAAAATGCCCAAATTGAATGAAAGTTGCGTACATATCTGAGGATCACTCACGTAAATTGGCTTAATTTTCTGAGTTACCTACGAGAGAATTAGACCCAGATTCGTGACAGAAAAGAAATATGTTTCTACGCAGTAATCCAAATCTAGTATTTACTTTACTATCAAAGACTTTACTTGGCACAACAAAACATAAAACTAAGATAAGGAGAGGTTTCTACAGTAGTAAACAACTTCCAAGACTCAAATATAAAACAAAAATACTGTAGTAAAAACATGGGTTGTCTCCCATAAGCGCTTTTCTTTAACGCCTTTCAGCTAGGCGCAGAAAGTGTATATCAAGTAACATCAAGAGATGAAGCATCAACATCATAATTTGTTCTAATAATAGAATCATAAGGTAACTTCATTCTCTTTCTAGGGAAGTGTTCATACCTTTCTTGAGAGGAAATTGATATTTAATATTACCTTCCTTCATATCAATAGTAGCACCAACGGTTCGAAGAAAAGGTCTTCCCAATATAATGGGGCAAGATGCATTGCATTCAATATCCAGGACAACAAAATCAACGGGGACAAGGTTATTGTTAACCATAATATGAACATTATCATCTTTCCCCAAAGGTTTCTTTTTAGCATTATCAACGAGATTAACATCCAGATAACAGTTTTTCAATGGTGGCAAGTCAAGCATATCATAGACATTTTTAGGCATAAAAGAAATACTTGCACCAAGATCACATAAAGCATTACAATCAAAATATTTGACCCTCATTTTAATGATGGGCTCCCAACCATCCTCTAGCTTTCTAGGAATAGAAGTTTCAAGTTTTAGTTTCTCTTCTCTAGATTTTATGAGAGCATTTGTAATATGTTTTGTGAAAGCCAAGTTTACAGCGCTAGCATTAGGACTTTTAGCAAGTTTTTGTAAGAACTTTATAACTTAAGAGATGTGGAAATCATCAAAATCTAAATCATTACAATCTAAAGCAATGGGATTATCATCCCCAAGGTTGGAAAAAATTTCAGCGGTTTTATCACGAGGCGGTTTCAGCAGTTTTAGCAGTTTCAGGTAATTTTGCGCGCTTTGCACTAGGAGTAGAAACATTGCCAACACCAATTATTTTATCATTAATAGTAGGAGGTGCAGCAACATTTGAATCATTAGCATTGCTAGTGGTGGTAATAGTCCAAACTTTAGCTACATTTTTCTCTTTAGCTAGTTTTTCATTTTCTTCTCTATCCCACCTAGCACGCAGTTCAGCCATTAATCTTATATTCTCATTAATTCTAACTTGGATGGCATTTGCTGTAGTAACAATTTTATTTTCAATATACCTATTAGGCATAACTTTCGATTTCAAAAGATCAACATCAGAGGCAAGACTATCAACCTTAGAAGCGAGAATATCAATTTTATTGAGCTTTTCCTCAACAGATTTGTTAAAGGCAGTTTGTGTACAAATAAATTCTTTAAGCATAGCTTCAAGTCCAGGGGGTGTATTCCTATTATTCTTGTAAGAATTCCCATAAGAATTAGCATAACCGTTACCATTATTATAAGGATATGGCCTATAGTTATTACTAGAATTGTTCCGATGAGCATTGTTGTTGAAATTATTATTTTTAATGAAGTTTACATCAACATGTTCTTCTTGGGCAACCAATGAAGCTAACGGAACATTATTAGGATCAACATTAGTCCTATCATTCACAAGCATAGACATAATAGCATCAATCTTATCATTCAAGGAAGAGGATTCTTCAACAGAATTTACCTTCTTACCTTGTGGAGCTCTTTACGTGTGCCATTCAGAGTAATTAATCATCATATCATCAAGAAGCTTTGTAGCCGCCCCCAAAGTGATGGACATAAAGGTACCTCCAGCAGCTGAATCCAATAAGTTCCGCGAAGAAAAGTTCAGTCCTGCATAAAAGGTTTGGATGATCATCCAAGTAGTCAGTCCATGGGTAGGGCAATTTTTAACCAAAGATTTCATTCTTTCCCAAGCTTGAGCAACATGTTCATTATCCAATTGTTTAAAATTCATTATGCTACTCCTCAAAGATATAATTTTAGCAGGGGGATAATATCTACCAATAAAAGCATCATTGCATTTAGTCCAGGAATCAATACTATTCTTAGGAAGAGATAGCAACCAATCTTTAGCTCTTCCTCTTAATGAGAAAGGAAACAATTTTAATTTAATAATATCACCATCTACATCCTTATACTTTTGCATTTCACATAGTTCAACAAAATTATTGAGATGGGCAGCAGACATCATCGGAACTAACACCGAGAAAATTGCTCTCGCATACCAAGATTCGATAAAGCAGGTTTAATTTCAAAGAATTCCGCTGTAGTAGCAGGTGGAGCAATAGGTGTGCATAAGAAATCATTATTATTTGTGGTTGTGAAGTCACACAACTTAGTATTTTCAGGGGTGGCCATTTTAGCAATAGTAAATAAAACAAACTAGATAAAGTAAATGCAAGTAACTAATTTTTTTGTGTTTTTGATATAGAGTGCAAGACAGTAAATAAAGTAAAGCTAGCAACTAATTTTTTTGTGTTTCGATATAATGCAGCAAACAAAGTAGTAAATAAAATAAAGCAAGACAAAAACAAAGTAAAGAGATTGGGAAGTGGAGACTCCCCTTGCAGCGTGTCTTGATCTCCCCGGCAACGGCGCTAGAAAAAGAGCTTGATGGCGTGTAACTCACACGTTCGTTGGGAACCCCAAGAGGAAGGTATGATGCGCACAACAGCAAGTTTTCCCTCAGAAAGAAACCAAGGTTTATCGAACCGGGAGGAGCCAAGAAGCACGTTGAAGGTTGATGGCGGCGGGATGTAGTGCGGCGCAACACCGGAGATTTCGGCGCCAACGTGGAACCTGCACAAAACAACCAAAGTACTTTGCCCCAACGAAACGGTGAGGTTGTCAATCTCACCGGCTTACTTGTAACAAAGGGTTAACCGTATTGTGTGGAAGATGATTGTTTGCGAGAGAAAACGGTAAAAACAAGTATTGCAGCAGATTTGTATTTCGGTATAAAAGAATGGACCGGGGTCCACGAGTTCACTAGAGGTGTCTCTCCCATAAGATAAAAGCATGTTGGGTGAACAAATTACGGTCGGGCAATTGACAAATAGAGAGGGCATAACAATGCACATACATGTCATGATAAGTACGGTGAGATTTAATTGGGCATTACGACAAAGTACATAGACCGCCATCCAGTTGCATCTATGCCTAAAAAGTCCACCTTCGGGTTATCATCCGAACCCCTTCCGGTATTAAGTTGTAAAACAACGGACAATTGCATTAAGTATGGTGCGTAATGTAATCAACAACTACATCCTTAGACATAGCATCAATGTTTTATCCCTAGTGGCAACGGCAATCCACAACCTTAGAACTTTACATCACTCGTCCCGAGATATCAATGGAGGCATGAACCCACTATCGAGCATAAATACTCACTCTTGGAGTTAAGAGCAAAAACTTGGCCAAAGCCTCTACTAATAACGGAGAGCATGCAAGATCATAAACAACACATAGGTAATAACTTGATAATTAACATAACATAGTATTCTCTATCCATCGGATCCCGACAAACACAACATATAGTATTACAGATAGATGATCTTGATCATGTTAGGCAGCTCACAAGATCCAACAATGAAGCACAATGAGGAGAAGAAAACCATCTAGCTACTGCTATGGACCCATAGTCCGGGGGTGAACTACTCACTCATCACTCCGGAGGCGACCATGGCGGTGAAGAGTCCTCCGGGAGATGATTCCCCTCTCCGGCGAGGGTGCCGGAGGAGATCTCCAGAATCCCCCGAGATGGGATTGGCGGCGGCGGCGTCTCTGGAAGGTTTTCCGTATCGTGGCTCTCGGTACTGGGGCTTTCGCGACGGAGGCTTTAAGTAGGCGGAAGGGCAACGCGGGGGGCCACACAAGGGCCCCACACGATAGGTCGGTGCGGCCAGGGCCTGGGCCGCGCCGCCCTATGGTGGCGGCGCCTCGTGGCCCCACTTCGACTCCTCTTCGGTCTTCCGGAAGCTTCGTGGCAAAATAGGACCCTGGGCGTTGATTTCGTCCAATTCCGAGAATATTTCGTTACTAGGATTTACTGAAACCAAAAACAGCGAGAAAACAGACAACGGCTCTTCGGCATCTTGTTAATAGGTTAGTTCCAGAAAATGCACGAATATTACATAAAGTGTGCATAAAACATGTAGATATCATCAATAATGTGGCATGGAACATAAGAAATTATCGATACGTCGGAGACGTATCAAAGCCGTAAGAGAAAGATGGATCGGGAAGCAGATGTTGTGGCGCGGTTGGCATCGGAAATGGATGTGATGAAGAAAACCGTGAGTGTACTAGTAGCCGAAAGAGATGCAGCTCGGGCGCAGCATGAAGATCATCCGGCGGATCTCGGAAGCCAGCAGCGGAGAAGCAGCGTGGCTTCCACGGAGGCCCCACCGGCTGGTGCACATGCACCGACGATCGAAATTACTGCACCGGAGCCTCTGGCGGTCGAAATTACTGCACCAGAGCCTCCTCGCTACCCCGTGGATGATATAAAGGAGATGAAAGAATGTCATCTGTATTATCCTATCGGGAACATGTCCATGAAGATAGCCATCGGCAGTGCTTTACCATGTTTACCTTGAGCACTCCACCACAACAAGCCCATTCAAGATGGCTATGCTCGTGTCACGGTGGAGGACATAGTCCAAGGGTTTGAGGACCTGGAGATTGACATTGCTACACCTGAAGGGGAGAGAAGACTCGGAGATGTCAAGCGCCATTTCATTCTATGGCAAAAGAAGTTTATCAAGTTTCCAGGCGACGCGCCAAGGACAACAAGTCCACCCCCCTACGGTGGTGGTGGTGGCGGTGGCGGTGGTGGTGGTGGTGGTGCTTCACCTACACCTCCTTCACGTCAGCCGACGCCGCCCCACAATTCACCTCCGGCGGGTAAGCAGCCGCCGCCCCCTAGTCCGCCCCGGGCGGGTAAGCGAACGCCGCCCCCAATCCACCTCCGGCGAAGAAGCAGAAGCAGTCCTGGAGTATTAACCCGGTCCCTTATGTACCTAAGATAACAAAGGTACCGGAGCCATCACTGAAGCCTCTCCCCACGAGGCCTTGGGAACGTACTGCCGAGGAAGTCGACGCGGCCGCGACTTCTGATTATGAGAAATGGAAGGCGGACTGCAAGAAGAAAAGAGAGCCCGAGCCCAAGCCAGTATTTTCTGATGAGCAAAAGAAGTGGGCTAAGTCATTTTTGAACGAACCGTCCCAAGCCGCGAAGAATCTGCCTGACGACTATGCACGTGAACTTCGTAAGCAGGCACTCATGTTGAAGGAGAAGAGAGAGCGGGAGGAGGCCGAGAAAACGGAATTAGAAAGTAAAAAAAGCGGGAAACGAGTTGCCCAGCTCGGGGAACAAAGTAAACAATCGATTGCCCCGCTTATAGTGAAAGCCGCCGGTCCGGATGCCCCCGATATCATAGAAGCTGCGGCAGCACAGGAATTGACTGTAACGAGTGCCTTTAGTCGCGCTTATTTGGTCGCGGTTGCGCAACCGCGACTAATGGCAGTTGCGAACCGCGACCAAAGGCCCTTTTTCCACCAGTGTAAAACTTAAATGGTTCACAGATCAAGATCTGGTCAGATCTGGCTTTGTCGAATTAAACCAGGAGCTTGGAAACGAATTTTGGAGTGAAACAAGTTGGGTAAGAACCACCTATTCAATACCTTTCAGATGCAACTGACCTCATATTTTTATGATTTATGTACGATTTGTGGTGAATTAAACTTGTTCTGTGTATTCTGCAAACATGGCTGTTAGCTTTTACATCACCAAAAATCCATTTTTGAACCTAATTGAGTGATTCCAATTCGGTAGGACTACTGGATGTTTTCTTAATCATCTCAAACAAGTTTCAAGCATTTATCTGTTTTGTAAGTCCAGAGGTAAAGCAAATGATATAGACATGCAGTAATCTTTTCAATCCATTTGTGAGAGTTTCAGAAACAATTTGAACCCAAATCCAATTGTGTGTGCATCTCTGTTTAAATATCTTTCAAATGCCAGTGGTCTCATATTTTTAGGATTTTTCTACGATTTATGGCTTACAGATCTTGTTTTCTGTACAGTCAGATTCAAAGAAATTCCTAAAATTGTAGGTTTAATATTTTAGGGTGATTCCAATTGGGTTAGTCTTGTATTAGTATTGGCCATCTAGAAAAAATATTATTAGTCTCTGTTCATACATTTTTGTTGCTTTTAGTAATGTATATGTGTGACATGCATTGTTGAAGCAAAACTTTTCGGTTTATTTAAAACCCTTGACCAACTCTTTTTAGTAAAGATGGGCAACCTTTGTTTTATGCTTGCAAAGCAAAACCTCTGCAACTTAACATTAGCTCTTTTGTTTAGCTTGAGTTTCCAAATGGTGTGGTATCTTGCTTGCTTCCTACTTGTGGGTATAGTGTTGAGTGAGCAAATTAAATTAGGAAAACTGATTTCTACTTTGCCAAAAATGTTTGAAATTAGGTTGTGAATGTTTGTGATGCCAAACTATTGCACTTGTCCTCTTTATGATGTTATCTACCAGGGGATACTTAGCTTGTGCCATGGTGATACCGAGAGAGGCAATTGCTAAGTTGTGATACTCTCATACCTTTACTAGGTAAATAAAATGGGATTTTCTAAATTAAAAATTCATAAATTTGTTTTGTAGTATCTATAAGTCCGTTGTACGTTAGCTCGTTATTGAATGGTTAATTTATGATTGTTGTATGTTTGTTTTGTTGGTGCAATGTGATTGATTGTGTTCCTTTTATATTTTTCGGTGATAGATGCGAACAATTCCGGAGAAGAAGAACAAGTGGTATCGGACGAGGATTTTATTTATGTTGTTGGGATTCTTATATTGATGGAGCTGAAGAAGTCCGGGGACAAATAAGCCAAGGCAAGCCATCTTTTGATCTCTGACTTGGTGTCTTGTTGGATGTCATTTATTGATGTCCAAAGCACCTTAATTCTATGTGTGTTATTCTCTCTATTTATGTCATCTACGTGTGATTTCAAGTGGGGTACTCCCTAGTGGTGATACTCCACTATTGTCGTTGTGATTATGGGATGCAGGGTATCATGGCCGTGCTATTCCACTTGGTCATATTGTATGCTCAACTTGAGCATCTTCCCTCTCAAGATAGTAACTTACACCACATTCACCACTTTTGTAGTATAGAGGTATCAATGTCATGATCTTGGTGTATTCTCAACTTGAGAGGAGTATGCCGTGTACCCTATGGGAGAGTATGTTGGATAGTGATACTCCACTATCTAAGTTGTATAGTTACCACCACAAATCTGAGAGAATATTCCTCCTTGTGTTGTCATAATACATGTTTACCACAAGCAAGTATGATTCACTCCACTACCCCCTTTATACCCCTCTATGGCGTGATGACTCTCATCTCGGCCGTAGTGCAATAGTAGTTCAGCTCATGAAACTTTAGGTTGGGAACCCCTCAAGGTTTCCTTGTTGTAAAAGTTTTGAGAAAACCTTGTGTGAGTCGACCTTACCCGAGTGTATGGCTTATGAGAGGAAAGGATCTTGGAAAAGATGGTTGGAAAGAGGAATGTGTATGTGTAAAGTGGGTTTTTCAGAAAAACGACACACGTTTCTTTGTATTCGCCCGGAACAACTAAACCGCGCAACCACGCTACCCCAACATGGGCACGGGGCTTAGCCCTAGTTTGTTGAAGCTGGCATGAGACACTTTCACAACTCTCTAGGAGGGTCACGATGACCTCTGACACCGGGTTGTGCTCTGGAGGAGGCAATACACTGTCTTAACTGATAGCCAGACGATTACTGAGGGTCTTCTGTCATGGCACCGGAGATACGCTCAAAAGGAGGTATGCTGCCGGGGTGCCGGGAAGGGGTAAGCCCGCAGGGAAGGACTCATGTCAGTGGAGATAAGCGAAAGGTTATGTTCGGGTATCCGTCGTGGCATATGTTGTTATGCGGGGATGATGCCCACACGATAGGTATCCGGATAGTTGTGGGGAAAGTGTGCCAACTCTGCAGAGTCAAATCTATTCGAATAGCCGCGTCCGCGGTCATGGACGGTTGGGATGACCGTTATCGAGCTGTGTCGAGTTTTGGTTTTGAAAATGATTTCCAAAGGAAATGCGTGTGTTGCAAGTACCGGAAGGGTACGGGAAAGATGTTGTGCCGACCATGTGGAGATGGTTGAGGAAAATGAAGCAAAATCGGGTGACCCTTCCTAGTGTTTTCATGTAGAGGAACTCTTCTTCAATAAAGATATAGAGATTTCATAGAGCTTTCCTAGTTTCTCCATCAACTGAGATGGCGTGAAGCTAACTCGTCTTCAATAAAGATATAGAAATGTCATAGTTTATCTTTTGAAGACTCTTCTTCAATAAAGATATAGAGATGTCATGGGACAACCATAGTGTCCCCATCACTTGAGATGCCCGGATGCTATATCCACACAAGAAACTGATTCTCTTTCACATGCTATATCCACAAGAGAAACTATTATTCCTCTCTTGTCTCTTTTAGTTAGCTCTGTTAGTATCTTTCTTGATGGTTTGCGAGTATAATTCCAAATGTACTCACGGCTTTGTCCCTGGCTATTTACTTGGCCAGACTTGAAGGAACACGACGGATGAAGAAGGAGTTGACGACGTCTATGCGAGCTAGGAACGTCTTCCCAGTCAGTTTCCTGTAGGGTTTATGGCAGATGACTTGGGTACTGCGTTGCTGAAGTGATGATGCTACTCTGATGTTTAGTTAAGCCCTTCGAGGCTATTATGTAAGTATTGGTCATGTGACCATGTTGTAATTTTCTTATTCCGCTTTGTAATGGATGGTGTAATTTGATATCAGTTCGGTTATGTGTTCACGGCGCACTGATCATGGGATCGTGAACTGTATACATAACAGGGAATTTCGGACAGCTAGTCCGGGGTCCGCACAGAGCTGGTATCAGAGCTATCCTGACTGTAGGAGACCTTAGTTAGCATGGACGTTAGTTACGAAAAACAAGTACTTGGGAAAACTATTTATGAAACAAATTGTTTCTTTAATCGGAAGTATAGCTTCTACTCCTCTTATTTATTCAAAGCATCTAAATTATTATCACTCCGCTTTATAAAAAGGTTTGAAAATTCTTGCTCTATTGTCTCATCCACTTCAAACCTACATATTGGACGATGTCCCCGACTTAGACCGGAGACTCAAAGTCGAAGAGAGGTCAATCTTCTTTTTTGAAGTCTCACGTATCTCCAACAGCAGCTATTGAAGGTTGGATGCCGACTTAGTCGTGCTCATGTAGGGATGATAACATCATGTCTTTGGTTTTCACCAAAGTATGTCAAAGATCTGACCTTGTTCCTCCATGGACTTGCACTTTTGCAGTCGCCAGGGATCGAGTCCTCAGTTCTTGACTAGTAATTTTTAGGTTCGTCACAAGAAGTTGTCGTCTATGGAGATCTTCAGCAATTAATCCTCCGAAGACCTCGCGTCCCTGGGATTTTGAGACCAGAAGTTCTACGCAGTTTTCGCCTCCACTTCAACATCGGCGACTCAACACCCGGCCACCTCACCATCAACTGCTCCAAGAATCCTTGTTGAAGACGATGTCAACAAGATGAATACGCCAACATATGTGACCAGCCCCCAAACCTATAGGATGGATAGGAAAAACTCAATCGCTTCGATTGAACTACCCCCGCGCATTAGGAATTTCTGTGTACTTAGAGTATCATGGTTGGTTTGATAATTGCTTGTAGTTCCCTGAGTGTACTGCCTTGAGTGCTTTTATCTGTTTGTTGTGTGTATGTTTGTCTTGCTTTTTATGTCTAAAAACATTCTTAGTGTGATAACCCAGCGTAGGAAGCCTCTCTAAGATGTTTTCACCCTCACCTACCTCGCCGATGTTTTGCTAACTGCTAGTTAGTTGGATAGGTTAACGGAAGAATCTAACTCTAAACTTGTTAACAGTTGTTTTTCAACCCTCTCAAAAACTAATCCAGACCCCTATCTGCGCTAACTATCAAGATCAGCCGAGGCATCTCTACTTCGCCAACAAAGGAGAAGCCCCTACCTTCAAGAGCGACTGCAACTCCGCGAGAAGATGAAGCCACACTAACTTGGTCTGACCTTGGAGTAATCGCGCTAACCTCGAGAATATCTTTTTGGAATTACCCTCTAACACACCCTCTAACGAGCCGAGAGGACAACAGCGTCAAAGCCGAGCTACATCACATGGTTCATCTCGTCCTCATCAAGTGAAGACTCCTGAAGATACCTCAAGAACTCAAGACTAGGTGTAACTTACCCGCTCACTTCTTAACTGGTCAACACCGACCCGCCAGCTGAAGATTGTCTTCAACGACATATGTTGCTGCTTCATATGGATACCAACCAGTCATTTCTTCAACCTACTAACTCGCCGTGCGTCCCCTATGGTTTAGTTAACACCGTGAGTGCCTCTTGAAGTGGTGGTCTACACGTCACCCCCGAAGATTCTTCAACTGAACAAGGAAGATCGACGACTTCTTCAGAAGCCCAGACAAAACCACAAGGAAGAAGCTCTGAGTTTTTCCGAAACCCTCGATGAAAAATCTTAAGGGTGGAAGACTCCGTCTTCCACTAAAAGTTGGAGCTAACCCTAACCACTACTAGAAAAAGGGCTATAGCTGCACAGAAGGGTGCCGGCGCACCATCATTGACGCGCGCCGGTGGCAAATACCGCCGGCGAGCCATGTTAGGCCGCGCCGGCGAAGAACCTATACTGCCGGCGCACAAGAAAATTTAGTGCACCGGGAATAAAATTCGAAGAGTTCTGGCCGGAAACAGAAAATATGGGCACCTTACCCCCGGCGCACCTCTATGGTGGTGCGCCGGTGGTAGACAATTTACCACCAGCGCACCACCATAGAGGTGCGCCGGGGGTAAGTTGCCTAGATTTTTCTCTCCCCCCGAGGAATCGCCTTTTCAGTTTTCGAAAAAATAATAGAAAATGATAGAAAATTCAAAAAATAAAATCCTTTGAAATGCCCATGTAATATGTGATCTAGTTTTAGTGAAAATTTGAAAATTTGAATTTCGATGTATTATGCAAAATGGCATCATCTTTCGGTAAAACGGGATTTCTGGTTGCATACGACCTACGGCCGTTTGGAGAAAAAATGGATTCGTCAAATGGAAAACAGAAACAGGACTTTTTTCAGATTTAAGATTTGGGTGAAAAAAAGAAAAAAATTACCCCCGGCGCACCACCCTACTTGGTGCGCCGGCGAGTAACCTAGGCTATATATGCCAAACCAGCCCGGTGCACCTTCTCTCTCTTCCATTTCCCCCATCTTCTCTTTCACTTCTCCTCCTCCTCCTCTCTTCCTCCCTCCAGGCCACCTTCTCTTCTCCTCCATTTTTCCCCTCTTCTACCTTCTTACCCCTCTAATCCCTCCCTCCGGCGAGCACCTCCTTAAGCTACTCACCGGAGCACCTCCTCAAGCTACTCCCAGCAGCACCTCCTCAAGCTATCTCACCGGAGCACCTCCTCAAGCTACTCACCGGCGAGCACCTCCTCAAGCATCTCACCGGCGAGCCCCTCCTCAAGCATCACCTCCTCTCATCCCTGGTCCAGCCACCTCCTCTCACCCCGACGATCACCGACGACCACACCGGCAACCACTTCCTCTTTGCAAGCAGATGACCACGGTGGCGGCGGTACATCTCCAAGGCATGACCTAGAACTTGACCTACTACCTAGAACACGACCGACCTAGATCTAGATCTGCTTTTTTTTGAATCCTGGAAAACATACCACCGGCGCACTAGGCTGGTGCGCCGGTGATAAATCGAGTTACCGCCGGCGAACAAGATGGTGCGCCGGCAATAAGCCTTTACCACCGGCCCGTTCGCACCGGCGGGCGCTGGTGCGCCGGCAGTAGTGCTTTTTGGTGCGCCGGCAATAAGCCTTTTCCTAGTAGTGGACGCTACCTCGAAGCCGCCATCGAGGAGGTCCTACTAACGTTGTCGGACCAGGACCGCGCCGAGCCGCGCTACCACCCCGACAACCTGACGGCGTGGAACTCGTTCTTCCTTCGCCGGTGGGAGCAGGAGCTCGCCGCCTACAACGGCCCTCCGCCTCCGCGCAACAACGCTGCTGGACGCAAGCGCTGGTGGAGCATGCCGGGCCGGACACTCGAGGCCATCCTCGAGCACATCGAGGGCGGCAACTTCCCCATTCTGACGATTCCCCCACTGTCGAGGGCATCGGCCAGCCGCCGCAGGGGAAGCTGGCAGCCACGGCGCATGGCTGCCAGTTCCTCATCGTCCGGTTCGGCGGCGAGGTCGATCTCCAGGTCGGCGCCATCCTTGGCGCCGGTGAAAAAGGAGCCATCTTCCCAGCCGAGCAACCTCGCGCGCGGCGGTGGGATCGTCATCCGCGAGCCATCGGCGGCACAAGGACGACGCCGCCCCAAGCGCGAACCCGACACCTCCGGCGAGCGGAAGCGCAAGCCGGCGAAGGTGAAGGTGGAGGAGGCCGAAAGCGCCGAGGACGCCGCCATCCTCGAGGCCGTCAAGGCGAGGTCCCTCCAGGACCTAGTCCCCGCCGAGAACTCCATGACACTCGACCAGGCCTGCGCCTGGTCGAGCGAGTAGTGGGAGAAGGAGGAGGCGGAGCGGCAGGCGAGGCTCCTCGAGGACGTCGCTCGCTACCGCCGGCCTGCGACTCCTCCATCCGGCGTCGCCATCCCCATCATCGACCTCGAAGCCTCCGACGACGCCTCCGACGACGACTGGTACAAGCCATCGCCGTCCCCGCCTCGCACCAGTGGCCGGTGGGGAGACGCCGGTCAGGGCAGCAGCCAGGCCGCGCCGCCGCAGTTTGACGACGACGGCTCCGACGATGATGGCGGCGACGGCGGCGACTACACGGTGTTCTACCGCCATTTCGGCATGTAGAGCGCCGTGTTTTAAAATTTAGAGTTGTATTCCCCTAGCCGAATTCGAAATATAGTCGAATTCGGCCTCTATGTATGAACTTCGCCCTCTATATAGTAAATATCATTAAAGTTAGTCTAAATTTAGTCGTTTTTTGCCATATTTCGTCAAGTTTACGTTTTTTCAAAATTAAAACAACGGCTACGACTGGGATCGCGGCTGGGAAACTGGCCCTCCCCACGCCATTTTTTCGTCCAATCCGGACGAAAAAAAACCCCGGATTTCGGCGTGGGGAGGCCAAACGAGTGGAGATGCTCTTAGTGGTGGCCGTCCGACGAGCGGGCCACGGAGGGGGACAAGGAGAGGGTGAGGAAGGCTGGGAATTGGAGAGGGAGAAGAGGGTGGAGGATCTTAACAGTGCCGCCGCCGGTTTATCCAGGTCGCGGTCTCCCTTGCGGGAGGAGCTACCGAGCGAAGCTCTTCTCTCCTTTTTTTTCTTTTTGTCGAAACGTTACCTTCTCCCGCGAGGCTGGGCGGACACGCGCGAGGGTATTTTTGGGCCCATAAAAAACAAGGTAAACCGGTCCATGTGTTACTTTGGCCCATATATGACACCAGGCAATCATCTATTGCAATTTAATAGTAAAGATATAGGTTTATGGTGTAGGGGGGTTAGAGCCGGGTTAGGGTTATGGGTTTATATAGGGTTTAGGGTTTATAGAAATGCACATTTTTCATTTCACATTTGAGATATTTGCAATATGTATACTAGATATATAGGTAAAATAATAGCAACCATGACCATTGTTAGAAGAAACTTTAACGGTTTTTCTTTCACCATTCGATCATATATTGGAGATTTTTTCCTTGTTTCTTCAGTTTCCGACGTGCATACATGCACCTGGTTACTGCAAGAACCACCAAGGCGAACTTTTGAATCGTGACCCTGTTTTTCACACATATACACAATTTTGGATTGCCATCAAGTTTGCAAACTAGTTTTTTGGGGGTTTACCACTGATCAATATGTTTTTTCTTTTGATTATTGTTCAAAGGAGCAAAATTAAATTAAATTGGTGTTTTCAATCAAGTGGCCGCCGTGAAGTGTGCACACTACCACCAATCCTATTTTCACGAGTCTACAATGGGACATGGTAGTTATGATGCAATTTCCAACGATCCCTGAATTATCTTTGTGTGCAACCATAAACTGAATTATTTTTGGGCTCAATCAGATTTTTTCTCAAAGGAGCAAAATTAAATTAAATGGGTGTTTTCCATCAAGTGGCCGCCGAGAAGTGTGCACACTACCACCAATCCAATTTTCAAGATCTGCATATGAAACATGGTAGATACGATGACAATTTCCAACAATCAATTAGTTACCTTTGTGTGCAACCATAAAATGAATTATTTTTGCGCTAAATCAGTTTTATTTAAAATTTAATTAGGAGGAAGGTTGCATGAATTACAATTCAAAAAAGGTAAATACGTGGACATGCCCCAAAGATGTGTGGAAGCCTAAAACAATTGATGGACAAATATGTGCGTGCGCTGCATCCAAGTAGAACACATAGCAAACACCGATAGTCAGACCTAAATTTGAAATCAAGCCAAAGGTGGTTCTAAAAAATCGTAAAATGGCAAAGAAAAGCATGAAGTCATAAATTTGTGATGTACTATACATGGGATATTACAAGGCAGACAAGTATACCTATTGTGTAAAATTGACCAACATAATACATATATATTACATAAAATATATGATTAGAAAGTTGAAATTGTCTAGTTTGTAATGATATAGTTTTTGTGCCGTCAAATTCAAATTATGTCATAATTAAATTGGTGATCTAGGGATGCATGCTGGCATTATAATCCCTAACGGAGGTAGTAAGCACTCTTGCTATGAAAAGTACCAAACGATGCATACTAAAATGATTTTTTTAGAGAAATACTAGTTCGGATTATTTAATTTTATATTAGTAGGCCAAAATCGAACCCTGTAGTTGGATTTTCTGAAATTGATTCGTAGTACTGGACAGACCCTAGTTTAACTTATTTAATAATAGATTCGCAGGTCGATTTTTTTACGTTTTTATTATTACTAGCAGAATACCCGTGCTTCGCTACGCAAAAAATAATACTACATAGCTCTAAGATAGTTAAGTTCCAGAAATATAACACGCGTTGGTTTTTTCAGATATTTTACATCCATAGCATGTATCATCCTCGGCAAGAAAAGGTGTTATTTTTGTTCTTTCATTTTGTTTCCCGTTTCCCTTTGACTTGGTTGATGTTATATGTCCGTTTTGCTCCACTGCCATTCAGTTTTTCTATGACATGCACACCTTCTGCAGTTTGAAGGAATTGCTTCCAACAATCTATGCCGCACCCAAGAGTCTATGATGGCAATTGTGGTGAAGATGTAGCCACATGTACATGCAATTTGGCAGAACGTAATAGGAATTGGTGTATGAGGTGTTGTTTTTGTGATTATAGGAAAATTGCCCGTGCATTGCTACAGGTTATACATTGCATGGATAATAAATATAACACGTATAGAGAAATTTCGATTATTTGAATTTTTATTTGTAATGTAGCTACATGACACTTTCGGCCAGCAGTCTATCAAGTCGTCGGGACCAACCTCGCCTCCGCTAGTACCATTGTATTATAGGTCGCTTAACTCTCCCTATAGTTTTCGTGGCCACCTTCCTTGCAAGACCCGGTTACCGCCCCCTAGACAAGCTCCACCCCATTCCGACTCGTCGGCCCCTAGCTCCGCCTTTTTCTTTTTTGCTCGTCGACACCTTTTTTTCTACAACAATTTAATTATGTGTACTTAAGGGTTTTTGTAATTTTTGCCATCACTTCTCCTTGCTGGAGTTTAACATCCTCAAAGTTTGATTCCACATCTACAAATGTAGGGATTTAGACAGAGTAAAAAGGCTTCGCATATAATATAATCATTAGGTACAATATGAAAGCAAGAATTAATCCAACATAGGTATATTGTGTTATTATGCCACTCACATTAGAAAAACATTCAGTTAAGTAACCTCCAGTAGCGTTTACCGCTTCACTGCTAGGATATTACGTCGCCCCTGTCAGCTACCGCAAAATTTAACTTCAGAGCTATTTCTCGTGCAGGTCTAATCAGTGTTCTTGTTTTTCCTCACCAGCAGGAACGCCAGCCACATGCCAAACAGAACAGTATCATCGCTCCTACTTTGAGTAACAGAATTTTCTTTTCCCACATTCAAGCACCGGTGTATTGTTTCCTGTGCAAACGCATGCCTCCGCTGGCGAACACAAGAACGTGACGGCCGCACCGACTCTGCGGCGACCGGTAGGAGAAAAAAACATAGATTTTGCCAAGTTCCTTTATAGTGCAGTTAGAGAAGTGTTGGGATGCTCCTAGAACCCCTCCTTTTGCTGACATATATAGGAACATCCAGAGTTGCGTGGGTCAATCCAAACGGGTCCTTTGAATTTGTTGTGCCGCCCTTTGTTGGACCCTGTGTAACATGCGCAATAAGTTCACTATTGAAGGTGCCTTCCCGAACAAACCAGCTGATGCGCTTTATGAACTATCAATGTACTTGCAGGTGTGGAGACCAGTGGCTAGGAGACAAGATCGGGAGATGTCATGGCGTGTATGTCACACGTTCGTTGGGCAACCCCAAGAGGAAGGTATGATGCGCACAGTAGCAAGTTTTTCCTCAGAAAGAAACCAAGGTTTATCGAACCAGGAGGAGCCAAGAAGCACGTTGAAGGTTGATGGCGGCGGGATGTAGTGCGGCGCAACACCAGGGATTCCGGAGCCAACGTGGAACCTGCACAACACAACCAAAGTACTTTGCCCCAACGAAACAGTGAGGTTGTCAATCTCACCGGCTTGCTGTAACAAAGGATCAAACGTATTGTGTGGAAGATGATTGTTTGCAGAGAAAACAGTAAAAACAAGTATTGCAGCAGATTTGTATTTCAGTATTAAAGAATGGACCGGGGTCCACAGTTCACTAGAGGTGTCTCTCCCATAAGATAAAAGCATGTTGGGTGAACAAATTACAGTCGGGCAATTGACAAATAGAGAGGGAATAACAATGCACATACATATCATGATAAATACAGTGAGATTTAATTGGGCATTACGACAAAGTACATAGACCGCCATCCAACTGCATCTATGCCTAAAAAGCCCACCTTCAGGTTATCGTCCGAACCCCTTCCAGTATTAAGTTGCAAAGCAACAGACAATTGCATTAAGTATGGTGCGTAATGTAATCAATAACTACATCCTCGGACATAGCATCAATGTTTTATCCCTAGTGGCAACAGACACAACACAACCTTAGAACTTTCACATCCTTGTCCCAGGTGTCAATGCGGGCATGAACCCACTATCGAGCATAAATACTCCCTCTTGGAGTTACTAGCATCAACTTGGCCAGAGCCTCTACTAATAACGGAGAGCATGCAAGATCATAAACAACACATATGCAATAACTTGATAATTAACATAACATGGTATTCTCTATCCATCGGATCCCGACAAACACAACATAGAGTATTACAGATAGATGATATTGATCATGTTAGGCAGCTCACAAGATCCAACAATGAAGCACAATGAGGAGAAGACAACCATCTAGCTACTGCTATGGACCCATAGTCCAGGGGTGAACTACTCACTCATCACTCCGGAGGCGACCATGGCGGCGTAGAGTCCTCCGGGAGATGAATCCCCTCTCCGGCGGGGTGCGGGAGGAGATCTCCGAGAATCCCCCGAGATGGGATTGGCGGCGGCGGCGTCTCGGTAAGGTTTTCCGTATCGTGGTTTTCGCATCGGGGGTTTCGCGACGGAGGCTTTAAGTAGGCGGAAGGGCGAGTCGGAGGGCCGACGAGGGGCCCACACCATAGGGCGGCGCGGCCCCCCTTGGCCGCGCCGCGCTTGTGGTTTGGCCACCTCGTGGCCCCACTTCGTATGCTCTTCGGTCTTCCGGAAGGTTCGTGGCAAAATAGGCCCCCGGGTCTTGATTTCGTCCAATTCCGAGAATATTTCGTTACTAGGATTTACTGAAACCAAAAACAGCGAGAAAACGACAAGCGGCACTTCGGCATCTTGTTAATAGGTTAGTTCCGGAAAATGCACGAATATGACATAAAGTGTGCATAAAACATGTAGGTATCATCAATAATATGGCATGGAACATAAGAAATTATCGATACGTCGGAGACGTATCAAGCATCCCCAAGCTTAGTTCTGCTCGTCCCGAGCAGGTAAAACGATAACAAAGATAATTTCTGAAGTGACATGCCATCATAACCTTGATCATACTATTCGTAAACATATGTAGTGGATGCAGTGATCAAAACAATGGTAATGACATGAGTAAACAAGTGAATCATAAAGCAAAGACTTTTCATGAATAGTACTTCAAGACAAGCATCAATAAGTCTTGCATAAGAGTTAACTCATAAAGCAATAAATCAAAGTAAAGGTATTGAAGCAACACAAAGGAAGATTAAGTTTCAGCGGTTGCTTTCAACTTGTAACATGTATATCTCATAGATAATTGTCAACATAGAGTAATATAACAAGTACAATATGCAAGTATGTAGGAATCAATGCATAGTTCACACAAGTGTTTGCTTCTTGAGGTGGAGAGAGATAGGTGAAGCTGACTCAACATAAAAGTAAAGAGAATGGTCCTTCAAAGAGGAAAGCATCGATTGCTATATTTGTGCTAGAGCTTTTATTTTGAAAACATGAAACAATTTTGTCAACGGTAGTAATAAAGCATATGAGTTATGTAAATTATATCTTACAAGTTGCAAGCCTCATGCATAGTATACTAATAGTGCCCGCACCTTGTCCTAATTAGCTTGGACTACCGGATCTTTGCAATGCACATGTTTTAACCAAGTGTCACAATGGGGTACCTCCATGCCGCCTGTACAAAGGTCTAAGGAGAAAGCTCGCATTTTGGATTTCTCGCTTTTGATTATTCTCAACTTAGACATCCATACCGGGACAACATGGACAACGAGATAATGGACTCCTCTTTAATGCATAAGCATGTGGCAACAATTATTATTCTCATATGAGATTGAGGATATATGTCCAAAACTGAAACTTCCACCATGATTCATGGCTTTAGTTAGCGGCCCAATGTTCTTCTCTAACAATATGCATGCTCCAACCATAAAGGTGGTAGATCTCTCTTACTTCGGACAAGACGGACATGCATAGCAACTCACATGATATTCAACAAAGAATAGTTGATGGCGTCCCCGAAGCATGGTTATCGCACAACAAGCAACTTAATAAGAGATAAAGTGCATAAGTACATATTCAATACCACAATAGTTTTTAAGCTATTTGTCCCATGAGCTATATATTGCAAAGGTGAATGATGGAATTTTAAAGGTAGCACTCAAGCAATTTACTTTGGAATGGCGGATAAATACCATGTAGTAGGTAGGTATGGTGGACACAAATGGCATAGTGGTTGGCTCAAGTATTTTGGATGCATGAGAAGTATTCCCTCTCGATACAAGGTTTAGGCTAGCAAGGTTATTTGAAACAAACACAAGGATGAACGATTGCAGCAAAACTCACATAAAAGATATATTGAAAACATTATAAGACTCTACACCGTCTTCCTTGTTGTTCAAAACTCAATACTAGATATTATCTAGACTCTAGAGAAACCAAATATGCAAACCAAATTAGCAAGCTCTAAGTGTTTCTTCATTAATGGGTGCAAAGTATATGATGCAAGAGCTTAAACATGAGCACAACAATTGCCAAGTATCAAATTATCCAAGACATTTTAGAGTTACTACATGTAGTATTTTCCAATTCCAACCATATAACAATTTAACGAAGAAGAAACTTCGCCATGAATACTATGAGTAGAGCCTAAGGACATACTTGTCCATATGCTACAGCGGAGCGTGTATCTCTCCCACAAGGTGAATGCTAGGATCCATTTTATTCAAACAAAAAAAAAACAAAAACAAACCGACGCTCCAAGCAAAGTGCATAAGATGTGACGGAATAAAAATATAGTTTCGGGGGAGGAACTCGATAATGTTGTCGATGAAGAAGGGGAAGCCTTGGGCATCCCCAAGCTTAGGCAGCTTGAGTCTTCTTAGAATATGCAGGGGTGAACCACCGGGGCATCCCCAAGCTTAGAGCTTTCACTCTCCTTGATAATATTGTATCATACTCCTCTCTTGATCCTTGAAAACTTCCTCCACACCAAACTCGGAACAACTCATTAGAGGGTTAGTGCACAATAAAAATTAACATGTTCAGAGGTGACACAATCATTCTTAACACTTCTGGACATTGCATAAAGCTACTGGACATTAATGGATCAAAGAAATTCATCCAACATAGCAAAAGAGGCAATGCGAAATAAAAGGCAAAATCTGTCAAAACAGAACAGTCCGTAAAGATGGATTTTATTAGGCCACCATACTTGCTCAAATGAAAATGCCCAAATTGAATGAAAGTTGCGTACATATCTGAGGATCACTCTCGTAAATTGGCTTAATTTTGTGAGTTACCTACAGAGAATTAGACCCAGATTCGTGACAGCAAAGAAATCTGTTTCTGCGCAGTAATCCAAATCTAGTATTTACTTTACTATCAAAGACTTTACTTGGCACAACAAAACATAAAACTAAGATAAGGAGAGGTTGCTACAGTAGTAAACAACTTCCAAGACTCAAATATAAAGTAAAATACTGTAGCAAAATAACACATGGGATATCTCCCAAGAAGTTCTTTCTTTATAGCCATTAAGATGGGCTCAGCAATTTTAATGATGCACCCGCAAGAAATAGTATTTGAAGCAAAAGAGAGCATCAAGAGGCAAATTCAAAACACATTTAAGTCTAAAATGCTTCCTATGCATAGGAATCTTGTAAATAAACAAGTTCATGAAGAGCAAAGTAAGAGGCATAGGAAGATAAAACAAGTGTAGCTTCAAAAATTTCAGCACATAGAGAGGTGTTTTAGTAACATGAAAATTTCTACAACCATATTTTCCTCTCTCATAATAATTTTCAGTAGCATCATGAGAAAACTCAACAATGTAACTATCACATAAAGCATTCTTATCATGAGTCTCATGCATAAAATTATTACTCTCCACGTAAGCATAATCAATTTTATTAGTTGTACTGGGAGCAAATTCAACAAAGTGGCTATCATCATATATAGGAGACATATTGTAATCATAAAAGAAAATTTTCTCCTCAATGCTTGGGGGACTAAAAAGATCATGCTCATCGAGCCAGCTTCCCCAAGCTTAGAATTTTCCATAGCATTAGCAACAATGGTGTTCAAAGCATCCATAGTAATAACATTCCCATTAGCATGCATATAAAGTTCCATGGGTTTTTTAATTCTCTCTTCAAACACATCATGTCCTAATTCAAGATAAAGTTCATAAAGATCTCTCATATTTTTGTTGTTTTCCATTATGCTTAACTAGTGAAATAAAAACATGCATGATATTAAGTAAAGTAAAACAAGTAACTAAATTTTTTTGTGTTTTTGATATAGAGTGCAAGACAGTAAATAAAGTAAAGCTAGCAACTAATTTTTTTGTGTTTTGATATAATGCAGCAAACAAAGTAGTAAATAAAATAAAGCAAGACAAAAACAAAGTAAAGAGATTGGGAAGTGGAGACTCCCCTTGCAGCGTGTCTTGATCTCCCCGACAACGGCGCCGGAAAAGAGCTTGATGGCGTGTATTTCACACGTTCGTTGGGCAACCCCAAGAGGAAGGTATGATGCGCACAGCAGCAAGTTTTCCCTCGGAAAGAAACCAAGGTTTATCGAACCAGGGAGGAGCCAAGAAGCACGTTGAAGGTTGATGGCGGCGGGATGTAGTGCGGCGCAACACCGGGGATTCCGGCGCCAACGTGGAACCCGCACAACACAACCAAAGTACTTTGCCCCAACGAAACGAGTGAGGTTGTCAATCTCACCGGCTTGTCTGTAACAAAGGATCAAACGTATTGTGTGGAAGATGATTGTTTGCGAGAGAAAACAGTAAAAACAAGTATTGCGAGCAGATTTGTATTTTAGTATTAAAGAATGGACCGGGGTCCACAGGTTCACTAGAGGTGTCTCTCCCATAAGATAAAAGCATGTTGGGTGAACAAATTACGGTCGGGCAATTGACAAATAGAGAGGGCATAACAATGCACATACATGTCATGATAAGTACAGTGAGATTTAATTGGGCATTACGACAAAGTACATAGACCGCCATCCAACTGCATCTATGCCTAAAAAGTCCACCTTCGAGGTTATCGTCCGAACCCCTTCCGGTATTAAGTTGCAAAGCAACGAGACAATTGCATTAAGTATGGTGCGTAATGTAATCAATAACTACATCCTCGGACATAGCATCAATGTTTTATCCCTAGTGGCAACGACACAACACAACCTTAGAACTTTTCGTCACTCGTCCCGAGTGTCAATGCGGGCATGAACCCACTATCGAGCATAAATACTCCCTCTTGGAGTTACTAGCATCAACTTGGCCGGAGCCTCTACTAATAACGGAGAGCATGCAAGATCATAAACAACACATATGCAATAACTTGATAATTAACATAACATGGTATTCTCTATCCATCGGATCCCGACAAACACAACATAGAGTATTACGGATAGATGATCTTGATCATGTTAGGCAGCTCACAAGATCCAACAATGAAGCACAATGAGGAGAAGACAACCATCTAGCTACTGCTATGGACCCATAGTCCGGGGGTGAACTACTCACTCATCACTCCGGAGGCGACCATGGCGGCGTAGAGTCCTCCGGGAGATGAATCCCCTCTCCGGCGGGGTGCCGGAGGAGATCTCCGAGAATCCCCCGAGATGGGGTTGGCGGCGGCGGCGTCTCGGTAAGGTTTTCCGTATCGTGGTTTTTCGCATCGGGGGTTTCGCGACGGAGGCTTTAAGTAGGCGGAAGGGCGAGTCGGAGGGCTGACGAGGGGCCCACACCATAGGGCGGCGCGGGCCCCCTTGGCCGCGCCGCCTTGTGGTTTGGCCACCTCGTGGCCCCACTTCGTATGCTCTTCGGTCTTCCGGAAGGTTCGTGGCAAAATAGGCCCTCGGGTCTTGATTTCGTCCAATTCCGAGAATATTTCGTTACTAGGATTTCCGAAACCAAAAACAGCGAGAAAACAACAAGCGGCACTTCGGCATCTTGTTAATAGGTTAGTTCCAGAAAATGCACGAATATGACATAAAGTGTGCATAAAACATGTAGGTATCATCAATAATATGGCATGGAACATAAGAAATTATCGATACGTCGGAGACGTATCAAGATGCTTGAGCTGACGATTTGCAAGATCAGGGTGTTTCATTCTTCCATGCGGGATGCCATCTAGAAGACCTCAGGACTTGCTTGTCGGCTTTGTGTGTGTCTACGCCGGGCGTAGATATGCTGACTTGTTCTTCATGTTGCTTGGCTTGCCTATCTAGTTATCTTGTTTTTCCCGTTGTGTGTGTTGCGGTTGTAAGTGAGTTTGTTTAGTACCTTGTATGGATGCTGCCAGTGTAGCTTTATTTATTTAAAGTTGGGCTCCCCTCGAACCTATTATCTAAAAGAAAGGGGAAAGAAAACATTAAACGTATGAAAGTAAATAAATAAAAAAAGAAAAAAACAATGTTTTTTGTTGGAAATAATGTTTGACGGGTGTTGCATACCGGATACTCACAAAATATAACAGAGCCGTAAAAAGAAGCAAGTACAAAATGTTTTCCGAGTGCATGTCTCAAGATAATCGGCAATCGTGGGAGGTGCTCTCTGTTGGAGATATGACCAAGAGGCAATAATAAAAGTGGTTATATATATCTTTATGTTTATGATAAATGTTTATATACCATGCTATAATTGTATTAACCGAAACATTGATACATGTGTGTTATGTAAACAACAATGAGTCCCTAGTGAGCCTCTTAAATAGCTTGTTGATTAATAGATGATTAGTTTCATAACCATGAACATTGGATGTTATTAATAACAAGGTTATATCATTATATGAATGATGTAATGGACACACCCAATTAAGCGTAGCATAAGATCACGTCATTAAGTTATTTGCTATAAGCTTTCGATACATAGTTACCTAATCCTTTCGACCATGAGATCATGTAAATCACTTATACTGGAAAGGTACTTTGATTACATCAAACGCCACCTGCGTAAATAGGTGGTTATAAAGGTGGGATTAAGTATCCGGAAAGTATGAGTTGAGGCATATGGATCAACGATGGGATTTGTCCATCCCGATGACGGATAGATATACTCTGGGCCCTCTCGGTGGAATGTCGTCTAATGTCTTGCAAGCATATGAATGATTCATAAGAGACCACATAACACAGTACGAGTAAAAAGTACTTGTCAGGAGACGAGGTTGAAGAAGCTATAGAGAGATACCGATGATCAAACCTCGGACAAGTAAAATATCGCGTGACAAAGGGAATTGGTATCGTATGTGAATGGTTCATTCGATCACTAAGTCATCGTTGAATATGTGGGAGCCATTATGGATCTCCAGATCCCGCTATTGGTTATTGGTCGGAGAGAGTTCTCAACCATGTCCACATAGTTCGCGAACCGTAGGGTGACACACTTAAGGTTTGATGTCGTAATAGTAGATATTGAATATGGAATGGAGTTCAAAGTTTTGTTCGAAGTCTCGGATGGGATCCCGGACATCACGAGGAGTTCCGGAATGGTCCGGAGAATAAGATTCATATATAGGAAGTCATATTCCAAGTTTGGAAATGATCCGGTGCATTTATGGAAGGTTCTAGAAGGTTCTAGAAAAGTCCGGAAGAAATCACTTTGGAAGGCGGAGTCCCGAAGGGACTCCACCTCCCATGGCCGGCCAACCCTAGAGGGGTGGAGTCCCAGGTGGACTCCACCTAAGGTGGCCGGCCACCCCCCTCATGGAAGGGTGGGAGTCCCACTTGAGGTGGGAATCCCATCTTGGGTAGGTTTCGCTACAACATGGAAGGTTTTGGTTGAGGTCTTATTCGAAGACTTGTAGTCCAACACTTGGGGGTTCCACCTATATAAAGAGCGGCCAAGGGGAGGGGGCCGGCCACCACAAGCCCATAGTTAGCCGCACCCCTAAGTGGCCGGCCACCCCCTCTCCCCAAACCCTAGCCGCCCCACTCCTCCACCTCTCCCGCAACGCTTAGCGAAGCTCAGCCGGAGTTCTCCATCGCCACCGCCACCACGCCATCGTGCTGCCGGATTCAAGGGGGAGCTACTACTTCCGCTGCCCGCTGGAATGGGGAGAAGGACGTCGTCTTCATCAACACCGAATGTGTGACCGAGTACGGAGGTGTTGCCCGATTGTGGCACCGTCAAGATCTTCTACGCGCTTTTGAAAGCGGCAAGTGATCGTCTACCGCAGCAACAAGAGCCTCATCTTGTAGGCTTTGGAAATCTTCAAGGGTGAGTCTCGTTCTTCCCCTCGTTGCTCCCGTCTCCTAGATTGCATCTTGGCTTGGATTGCGTTCTCGCGGTAGGAAATTTTTGTTTTCTATGCAACGAATCCCTATAGTGGTATCAGAGCCGTGTCTATGCATAGATGGTTGCACGAGTAGAACACAATGGTTTTGTGGGCTTTGATGCTTATGTTGTCTTTAGTTTGAGTACTTTGCATCTTTGTGGCATAGTGGGATGAAGCGGCTCGGGCTAACTTTACATGACCGCGTTCATGAGATTTGCTCCACGCTCGACATGCAACTTGTATTGCATAAGTGGCTTTGCGGGTGTCTGTCTCTCCTAATATAGTGAAGATTCAATTTACTCTTCTATTGACAACACTAGTATCACCGTTGTGGTTCATGTTCGTAGGTAGATTAGATCTTACTCGAAAACCCTAAACCACGTAAAATATGCAAACCAAATTAGAGACGTCTATTGACAACACTAGTATCACCGTTGTGGTTCATGTTCGTAGGTAGATTAGATCTTACTCGAAAACCCTAAACCACGTAAAATATGCAAACCAAATTAGAGACGTCTAACTTGTTTTTGCAGGATTTGGTGATGTGATATGGCCATAATGTGATGATGAATATGTATGAGATGATCATTATTGTATTGTGGCAACCGGCAGGAGCCTTATGGTTGTCTTTAAATTTCATGTTGAGTAGTATTTCAAAGAAGTTGTAATAGTTGCTACATGCGAGAACAATCATGAAGACGGCGCCATTGACCTTGACGCTACGCCGACGATGATGGAGATCATGACCGTTGATGATGGAGATCATGTCCGTGCTTTGGAGATGAAGATCAAAGGCGCAAAGACAAAAGGGCCATATCATATCACATATGAACTGCATGTGATGTTAATCCTTTTATGCATCTTATTTTGCTTAGATCGCGACGGTAGCATTATAAGATGATCCCTCTCACTAAAATATCAAGATAATAAAGTGTTCATCCTTAGTAGCACCGTTGCCAAGACTTGTCGTTTCGAAGCATCTCGTGATGATCGGGTGTGATAGAATCAACAAGTGCATACAACGGGTGCAAGCCAGCTTTGCACATGCGGATACTAAGGTGGCCTTGACGAGCCTAGCATGTACAGACATGGTCTCGGAACACGTGATACCGAAAGGTAGAGCATGAATCATATGATTGATATGATGAACACTTTGAGTGTTCGGCATTGAAATTACATCTTGTCTCGTGATGATCGGACTTGATGTAGTGGATTTGGTTCGTGTGATCACTAAGACAATGCGAGGGATATTCTTTTGAGTGGGAGTTCACCTAGATTTTTAATTTTGTTGAATTAAAATTTGAACTCAATTTGTCATAAACATTAGTCTAAACTATTGCAAATATATGTTGTAGATATGGCGTCCCCAATCAATTTTAACCAGTTCCTAGAGAAAGAAAAGCTTAAGCGCAACGGTAGCAACTTGACCGACTGGTTCCGTTATGTGAGGATCTTCCTCGCTGGCGGAAATCTGCAATATGTGCTTGATGCACCGCTAGGTGACCCTCCGGCAGAAACTGAAACCGATGAAGTAAAGAATGTTTACGCGACTCGGAAAACTCGGTACTCTCAAGTTCAGTGTGCCATCCTATGCAGTCTGGAAGCCGATCTTCAAAAACGTTTTGAGCACCACGATCCTCATGAGTTGGTCAATGAGCTGAAAGCTATCTTTGAAACTCATGCGGCCGTGGAATGCTATGAAGCATCGAAACACTTCTTCAGCTGCATGATGGAAGAAGGCAGCTCCGTTAGTGAGCACATGCTCGCCATGACCGGGCATGCGAAGAAACTCAGTGATCTGGGAATAGTGATTCCTAACAGACTGGGGATTAATCGTGTCCTTCAATAACTGCCACCTAGTTACAATAACTTTGTGATGAACTACAATATGCAAAACATGAACAAAGAGTTACCTAAACTCTTCGCCATGCTGAAATCTGCTGAGATTGAGATCAAGAAAGAGCACCAAGTGTTGATGGTCAACAAGACCACCAGTTTCAAGAAACGAGGGCAAGTCTAAGGGAAAATTCAAGAAGGGTGGCAAGAAAGCTGCCACGCCTCCTATGAAACCTAAGAACGGCCCTAAGCCCGATGCTTGAGTGCTATTACCGCAAGGAGAAGGGACACTGGAAGCGTAATTGCTCCAAGAATTTGGTGGATCTGAAGAGCGGCCTTGTCAAGAAGAAGAAAGAAGGTATATCTGATATACATGTTATAGATGTTTATCTTACTGGTTCTCGTACTAGTACCTGGGTATTTGATACTGGTTCTGTTGCTCATATTTGTAACTCGAAACAGGAACTAAAGAATAAACGAAGACTATTGAAGGATGAAGTGACGATGCGCGTTGGAAATGGATCCAAAGTCGATGTGATCGCGGTCGGTACACTTCCTCTACATCTACCTTCGGGATTAGTTTTAAACCTCAATAATTGTTATTTTCTACCCGCGTTGAGCATGAACATTATATCTGGATCTTGTTTAATGCAAGACGGTTATTCATTCAAGTCTGAGAATAATGGTTGTTCTATTTTTATGAATAATATCTTTTATGGTCGAGCACCTGAAAAGAATGGTTTATTTCTGTTAGATCTCGATAGTAGTGATACACATATTCATACAATTGATGCTAAGCGAATTAAATTGAATGATAATTCTACTTATATGTGGCACTGTCGTCTTGGTCATATTGGAGTGAAACGCATGAAGAAACTCCATACTGATGGATTACTTGAATCACTTGACTTTGAGTCACTTGATAGATGCGAAGCATGTCTAATGGGAAAAATGACTAAGACTCCATTCTCTGGTATTATGGAGCGAGCTACTGACTTATTGGAAATCATACATACCGATGTGTGCGGACCAATGAGTGTAGCATCGCGCGGTGGTTATCGTTATGTTCTAACCTTCACAGATGATCTGAGTAGATATGGGTATATCTATTTCATGAAACATAAATCCGAAACTTTCGAGAAGTTTAAGGAATTCCAAAGTGAAGTAGAAAATCAACGTAACAAGAAGATTAAATTTCTACGATCTGATCACGGAGGTGAATATCTGAGTTATGAGTTTGGCATGCATTTAAAGAAATACGGAATACTTTCACAATTGACACCGCCGGGAACACCTCAACGAAACGGTGTGTCCGAACGTCGTAATCGAACTCTCTTAGATATGGTTCGTTCTATGATGTCTCTTACTGATTTGCCGTTATCATTTTGGAGTTATGCATTAGAGACAGCCGCATTCACTTTAAATAGAGCACCATCAAAATCCGTTGAAACGACACCGTATGAATTATGGTTTAATAAGAAACCTAAGCTGTCGTTCCTTAAAGTTTGGGGTTGCGAAACCTATGTAAAAACGTTACAACCGGACAAGTTAGAACCCAAAGCGGAGAAATGTGTCTTCATAGGATACCCTAAGGAAACTATAGGGTACACTTTCTATCACAGATCCGAAGGCAAAATCTTTGTTGCTAAGAACGGAACCTTTCTTGAGAAAGAATTTCTCACTAAAGAAGTGACTTGGAAGAAAAGTAGAACTCGATGAGATTGATGAATCTTCACTCGTTGATCGGAGTAGCGCTAGCATCGGAAGTTGTTCCTGTGCCGCCTACACCGGCAACAGAGGAAGCTAATGATAATGATCATGAAACTTCGAACGAGATAGCTACTGAACCTCGCAGATCGACAAGGAAACGTGCCACTCCTGATTGGTATGATTCTTGTCTAAATGTCATGATTGTGGACAACAATGATGAAGACCCTGCGACGTATGAAGAAGCGATGATGAGCCCAGATTCCAACAAATGGCGAGAAGCCATGAAATCCGAAATGGGATCCATGTATGATAACAAAGTGTGGACTTTGGTAGACATACCTGATAGCCGCAAGGCTGTCGAGAATAAATGGATCTTCAAGAGAAAAACAGATGCTGATGGTAATATAACTGTCTATAAAGCTCGACTTGTCGTAAAGGGTTTCCGACAAATTCAAGGTGTTGACTACGATGAGACTTTCTCACCTGTAGCGAAGCTAAAATCTGTGAAGATTTTATTAGCAATAGCTGCATTTTTCGATTATGAGATTTGGCAGATGGATGTCAAAACGGCGTTCCTTAATGGAGACATTGAGGAAGAGTTGTATATGGTACAACCCAAAGGTTTTGTCGATCCTAAAAATGCTGACAAAGTATGCAAACTTCAGCGTTCAATTTATGGACTGAAGCAAGCATCGAGAAGTTGGAACCGACGCTTTGATAAGGTGATTAAAGACTTCGGGTTTATACAGTGTCATGGAGAGGCCTGTATTTACAAGAAAAGTGAGTGGGAGCTCTGTAGTATTCCTGATATTATATGTAGATGACATATTATTAATTAGAAATGATATAGAACTATTAAGTAGTGTAAAAGGTTATTTGAATAATAGTTTTTCAATGAAAGACCTTGGTGAAGCATCATATATATTAGGCATCAAGATTTATAGAGATAGATCAAGACGTCTAATAGGGCTATCACAAAGTACATACCTGGACAAGATTCTAAAGAAGTTTAGAATGGACGAAAGTAAGAAAGGATTCTTACCTATGTTACCAGGCAAGGTCTTGAGTAAGACTCATGGTCCGGCTACGGCAGAAGAAAGAGAAAGGATGAGTCAGATCCCCTACGCGTCGGTAGTAGGCTCTATCATGTATGCCATGCTATGTACTAGACCGGATATAGCACATGCTGTTAGTTTGACTAGCAGATATCAAAGTGATCCTGGAATGGAACACTGGACAGCGGTCAAGAATATCCTGAAGTACTTGAAAAGAACTAAGGATATGTTTCTTTGTTATGGAGGTGACCAAGAGCTCGTTGTAACCAGTTACACCAATGCAAGTTGGAACACTGATCCTGATGACTCTAAGTCACAGTCTGGGTACATGTTTATATTGAATGGTGCTGCAGTAAGTTGGGCAAGCTCGAAGCAGTGCACGGTGGCGAAGTCTTCAACAGAATCGGAGTACATAGCGGCTTCAGAGGCTTCATCAGAAGCGGTATGGATGAAGAGGTTCATTGTAGAGCTCGGTGTGGTTCCTAGTGCATTGGACCAACTAGTTATCACCCTAAAAGGTCATTTCCGAGCAAAACCAGTTAAGGCCAGACATTGAGTTTTCACCCTAAAAGGTAGGTCTATGAACTTCACCTATGCTGCCGCCCCCACTTTCATACCACTGATGTGAATCTCTGAACACCAAGCAAGTTCCTCAACATCGCGGAGACTTGAACTTCTTTAGCTAATCTACCAACCCCGCCTTCATGAAATTTTCTACTTCTGACTTCACCATGGACCAAAAGTCTCTTGATGTCAACGAGCTTCGCGCCGCTCCCTCCGGAACCAAATGGTCGGAATAAAAGCATGGGTGCGCGCGACCGAATACCAACCTATCCTGTGAACTCCAGACAATAGATGCACTGTTCCATTCGCTGTCGGAGCCTTTCGGAACTCATCACTCCGGCTAGATGAAGAAAGATCGGCATCCGGAACGTCTTCATCTTCGTGAAAAAAGAACCCTAGGACCACTACCATGAAAGCCGGAACGGACGGCCCCACCACCATGGCTGGGATCCGCGGTCCATCTTCCTCCTCCAACCCGGCCGGTCGATGTCAGTAGCGATCCCGCTGCCGCCCTTTCCCCGCCGAGTTCCACCACACCAGTGCGTCTCCTGCCATGATCTGGGTGAAGTAGCCGAAGGCCACCGCCACCAGACCAGCCTTCCACCCTCGCCGCACCTGTAAGACCCCGCCTCCACGCGAAGGGGAGTCCATGGACGTGCCACCACCGCGCCTTGCCTTTGGCAGCCGGACGCGGCGGCCGCCGCCGACCCTGACGGCGGCAACGACTAGGAGGAGGAAGATGAGCTGCCTCTTCTTGGGTTCGGGTTATCGCCCGGAGCCGCCTCGCGCGAGACAACCCGGGGCGAAGGTGGGAAGGGAGGAGAGGGGATGGGAGGGGGCGGTGGTGGAGGGTGGAGGGGCGGCGGCGCTGGGAGGGTGAATTTGTCATATACTACTCAGACATCATTTGTTCTTTTTGTGCATGTTAAATATTGTCATACTTTCGGATGAATCTAAGATGCACAAGGTACAACACAATCTATGTCCATGATGTTGTTTTAGAATTTTTAAAAACATATAAGTGTGACACAAAAATGGGGTGCATCAGCAACTACTTGTGGATTGTAGTTTTTGTTTTCTAGACACTCCGTTTAGAACCGCCTTTGCTGAGTGTTGGTGAAAGGAGTCTAAGAGCACATATAGTAGGGTAATGTCAGTCTTTTCTTAGACTGAGTAACATTTTTTTTTCGATAAAGGGAATATATTAATATCAAGAAGATACCAATTACACCCAGCCTCTGCAACAACGCACCGCCCTAATGGCACTACGGATGCACACAGCCAAAAACAAGAAAAGAAAACTAAAAAACAAAAGTCCCGCTACAGTATCTCGGGCCTACCAACAACAATACATCCACCGCCAAGACAACACCTGAATTACAGACTCTCCAAAAACGACGCCTCCAAGAAGGAAACAGTGCTCAAACACCATCGTCGCCCGATCAAAGATCTTAGGTTTTCACCCTGAAGATAGTCCCCGCTCTCAAAACAATGCCTCCACCAAGGTCATTGCTAGGCACAACCAATTAAGGCCAGACCTTGGGTTTTCACCCTGAAAGGTAGGACTCTACACTTCACCTGTGTTGTCGCCCCCACTTTCATACCGCTGCTGTGAAGCCCGGAACACCAAGCAAGTCCCTCAACAGCGCGGAGACTTGAACCTCCCTTAGCTAGTCCTCCCCTCCGGCCTTCATGAAATTCTCTTCTTCCGACTTTCATCATGGATCCATAGTCACTTGATGTCAACACAGAAAAAGAGCTTCGTGCCACTCCCTCCAGAACCAATCGGTCGGAATAAAAGCATGGGTGCGCACGACCGAATACTTCCGATCCAGCAAACACCAGGCAAAGCACTGTTACATTCGCTAGCGGAGCCTTCCGGAACTCAACCCCCGGCCAGATCACGAGTCCAGGCCTCCGGTAGGTCCTCCTCTTCATGCAAGAGAGGCCCTAGGACCGCCGCCTTTATACAGGTCGGACCCCCACGCCGGCGATCATCCCGGGCTGGCGAAACCAACCCTCCACCGGCGACACCATCGTCGGCTTCCAAGCACCACCGTCTCGCCGCCAGATCGCTGTGATAGATCAAAAGATCCACCACCACCAACCGCAAGCCGACCCTCTCCGGCGAAGAAGAGGGCCACCTCCTCCGTCGAACCCAAGGCTGCTGCCCCGGGCGCCCTCGTGTCGCGGAAGAAGCCCGAGATCGCCTCCTCGCACCGATGAGAGACGGGTGGGGGGGGAGGGCATGGCGCAGACCGAGGGCCTGCCCGCCGCCCACCACCAGCCCCTACCGGTGTGCTGCGGGTGGAAGCCTTCGGGAGGGGAGGGGGGACCGCAGCTCAAGAGCCGCCGCCGCCCATCACCATCCGCGCCGGCCGCCGCCGTATGCGTCGATGAGGGGAGAGCCCATCCGCCGTCCCCCACGACGGCGAGGAAAGGCCCCCGCCGCCGCCACACCCCGAGGGTCTTTGCCCCGGCGGCGCTACCGGCGGCGGCGGCGGCGGTTAGGGTTGGGGAGGGGTCGGGAGGAGGAGAGGTTGGGGAGGGGTCGGGAGGAGGAGGAGGAGGAGGAGTTTACTGTGGTTATTTTTTATTGTGACAAACCAAACTGAACGGGTCTCTAGACTGAGTAACATAAGATTTTTTTATTTAGCTTGAAAGAGAGAAAAACTAAGAAAAAGAAGGGTGTATTCCCATAGCGGAGATATGATCTCATGAAAAATAAAATGAGGCGGACCTGTTTTTAATACGTCTAGGTTTTTTTTGTACATATCAGTACTATTTTTTTCCTTGGTGTGTGCACGTGGTATTATTTAAAATAATTTTGCGATCCATGTCACTTGATATATGGATGTTTTACTTTAATGTGCACGAACATGGCGAATTCGATACCCATGACATTGTCGCGGCCGATGCCAAGTATTGATCGTCCGTTCAATATATTTGGGGTGAATTTATACTGCGGTTCCTCGAAACAACAACAACCTGGCCCAAAAAACCTCTCCCCGCATCATTCCAGGTGATTGAGCGGACCATCGTTCTCCTTACAGCAGAAGCTCATAACACAGCAGAAGATGTCGGCTGGTGGAAGGAAGACGGCATGCGTCACCGGAGGGAACGGTTACATCGCTTCAGCACTCATCAAGATGCTCCTTCAGAAGGGGTACTCTGTCAAGACGACAGTTAGAGACCCAGGTTTGTATATTCCATGCATGTGATCTTCCATTTCATGAAAAATTGAAACTCCTATCTTTTGGAAATCCAGCAAGAAGAGCTTGTCTAGCTAAATCTTGTCTGAAGAACGAACCCGAAGCTAATCTAGTTCTTGAGATAAATTTCGATGATCAGCAAGAGATGATAAATAAAGGGAAAAATATGAGAGTTCTGTTTCGCCTATGAATGGTCTATCCTTTCTACGCAGATGACATGGAGAAGAACTCACACCTCATCGACTTGCAAAGCCTCGGTCCCTTGGAGATTTTCCGTGCCGAATTGGACATCGATGGCAGCTTCGACGAAGCAGTTGCCGGCTGCGACTACGCCTTCCTCGTTGCTGCTCCAATGAACCTAAACCCAGAGAATCCGGAGGTAAACGAAGGTCGATACAACCAAAACAATCCTTGTCTGTTCGTGATGACCGATGACATAGAAGATCCACATACTCTTATTTTTCTTTGTTTTGCCATGGCAGAAAGATGTGGTGGAGCCAGCGGTGCGGGGAACGCTAAACGTGATGAAGTCATGCGTGAGAGCCGGCAGCGTGAAGCGCGTGATCCTGACATCGTCGATAGCCGCCGTCTCCAGCAGGCCGCTGCAAGGCGACGGGCATGTGTTGGACGAAGAGTCTTGGTCCGATGTCGAGTTCCTCAGAGCCTTCGTCAAATCCGGTGCTTGGGTGCGTCCTTCCTTGTACATGCTCTGCTGATGGATGGGTGGAAATGATGAAGCTGGTTGCCGTGCTGCAGGCATACCCGGTGTCGAAAGTGCTGCTGGAGAAGGAAGCTTGCAGGTTCGCCCTGGAGAACGGCATCAGCTTGGTCACCCTCTGTCCCGTCGTCACCGTCGGCGCTGCGCCGACCCCCAAGGTCCAGACGAGCATCCCCATTATCCTCTCCTTGCTATCCGGTGAGTTTTTTGTTTCTCATTCACCCAGAGTTATTTCACTACCACTAATTGCCTAATTCCAGGGTGTGATGTTTAACTTTATAAATTAGTATAATGAATCGTCCATTATCGGTTTTTTCTTTGCCTAACCCTCTGAACATCAACCAATTAGGAGATGAGACCATGATCGAAACCATGAAACAGATTGAGATGGCCACCGGCTCGATCCCGATGGTTCACGTTGACGACCTCTGCCGTGCCGAAATATTCGTCGCCGAGGAGGAGTCCGCGCGTGGACGGTACATATGTTGCAGCCTTAACACAACCGCCAAAGAGATCGCCCGTTTCCTGGCAGTTACCTACCCACAGTATAACGTGAACATTGACCGGTAGGAACTTCGCCACCATCACCAGTTCGTGCTGTACTAATTAATTAATGAGCGTTCCTGTACTGACGGCTAACTGATTATTGCTTTGTTGCTTCGCAGCGTCGCTGATCTGGGGGACAGGCCGAGGATCTGCGTTTCATCGGCGAAGCTCATCGGGGAAGGATTCGAGTACAGGTACAAGACCCTGGAGCAGATATACGACGACGTCGTCGACTACGCTAAGGCTACTGGGATCCTGCCGGCCTGACGGAAAGGAATATGTATGCCGTAGAGGCAATCAAAAACAGATAAATATGTTTTTTGTTGGTTTGGATTGCTCATCAAGCATTTCGCTCGATGATCAATATGTTGTCAAAATATTATGTATGGAACTAGCGTGATTAACTGCCTTGCTACACTTCTAAATTATTTGTAACCTCGTGTAAAACAATAAATTATATTATGCAAAAGAATAAAACATAATAAGGAATAATTTTGAGTCCAAGCTAGGATGTGATTGGTTTGTGGTCTTGAAAAGGTGACTGTGTGTGCTCTTTTTTTTTCTTTTTTGCGAAACACGGCGTAAACGCTCACATATACATACATACCCTCGTGGTTGGGTCTACTCTCTAAGGCCAAGTCTAGGCTACGAATGGTTTCTATCTCATTATAATGCTAAATAGTCTTGGTAAGGATCTACAAAAGCACTGTCTCTAGGATGGAAACAACGCACAAGCATCATCATCGTTCGATCAGTAGGTCTTAAGCGCTCGCTCTAGATAAAATCTGAAGTCTTATAAGATCATTACCAGGTACAACCAATAAAGATTAGATTTAGGTTTTCACCCTGATATTCAATGGTCGGTATAGGATGAGTGCCACCAAAATTGTTTGATTTCCATATAGTCCTTGTCTGATTACCAAAATAAGAAACCAGAGGTCTTCCGTATTAACTCCCCTCTTCCCTACCGCTCCTCGCTATGCACTCCACGCGTAGTGGAAATATCTCTCTCCCAGCCGGATCATACTCCATGGAATTTTCTTGGCTGCACTCTATCGTCATGTTGTACCTTAGGATTGCCTTTGACATTGCCGAGATGAGCCACGGGAAATGAATTGAGAGCCAGAAAGCCCTACCGCCAACCCGCCGCCAACCTTTGCCTGGCAGCATCATTCGTAAGCTGTGAGAGAAGTAGAAGGGGAGGAAGTCGGCGCTGGCGATGATGTTGGGCTACGTTTGTGTCGCCTCGGAGGCGACATGGGAGTCAAAATGTTCTATATAATTGAGGTTTTTTATTCTGGGGAAATCTAAAGTCGGAGCGTGCCCACAGAAGCCCTCTTGTGCGACGGGCACACATAAATTTCTAGGTGGATTGTCGTACGGGGCCTCGAAATTTTAGGTTTTTCTCTCTTATTTTGGAAACAAAATTAACCAGCTGTAGATACCTCGATATCGGTGGCCTCTAACCCGTGGCGCTGCCATGTTTATTTTCGCCCGTTCCCCAAAGATGGACGTCCTTTATTTTCATCCAACTCAATTTTTGATTCATTGTTCTCATGAAAAGATCTTTTTATACTCCATCCGATACATATTATGCTAATATAAATATATTTAGACAAAGATACACAATATTGGCCTCAAATAATACAAATCGGAGGAAGTATCAATTAGTTAGGTTAGCCCACAGGCGCCGATGCCGCTAGGGCCGGAGGAGGCCATTCGACGGCGGCCGGAGGAGGCCATGCTTATTTTGGCACGTTTTCTCCTTTCCAGTCTAGTCCTCCTCCTCATCCAATCAGTCGTGATCCAATCTGGCCAACCTCAGTCTTGACAGCGGTGTCGATGCCAAAGCCAGTGCTGTCCTGGCCCGACATGAGGCGTCGAGCTGCTGTCCAGCCTGCCTCCAGGCGCAAGCAGTGCCAACTTCCTCCGAGACGGCGGTTGTCTCTGGCAAATCCTGGACGCCTGAAACTGCAGAAGATGGAGGTGTATTTGGGGAAGAAGGTTGGATCAGGTTCTTTGAGATTTGTGTTGACACATGGCACCTTCTTATGGCTTTAATTTGATAAGGAAGAAAGAACAGTTCCTGTAAAAAAAGATGCGTCGATCAGCCTATATAAATGAAGGGAGCAAAGGACATGCGAGGTAGCACTACCCTTTTTAAGGGCTTGTATTTTCAACTTCACATACAACGCGCACTTACGACTAGCTAGAAATGTCAACCGAGTCCAAGTGGTGTGCGGTCACCGGCGGGCGGGGATTCATGGCGAGGCATCTGGTGGCAGCGCTGCTCCGTTCAGGCGAGTGGTGCGTGCGCATCACAGACCTCGCCCCTGAAGCCACCCTCGACGACGCAGAGAAGGAGGGGCTCCTCGGCGCCGCCCTCCGCGATGGCCGTGCAGTCTACGCCTCAACGGACGTCTGCGACATAGCGCAACTGACCAGAGGTAGCTTGTTCATGTCGATCATTCAATCTCGTGCTAAACTTAGTGGCCAAATCTAGTAACGAAAACTAAAGGTTTGACCAAAATTTCAAGTTGTACATTATGATCAACCTAAGATTTTGTTATCACTCATTCCTCCCCTGCATGAATCGGAGTGTCACCTATCTAAACGATTATGATGAAGCAACTAATTATGGTCCAATCCCGACCCAATAAGAGCGACATGGATCTACTTCTGGAGATAAGAACTTAGATACGATAAACAAAGGCAAACCCACAACAAGAGTGCATTAACTGAATTACCTGCCCAAAACTAAAAACAAGAGTTAACCTGCTAATCCTTAAAAAAAGGATTAACCTATAAAGCCTTGTTTGGTACTAGATTTTTCATGGGGATTAAAATCCCCACCAAAATTCAAATCTTCACTTGTTCCTAAAAATATGTTTTGTTCTAGATTACTAAGCTATTTTAATCCTCATTTTTCTCTAATTTTCCCAAACCCAAGTTTATTTCTCCTAATAACCAATGTATAACCCCTATCTAATAAATTGGAAATTGAGATTTTAAAGCTATTTGAGAGGATTGGGTGAAGCTAAGAGTTTCACCAAATCTCTGCGAGATTATCGCAATTATCCGCATAAAAACTCCAGTACTACCAAACAAGGCCTGACAAAGGTTCAATGTTTATCAAGCTACTCGTATTCTTTAATAAGCATATGAACTAGTCCAAAGTAAGAATACTATGAACAAAAGGTCGCTGACGTCTTGTGAAAGTCATCTTCCTCCCAGTATGACCGTTCAGTTTTTGACTCCATAGTCCATACCCAGATATAGTCATGATATTTTCTGCAGCGCAGATTTTGAAGGAGTGGATGTTGTTTTCCACACTGCTGCTGCAGATCCTTCAACGAACAACATCCAACTTCATTATAAAGTCAACCTCGAAGGTTAGTAAGATTATTGTCTTGAATCGTAATTTGGATGTATATACTCATGTAAAAATATATATGTCATATGCATGAAACTACAGATCACTAATTAAGAAACAATTTTCCTCTGTTTTCTCGGTTTCGTAAAACAGGGACAAGGAATGTCATTGATGCTTGTAAGGCATGCAAGGTTAAGAAGCTCATATACACTAGTTCGTGTGGTGTGGTATTCGATGGCGTTCATGGCCTCTTCGACGTAGATGAATCAGTACCATATCCAGAAAAGGTTACCTCTCTGAATTGAATGCACTAGTACTCTTTAGGATCCCAGCTGAATGCAAAATTCTTCTATTGCATCGTAGTATGCATAAAAAACATAACATACATTTCTATGATTCCGTAAAGGTTCAATTGAACCATTGGCATGTGGAACCCATCTGCTAGTGGTATTTTGAAAGGATCAAATAAATAGTTGATCAAATGACCAAGTAACTGAAACTGCAATAAAATAGACCACCACCCAATGAAAACGGGGAAAAACAATGTTCAAGTGGTGGTTTGTACGACACATAGAGTAGGATATGGTGGAAGCTGTAAATCTTCTGGGTTTAACCTAGATTTCTTCCCATAAAGAGAATGGCTGGGCATATAATAAAAAAGGAAACCTATTTTCAAGATTTTGTGAAGTGCGAAGCTTAGACAATGTCTATCGTACCTGGTTTTGCTATTACATACTGTCACGGGGATAATGGAGTCTGTCAAACAAAATCGACCGCTTAGACAAGTCTTTCTCCGAGCTGGCTTGCATTGCGTTGTTCCATGACCCTGTTCCAACTTCCAAGCCAACCGATTCACATTGCTCATTTCTGATTCAGGGTGCGAAAAACAGCCTCGAGTGGCTGGTTTTGGAAAGTTTGCACTGCAGTATTGATTCCATTTTTTTAGTAAAAGTATAACCTCATAGAAAATTCTGAATATATCTAGCTTCATAGTATATGCATAATTTATGATCTTTTATGATGGCAACAACAGTTTGATTAAAAGTAGCAAAAATAAATCTCTACAATGTACCTTCTTCTACGTGGTCATTTTATCGTACCTTTCTCAATTCTTCTCTTTATACAAATACTCTCTCCGTCTCATGAAGGTTCTCCCAGATTTTTAGATGTATCTAGATGCTATTTAGTGTCTAAATACATCTAAATTTTAATAAATCTCTGGCAACCTTCGTGAGACCAAGGAAGTCCAGAATAGGTTTGTACCTTTCTAACTACATATTTTCCTACTCCCGTGTTCAGTTTCCTGATGCATATACAAGAACAAAAGCAGAAGCAGAGAGGCTAGTGATGAAGGCAAACGACAAGGATGAGCTTCTAACATGTTGCATACGTCCTGGTACTATTTTTGGTCCTGGTGACACGGTAGTACCAGCTTTAGTTTCTTGTGGAGGAACGATGGTGAGTACTTTGTCAATTATATTTCAAAACTTAACTTGATTGTAACTATATAATTTTTATAAAAATTATTTTTATAAAATCGTTTTATTACATAATTTTTTTAAGTATTACATTCGGCCTCTTCATAACAGGGATGCACATAGTAACACACACACATCATACGAAGCAATTATAAAGGTTGATCACAGTTACTACTTTCGCCTGTGAATAAATATAACATCATTGCCCCAATCTATATTGTTAGGTTTAGTCACACATCGATGGTGAAAGAAGACCGAGAGCAGTTTATGAGGCTAAAGGGGGTCCCCTAATAGGCTAGTTTTTTTTTTGGAGAACAGGACACAGAGCCTAATTTAAGTCTCTTCGGTCTCCGGTTGAGCTAGCTGGGTAGGTCGAGACAGTCACCTAGCATACCCAACAACAATAACATATATAATAAACCCTCACTATAAATTTTCTGCAGCAATAAGTTAAAAATAATAAAACATGATACCATGCAAATAATATTCTCCTCAAGTCTACTAGAACTATCATTAACCGACCAAACCAAATAAGTCTCTCTCTCTCTCTCTCCCCCCTCTCTCTCTCTCTTATATATATATATATCCAAAATTGTTAGCAAAGTTTATTTGCACGTATTGTCGAAGTCACTATTTGAAGGGGGATATAAAACGGTGGTCAAAGAACATAACTACTTATAGCTCTACCAGATTCAGCGATAGTTACACATAACCTTTTTTTTTGTTGAGAAACACAGTACAAACGCAGACGCTCACATACACGCGCATACACTCACCCCTATGAACGCACACACGCACACACACACACCCTACCCCTATGAGCACCTTCGGAAGACTGAGCCGGCGGATTGGATCTTGAAATTGGCGAAGTCACCACAGGCGCCTCGCTGTCGACGGAAACATCGCCTCCCACTGAATGAATATTCCGCCTTTATGAGACACACAGATGTCAAACCTGGGGTTTGAACTCTGGTGGGCTGGGGGTACAACCACCCTCCTAACCACCCAACCTCAGGGAACATGTGCATTTTATTTTGTTGAACTAGTTTCGGAAGTGTGAAAAATATATTCTGAAAAGTTACAAAACGAATGTGCCGAGTACATCAAGTGAATAAACATGTATGATTACTTTTTCTATGGACAACTTATATCGGGGCAGAAGCGTTGGATGCGCCCTGACCCACACGTGTGCCTAGAGATTTAACTATGGCACACCACCATGTAGGGCCCAGAGGTTTAAGAAAAAGCTGTGTAAGATAGAGGACAAAGACCACTTGTAATGGATTATTGGTGGCGTGTTACATCCAAAGCCACACGGCTTGTAGTGGCTTATTTGTGGCACATCACGTTTCAACACACCACAAGTATTACCAATGGCATGACACCATGATGGCACACAGCAATTATTTCATCGCCTACAAGCAATTTTCAATTAGTCTTACAACATGGAGATGAAGTTCTAGGGCAGATTAACGACTTACTAAGGAGGATCATGCACTATAAAAAGGACACTAGGAATCTTTTCAAGGACTCAAGTTTTTATGAGGATCACAAATCAAGACCTAGATTCTAAATCCATTACAAGTCATATGCTAACTACCATAAAACATGTCGTGCTTGGATAATAAGAACACATTCCTAGCCATTATACCACACATCAAACCATCGTGGTACCAATGATCGTGGTGTCAAGACTGGCCCCTTCACTGGAGAATTACATCTTATAAACCTCTTGGTGAAAAGATGAGAAACTAACTATGATACTTTTGTGACACATACTAAATCTACAGTGATGCTTGGACGAGGAATCATTGGAAAATATTCAACATAGTGACCCAAGATACTCAATCTTTTCTCATTCTGACGACTTGAATAGGGATGTGGGGATGTTCTCTTGATTTCATGGCCTTATGGTACAATGGATCCATTTAAAGATTTAGACTTAAATATTAGGCTACCTACTTTACCTACAAGATCTTATATGTAATCATAAGATCTGTCGTAACTCTATCTCTGAAAGTATGCACCAACATAGATGGTCCAGCAAGGCCTATTTATACCTCAATTACTCAACATTATTATATTCGACCACATAAGATTATTGTACATGTTGTTGCAGATAATAATTGGCAATGGGAAGAATTATGATGACTTTGTGTATGTTGAGAATGTTGTCCATGCACATATATGTGCCGAGAAAACTCTTTCAACCGAAGAGGGAGCAACTAAGAGTGGAGGCAAAGTATGTATTTACTAACATGAATATATTCGTTCTCCTTTATTAGTTTTCCTGACACTACTATTTTTTTTAGGCCTACTTCATAACTAATATGGAACCAATGAATATGTGGGACTTTTTATATTCCATTCTAGAAAAACTTGGATACAAAAGGTGCTCATTCCTTTCTCTCTAATTGATATAAAATAAGTACCTTTATTGGTTTCTTATTTCCTTATTAACGAAAGGGCTAACCAAATTATGTAATTTGGTACATGCATGTACTATCTTGTCCCTCCATAGTTTCCTAAAAATAAATTCTAGGTAATTCGAAAGACACTAATATTGTATGTGTACATAAAGTATACCATTTTCTTAACCAATTGTAGAAAACTGTAATGTATTTAATTAATTTTGTACTTGCATATATCATGTAGATATGTACAAGACATAATATTGTTTTATCAGTAAGAAACATTTTAATAATTAGCTTCCTGCAACCAAGGAGTACTTTGATCTCTTATTATAAAGAAGGTAAATTGCAAACTATATTTAGCTGACTTGTTTTGTTTTTTGCAGCATATCTAAAATAAGGATACCTTCGTATATTCTAATACCAATAACCCATGTGTTAGAGTGGATCTCAGATAAACTTAACAAACTCTATGGAATGCGTCAATCTGATCACATGCTTACATCCTCAAGGATAAAGTATGTAACACTAAATAGAACATTCAATTGCAACAAAGCAACTGAAGAACTCGGTTACATGCCGATTGTATCTCTCAAGGTTGTTACTTATGCCGATTTATGTGAATTTATCCTCTTGGTATCTTAAAACTTGTTTGAATATGCTAACTAATTTTTTACGGATTAAAATACCAGGAAGGCGTAGAGATAACTACTAAATTTTATGGTCACTCGAGAGCATGAGATATATTCGTGAGGATATCCAAAGCAAAAAAAGGTAAACTGATATAATCAAGATCCACCCCGTTAACCTTATAAACAATGGAGCATAAAATAGTTTTCAACCTCTTTTTCACAGCTAGCACCAACCATGGGGACCTCGCATCATCAGATCGGGATCTACAAAAACAATGTCTACATTGACATCTATTTCAATCCTATTCTAGAGCGTGGAAATATGATATGTTGAACAAACAACTTATGGACAACACAAGGTCATGATTGAGTTAGGCTTGTTTATCTAGTAAAAAAATAAAAGCATTTGTTCAAACCAGGTCTCAAATTGGGTTTTCAATAATTTGTACAATATTGTCCTTCAAATGGGTTTCTACACCCGCAAAGTAAAAGTTGTGTTTCGATTGTTTTGATCTTGGACATCATTCCCTTATCTGAATGAACTTTAGAAATGTTTCCATGCGTTTGGAAAATTAGTGTAGTGAAAAAGGCTGGCGAACAAATCACAATTCCTCGGAATCATTGCATCTCATTAGAACTGTAGAGCACCACCAGATGACCAAATTTGTATAAGAATGTCATGATAATCAACCAATCCCACTATCCCTCTTATCGAATTTAGGTTCTGCGTTTATGTCCCATAGGTAGATTTTTTCCTTTGCATTAAAATAACCACCACATCTATGTTCTCATTTTTCTTCCTTTCTTATAGAAATTTTATTCTTACATCTGGGATTTTTCTTTTTCAGATTGGTTTACCGTTCATTTGATTTTCTTGCTAATACATTTTATTTCTTGCTTTCTTATATATAGCATACTTGTTTGTGCATCTTGTTTGTCTATTAATAATATGGAAATTTACCTCTTTGATGTTGCTTATATTTTCTAGTTCAATTCCTATCAGATTTAAACATCTTGTTGATTTGGATCTTGACTATTCAAGGCTCTTCACTGCCTGATTTCCTGCCCTTTTTTCAACTTCTTCATGAGTACACATTTACTTTGTATTTGTCGTACTTTGTACATGTCTTTAATTTCGTCTTCAAATCCATTAATTTATTCACTTTGGTTTTATATTGTTCCAATTTTCTTTCATATTGTTTCCTCTGTGTTCGTATTAAATTGAATAGCTTAGCGCCCACGCGTTGCTGTAGAATGTTTTCCTAACTATTGTATAATCATATTTGATGTATATTAGCGATATTTTTAAGGCTAAGAAAAGCATACGAGGTGAAAAAAATAGAGTAGGGGCATGTTTACACTGTATATTTGTTTCATGTTTGGATTGATGTCCTTCAAATTCCTTTCACCTACATGCGGGAAATCCTATATAGTATTACGAGTTGCTATAGGAATCAGTAGTCTCATGTTGTACAGTCCATGAGGTGGATCATTGAATGGTGTGGTCGCAATACATATCACAAATAAAAGAACACCGAGGTGATAATGAAACATTCAATGTGTTATGGTATGACATTGGGCAACAAACTTCCTTTCAGTACATGTGTCTAGGTCAACCACTTTGAATTTCTTGCATGCTACATCGTGAATGCAACAAAAGGGACCAGAAATGACATGAGAATATTTCACTAGTTAATCAGTATAGACATGTCGGTTAGACTAAGATGCTGAATAGATATGTTGTGGCCCATGAAAACAGCCAAAATGGAAAAATAGCGAGTTTACATGATGTCCAATAATCTCGCCCACAAGGAGCCAACATAAAAGAAGATCATCCTAGGACCCAACAAAATGTGATTCTAGCCCACAACAACGGACAAAATACTACATTCACTTGACTTTTTTTTGTGAATTTTCAATTTAGTTTACTTAGAAACCTTCTTAGATCATAATATTATGTATTGTCTGATTAAGTGCCTACCAGAATTCAGAGGATATGTAGTTAGTCGTAGGACCACATAACAGCATGCTCTAACACACAAAATCAGGGAGAAAATAAAAACATGATATATTAGACATGTAAATCGTCCAATGACCACTAAATTGTGTAAGAAATCCCACAAAAATGACCACGAAAGAAAGTATAGAGTTCACTTCTAGCGTGATCAAACAGACAAGCAAATCATCCCTTGAGCCCAAAATAGTGTGCTATATATCCAAGGAAAACAGAAAACATGGTGTTTCGTAGACATATATTAGTATAAATATTTATATAAAGGGATCAGCCGTATCCGGAAATATTCCAAGATACCAATGAACTATGTGTTGGTAAGCGTTAAAAACAAGAAAACATGGAATCAAATATTTTTTATGAATTCGAGTAGTCCTCTATCTCGATCCAAAAGACATATTATAGTCCCAGAAAACCAAAATTGTGTTCTATAGCCACAAAACTGCGAGAAGCACAATAATTAGGATATTTGGCAACATCACAGTATCCGTTTACAAGATTATCATCACCTAGATATCCTCACATGGCTACAAAAAACATGAGACATATGTCCACAAAATGGCTAGAAAAAGCCCTTAGCACGGATAGTGATTGTAATGAATTATGGGTTTCAATGATTCTTCCCAACTGTGGGTATATGTATAAAAGAATAGGTGCTTCTAGTAGGTGTCCTTCAGATGAATATAAATCTTTACGAGACATCAGCTACAGGGAGAGGTGCATGTTTGAAATGGTGCAGGTACAAGAAGGAGGCGATTGTGCCTCTGGGCATATGGTAACTACCAAAAGCGGTTGGAAACTATTCATACTACACTCCCTTTTCACAAAGTTGCTTTTTTTTTCTTGTATACTCTTGAGATATTGACCTTGATCAATCTTGAGTAACTCCTTGAAAACTGTTTGTGAAAAATATGTTACTAAATTTCTTTAAACCAAGTAAACAAAGTAAGGAGAAAAGGATATATACAACATATAACGATTATTGTCTCTTTGGTAACTCATAGGAGAAAACCTTACAAAGAAGAAAATATACTTTAAGCAAGCCTAGAATTTCTCCCCTGAATCCGATGAAAAGAATGTGAAGAAAATATTATTTGATACGTTGCTAAAACTTCTCATAAATATAGATGAAATATCCTATAAGTAAATGTAGTCATACCAATATTTAACTATTATCTTTGGTTTGGTCCAAACAACAATTTTTTCGAGTGATGGATTGTTCTCTCATCACGAGGTGACATGGGGTAGGGTCCGCAAAAGCGGGATCCTGGTGATCTCGCAAATCACAGTGATTATTATAATAAATTATACTATAATAAACTAATACATGTATGTGTAAGTTGTATAAGACGTAAACCAATCCGCTCCGCTAGTCGCGCCACTTGCAGCCGTATGTTTTTTTAATATGAAACATAGTATAAACGCTAACGCTCACAAATACGTACATAGACGCACATACATCCTAACCCTAAGAACATGGCGGAGAAAGTGAGTACAAGAGATTTAATAAGTCACTATAGATGCCTTGCTACCGATGGAAGCGTGGTCTTCCTTTGAAAGAGTGTTTCTCCTTTACGAGACTCCAAATGTGCATATTAAAGAGAGTTTTTTTTTTTTTTGAGAAAACCCCAATTTAGCATATTAAGTTGCCCCAGATGTGCATTTTGGCCCACACGAGTGTTTTGCTCACTCCATCACGGTGAATGTTAGTTTGCTAACATGGTCAATTGTGCATATTTCAAATTGCCCCCTAAAACTTGTTTTTTCTATTTTGTTAGTCCTTGGTTTGACCTTTTTATGCGGCAATTTGCAAAAAAATAGTTAGCAACAACTAACATTACATAATGACCAAAACATTCGCGTGGGCAACTTCTTGACCCACAGCAAGTTCGTGACCAAAACGCACATCCGGAACAACTTCATAGACCAAATTGGAGAATTTCTCCTTTGTTTAATTTATTTATGACTAGGAAAAGAACCTGTGCGTTGCACCAGGAGAGACATTTCATGATTATTTTAAAATTTGAAATTAATTTTTGTTTGCCTTTTTCTTCTTGTCAAACTTTACGTTTCCCTCCTTTTGTTTGTTCGAAAATTATAAAAAAAGGATTTGAGAGAAAAGGTGCCCTTGCATTGTAATGGGTGAGAAAATTTCTACAAACGAAAAACACACACACCGTCTCTTATTTCAATTTTGCTCTCTCTTATAAAAAAATATCTCCAACCATGGCAGCACTATATAATTTAGAAATATATCATCCATTATATACAATAGAACACTACATCATATACAAATTTTTAATTGAAACAAAACCATCACATCATTGACAACAATGTAACAAAGTAGTAGACAGTTAGACGAGTGTAATCTATGGACTCTCCTACATGTATGAGCTCTAGTTCAAACCAAGAGGAAGGCAAAAGAATGAACGTCCAGATCAATGACACAGAGCCATACCTTTGCGGTAAGTCAAGTCATGATTCGACGCATTACTCAATGGAAAATCTCTCAGTTCAGAGGGGCATCATCTGTGTAGGTAATGTACACAAAGTATTGTACCAAGCAAAACTACTCGGCTGAGTATGATGAAACTTAGATATCGGCAAGCACGCGCAAACTATCAGCACATGGTGCTACACCAACTACGGCCGGCAAATAAAATTGGGAGGTAATAATGTCTGCCATTGGCTTCAGCTGATCAAGCCACTCAACACGCATAATCGGTCAGATCTCTTACGACCTGTAGCTATCTCGTGAATGTATGGAGGCGGAGGCGGAGGCGGAGGACCATGCGGCCGGTGGCCAGGTCAACCATCATGTGGGCTTGCCATGGAGTAGTCCAGGAACGACAAAAATGAACCGGGTATCCTCCCTCTGCGATGCCGCCGTCGGGGACGAGGTCGAACCCCCCAGTACGCCCTCGATTGCAGTCCGCCATCTCGCGTCCCCCGGCCGCCAGATGAGCTGCCGCCGCGCAGGCGGTCCGCAAGAAGAGCCGAAGGGCAGCATACACATGCGCCTACCATGGCGATCACAGACAACTCCACGCGCAGGCGCTCCGCAAGAAGAGCAGAAGGGCAGCGTACACATGCACACCTACCATGGCGATCACAGACATCTCCACAGCTACCGGCGAGGTCGTGCCCTCTTTCCCGTGCTGGGTGTAACCGTCGATAGGTGAGTTCCAAGACACCTCGTCACGATGATCCATGGCGTCGTACGCGAGCCTTGCAGTCACGATCTGGACTCCATATCTGATCTCTCAAGTTTTCTCGCGGCGGTGGCGATGGGATCGAGTAGGGTAGGTTCGCATTTCGCTGAGTTATATACGGGGATGTAGGTTTGGAGGAATCAACTGACGAAACAATGGGGTGCGCCCATGCTACGGTTGAAGGAACACGATCTAAATTAGCGAAGCGAAACGATACCAGACGAAAACGTAGGAGCAGGCGACCAAAAAATTCCCAACCGGTACAACCTACCGGTGGCATGGTGGGTAATTTGTGCCAACTTTAGGGGTAGTTTTTATGACATACCAAACCAAACCAAACAACGAAACACTTTCCCTTTTCCTTATTATTAGGTATAGACTAGTGGAATGCCCGTGCTTCGCCACGGCTCCCTACCTTATGCAGTCACAATATTACATGGATCTCTACTTTATGTAGTTTCACAAATATTACAAGTGTAAATGATGCGCAAAAACATTTAAGTACATAAAAATAACCACATAATATTTAAAATATCATAAGATCATATCACATAATTTAATGTAATAATTATAAAAGGCAACGAGACCGACATATTATTTCTTATATTATTTATTAAATCCATGCTCTCTTGATCGTGAATAACATATGCTCGCACAACATCATGTATGTTATTTTCAATGTCATTAGCAAGGTACTTGAGTATGTGTATCAAAAATCTCTTTGTCAACTCGTAGCCATCCTGCACAATCAATCTATCGAGTTAGCATGAAGTTTTATTTTCATAAAAATATAAGAATGTGAACATAAAGTACTCCCGGTGCAAATTGGATGAACAAATCATTTATCGCATGAAAACATAAAAGAAAATACTAAGTAACCAAACAATTTTTTGCAAATAAATGGAAAATATTATTATCTCTTGGTCATTAGGATGATAATACTTTTTTTGTAATGATAACCACAGAAAACCACATGTCAGTGCTTGTTGGTATTGGAGTCCTGCTTTCTTCCTCACCCAAATTTCCCCAACTTTAATTTTAAAATAACAAACTTTTCCCAATTCCACATTCTCCCGACACCACCGCATGGGTTACTCATGCCACCTGTGGCCACACACGCCGCCAAGGTCACTCGCTGTTTGGCGCCCGTCCACGGCTAGCTCTCTCACGTCCATCCCATCCTCCGGCGCCGAGCCACTCACCGTCGGCCTCCACACCCCCCGGCGCACGGTTTCGGCTGCCGGCCTCCCTGCCATTCGGCGGACGGTTCAGGCTGCCGACCTCCCCGCCCTCCGGAGCTAAACCACTCCTCCATTAGCCGCACGGTTGTTACTCCGCCGTTGAAGAGTTGCCCGTGCTTTCCTTTAGTTCCCACGCAGGCCCACTATTACTATTTTTGTAAATATTCCTTTACCACAAATGGATAGTTTCGGTGACCTGACTATAAGCAAAAACAAGGTCGACCTCGATGTAGTTCTGTCCAGGATAGAATGGGAAATTAATATGGCATGAACCAGAATCATTCAATAGATCAGTTTGAACCGTAAAATTGGTTTATAATACACAAACTTTACCGTTCATTTTTCTCCGCTCTTTCCCATTCTCATGGCACAACAAAAAAATTCATATGATAGAAATTTATTTCTGACATTGCCATATTTTTTATATGATACGAAATTAATTTCTGATATTACCCATAAAAAATGGTACAGAATTCCAACACGATTTACACATATGGAGATTAAACAAAAGTTTTATTCAGAACAAACCATCCATTGACATTTGGATCTGAAGCATTTGTTCTTGAGATTCCCTTCAACAAAAAAAATCTGTTTGAACAAGAACGATTGGCTTAATAAATATAATGGAGTATATGAACAAGAATTTTCTGCAACATGAAGTAGATAAATAAGATGCATGGACCAACGTGAGCCCTCTCCACGTCAGAAATTTACATCATGCTACAATCATGTTCCACGGTCACAGGTTATCATGAATATATTACAGATTCTGCATATATTAACAAACAAGCAAAACAGATTTTGGGGGATCCAAGATCCATGAATACATCGGTAATAAAAACAGGAAAATACAGAATCCAAAAGCAATTATAGAACAAATAAACAGATCGGAGACTTCAGGGGAGAGAAAAAAATATCAGATCTGCAATCTCAATAAATCAAACATCTCAGACTAATTACTTACATAAGCTAAGCAAGATCACCACATGATCTGAACGGCGAAGTATCCAAAGACATGCAGAAGTCAACAAAGCAGTAATAGGATCACCACTTCGTATGTCAAAAAAACCTGAACGCGGTGCCGTTGGATGGAGGCGTGGCCCGCTGGTTGCCGGCCTGAGGCGCTGGGAAACAAAAGTTTTACAGCAGTCAGGAAAGCAGCATCTAACACTCCTGTACGTGCTAGCAAGCAGCATCAATAGCAATTAGCAGCCGCGGCATACACAAGAAAGCACACGCGCTCATTCTGAGATAAAATAAGACGAAGCGGAAACACACCTTTGCAATTGGCGGGCAAACACGCGCGCTAGTAGTCAGCGGCAGCAGCAGTAAACACACAAGCCAAATCTATGTCTCCAGCTATTCTCATCTCTTTTCTCAATTTCTCTTGCGCACGGCAAATGAGGCGTATGCGGTAGACCGCACGCCATGGTCGCTGCTTAACCCTCGATCTACTCCCTCCCTCCTCCATCCAAAGAGCCGAAAAAATTCAGTCGCCCCGTTCATCCAAAGAGCTACCGGCGGCCGCGACGTGCACGCACCATGGGAAAGCCGACTCGCACTGCTACACCTTCCAGATTTGCGCCTGGCAGTCCCACCCATCGGTGCGGCGATGCCACGCCACCAGAGTCGGAAACGATGGGTTGCCATGATGATATGCGTGTGGTAAATTGAGTCAAACTGTGATAACTCCATCAAGGTAGTTGTTCCTATTAGCAAGATCTCTACTATTAAGAGCGAACTGGTGAATGCCTGGTGTCACATTTTCAGGATGGACAATAATACCCCCACGTCTACTATCCAAGATGAGTTATCTCAACGCAACAAACACCTACTATTTCTCAACTAACACGTCTTTATCTCTTTATCCTACCAAGATGATTTATCTCAACGCAACAAACACGGAAAACCCTCTGTTGCACACGGCGGCATGTGCTCCTGGCGGAACTCCAATTTTCATTGGTCCACGTTTTAGGGTAGGACCATCACAACTGCTGTCATGTTTTGAGTACGTATGAAAATACATCTCTGATGGACCATGAATTATTCACTCTGCAAAGTGCAAACGCCAGACGTGGACCCGCAACAGCATGGAAGACATTTCTCCCTCACGCAAGCTCTCTCTCCCTGATTTAATTCATGGTCCATGGTCGAACTGAGCCACCGCTTTCGAACCAGTTGTCCAGAACGCTGCCGCTGACATTGCCATCTGCACCACCGGAGAGAGCATCTGGAAGCGCCATCGCGCCGCTTTTTCCCTCGCTCAGGGACACCATGGCCTGCCACAGTGCTCCGCCGTCGTGTTGTCAGAGATGTTACTATGCTAGAGTACATGTACGCCAGCCGACGGCGAGCTCGACGTACCACATCCCGGACGCCATGGTCCAGAGCACGAATCCCCCCTGCTCGACGGCAGCGGCGCCGCGGCCGCTGGGCCCGTGGTTCTTGACGACGCGTGTGGCCGTCTCGAAATAGCAAGTTCAGAGTCCCAGACACCTCCGTCTATGAATTTTGACGGTTTTGGATTCTTATATCGTTCAGAGTCCAAGTCTAACAAGGACCGTAAGATCCTGAAATTTAGTCCACAAGGCACGAAGAGTATATCCAATTGAGGCGTGCGATGCGATCAGAACTTGCTCTGGAAAACGAGTTTACCCGAGCATATTAAGTCCGGCGATCCTGTCGTCGATTGCGGCAGCACGTCTCATCATGATCGTCGTCGTTTTCGCGGATATCCATGGGAGCCATCCACGCAGAAGATGAACCACGCGGCTGTGATCCGGACCAGCATCCGTGGGCACGGTGGCTGCTGTTTGCGGCGATGATGTTGCTTCTCGGCGCGATTTGTACGATGGATTCGAACACCAGGAAGTATCCGGAGTACTTACCTGACTTCTGGGTGAAGCTGCCCGCCGTCGAGGGGCTCGACCGGGCCAGCGCCGGCGCGTCGCGCGCACCCACCTTTAACATCACACTCCGCGTCGACAACTGGGCCACGCGCCCCTGGCACTTCAGAGCCAAGACCAACGGGACGGGCCGCGTCGTGGTGGCGTACCAGGGCGTGCCGCTCGCCCACGCCGACCTCCCCGAGTTCACCGTGCCTGGGGGGATCATCAGCTCTGTGCCCATCGTCGCCACGAGCGAGGGGCTGGGGATGCCCGACGAGCTGTACGACCGCATGCAGAGCTAGCGCCGATAATATAAGATAAGATAAGATGGTTAGCTATTTTTGAGGAGTGCGGACCAGGTGGTTTGAGGGAGGAAATATGAATTGAGGACATGGGGGTATTATTGTCCATTCTAAAAATGTGACACCAGGCATTCACCAGTTTGCTCTTAATAGTAGAGATTGGCATTAATTCCTGACCATCCAACAAGAGGCTGATTTTCTGACCTATATTGTAAAGGATAAATGCTTAAAAATTGCCGTAGAAGAATAGGTCGTGCAATCGTGAGATGCGAGCGTTTACTTTTGTGCGCTTATAAACCACACACATTTTGGAGCTCCGTTCGAGAGAGCACGGGAACTGAAGATAATAGAAAAATAGACCGTGCAATCCTGCATAACGTAACATTATGAGCGCTGTGGTGACCAAGTCCGTCCCGGTGGTCGTCTTCCCGTCGGAGCCGGCCGGGGGAGGCAACATCAACCTCTCCTCCGTCGACGAGTGTCACGCTGGTCTTCCGGTGACCTCCCTACTGGTATTCGACAATCCAATTGTCGACCCAGTGGAGACCATCAAGAGGGCCCTGTCGGAGGCGCTGGTCCATTACAGGCCAATCGCCGGCCGGCTTGCCGACGAAGGCGGCGCGCTCCGCATCGCATGCACCGGTGAGGGCGTGTCGTTCGTGGGCGCGTCGGCCAGTGGCAACCTGCCGCCGACGTCGGCGACGCTACAGATAAAAGACATCGCGCTTCAGTACCCTGCCGATCTGTGCCGCCACAGCGATCCGTTGCTGCTGATGCAGGTGACCGAGTTCTCGTGCGGCGGTTTCACCGTGGCGGCGACGTGGAACCATGCCGTCGCCGACGGCAAGGGGATGGCGCAGTTCTTGCAGGCCGTAGGCGAGCTCGGCCGAGGGATGCCCACACCGTCCGTCCTGCCGGTGAGGTCGTGCGAGGAGGCTGGCTCGCTCCCGGTCGTCCCTGCATCGGCGGTTGCCATGCACAGGGCCGTCATGAACCTCGCGAACAAAGACCTGGTCGCTCTAGATGTCACCGTGCCATGGAGCTTGATCCGCCGCATCAAGGTCGAGTATGGCTGCACGGTGTTCGAGGCCGTCGCCGCCGTGCTCTGGCGGTGCCGCACCCGAGCTGTCATCACCGACCCCGAGGCTGCCGCGCCACTCTCTTTCGCGTGCAACTTGCGCAAGCATTTGGGCACCAAAGACGGCTACTATGGCAACTGCTTCACCCAGCCGTTGGTCTACGCCGCCGCCGGCACGGTCGCGAACTGTGAAATCGGAGACTTGGTGAACCTCATCAAGTGTGCCAAGGAGAAGGTACTGCTGGACACCTCCAACGGCGAGAGCGAGAGCGAGAGGCAGGGGAGCACACCCACAGTGGATCAAATCAAAAACCTCTTGTACAACATCCTTGCTGTGGGGAGCTGGAGAAACCTAGGTTTCGACGGCGCCGACTTCGGCCATGGGTCGCCGTCGCGCGTGGTATGGCACATGGAGCAGGTGGCCGGGCCGTGCTGCATTGCGTGCCCACCCTGCAAGGGGAAGGACGGGGTCAATGTGGTGTCCCTCTGCGTCAAGCCGGAGCATGTCGATGCCTTCTTAGCGGAGCTGGCGTCCATGTGACTCGTTATCGTCGCGTCGGTGTTTAAGAGCATCTCCAGTCGCGTCCCCCAAACCGTCGTCCAAACCGCGCCGGATTGAGCGTTTGGGGGACGTGTTTTGCTCGTGCCGCGTTTGGGGGACGTCGCTCCCCAGCCGCGTCCCCCAAACGCCGGCCCCAAATGAATATTTGTGCAGGAAAATAAAGGTTTTCATTCAATTTTGATTATATATTACAAAGTTTGAATGAAAACGGCTAGATTTCATCTAAACCTAGGCTACCGACCGCCCGGCGGCGCGTTCGACGGCCCCGCCCCGTCGTCGCCTCCCCTACGCCGCAGCTCCTCCTGCGCGCGCCTCCTCTCCTTGCGTTCGGCGGTGGCCAGACGGTGCCGCTCCCGCCGATAGTCCTCCTCCGCCCTCCCCTGCTGGGCCGGCAGGAGGGAGAGCTCGATGGCGCGACGAATCTCCGCCTCTTCGCGGGCACGGGCGTCGTCCTGGAGCTTCTTCTCCGACGCGAAGGACTCGACGAGGGCGCGTTGCTGATCGGCCGTCTCGTCCGGGTGCGGGGCGTCGTCGTCGGACCAGTCGAACTCGTCGTCGTCGTCGTCGTCGTCCTCCACCTCGGTCTCCTCCGCCTCGGCCTCCTCCTCCATTGGCGCCTCCTCCTCCACATCTGTTGGCGCCTCCATCATCGCCGCCGCATACGCGTCGGCCGCCGCCAACTGCTCCGCCCGCCTCCCCCATAGCGCCGTAAGCGCCGACTCCCGCCGTCGACGCTCCTCCGCCGCCGTCGCCTGCTGCTGGAGCTCGATCGACTCACGCCGCCGGCGCTCGATCGAGTCACGCCGTTCACGGAACAGCGCCTGCCGCTCATCGCGCTGGCGCCGGCGGTCGTCAGCCCATCGCTGCTCCATCTCCTCCCGGTACCGGCGCCGTCGCGCCTCTTGTCCCGTCGAGGCGTCGAACGCCGCAACGGTGTCGCACTGCTGCTCCTGCCACGCTGCTGCCGCCGCGGCCTCCTCAGCGGCGGAGGCAGGGGCGGAGAACGCCGCAAGATCCGCCGCCTGCTGCGCCTCACGCCGCTGGCGGGCCTCCTCCTCGAGTGCCTCCTCGAGTGCCGCACGCCGCAGCCGGCTCGTCAATGGAGGAGACGGCGGTGGAGGGAAGTGGCCATCGCCGGGGCGGTTCGCCATTGCCACTGGTGATGGAGGAGACGGCTGTGGAGCGACGAGGGCTGTGTTTGTTGCCGGCGGGGTGTGGTGGCTACCATTGATGAGCCGGGAGACCTTTTATAGACGCCGGCGTCGGGAAGAAAGCGCGGGAACGGACGAGAAGAGGCGGGAAGATCGCGCGGGAACGGGCGGTGGCGTGCGAACGCCGGCGACGCGTGGAGGCCGCGCAGCACCGACGAGACGTCTCGCCTGCCCCTCCGTCGCCATTAAGGCAAAGATGCCGCCGTGTGTCACTGCGCGCGAATAACTTCCGTCGCGAGGTAGGCGACGGTTAGGTTAAAATTAACTGTGCCGCTGACGCGTCGGGCCCGCGTCGGTTGGCCTCGCTTTTCGTTGTGTCCGGCGTCCCCGGAGCGTCCCCTGTGGGACGGGGACGGGCTCGGGGCGCCGGACACCGTATCGGGCCGCGCCGGACAAAAAAGGGCTTTGGGGGACGCGGCTGGAACGCTTTTTTTGTCCGGCGCGCCCCAAATCGCTTTGGGGGACGGTTTGGGGGACGCGACTGGAGATGCTCTAATCCACGTAACAGTCGCATGATATATTGAGTGTAAAAAAACATACACTCAATTAACACAAGCTTCATAGTACTAAACTTCACCTCACGTGGAAGATCTGATCGTTGCTTGTGAGTCTGCAAACAGGTAATAAACAGCTCAGCACAAATAAAACCTGAGGTCTATATCATAGTGCTTCTTATGATGTATGGCACTATTCCATGAAAGTAAAATTACCCATGGCATAATCAGAAAGTAGGTATGAAAACACAATACATGACACTGATGCACTACATAGCTGATACATACAACATACCGTAGGGCAAACAAAGGACAGTTCTGTGGCAATGACCATCAAAATAAAAATAGCCCGCCGGTGTCCCTCCCCTTTCCAGCTCCGCCTAGATCCCCTGGTTACAGACTTTAGGGAAGTACCACAATATCATTTTTAAAATATAGTACTCTCCCCAATCCATAATAAATGTCATGGTTTTAGTTCAAATTTGAATAAAACCACGACACTTATTATGGATCAAAAGGAGTTGGTTAATTTGGCATGTTATCTGATGAACATAAACGGCCGTGCTTGAAGTGTAAGAATACATGACCACTTGCAACATAGAAAAAAAAACCTAATTTGTTTGCACATATCAAAATGAAACAGATCTAGTGAACAATTGAGCAAGTTCGCATAATCAAAAGACTAATACCGATGGAATATTTTAAGATAAACTGAGCCACATCAAGTTCTAGAAACTAAATATGCTAATTATCATAAGAGAAAGAACATTCCATTCACCAAGATGATGAATACTGCACATAACGAGCACTAAAGCGAGCATGTGGCAAGGACTATAAACTCTTTGATCTTGTGGCAAATCTAGCCAAGATTATAAACGCTTTGATCTATGCGCTCCTTGGCTCGCAGCCCTGGTCTTTCGCACTGATAACAATTTTGTAATACACTTGATAATAAGCTAATTATTTCTAGGAATCAAAATGCACACTTGTCGGAAATAAACTTGCACTAATTCAACGCTACCAATGACTATGCTTGCATATGACTTTTCAAACTAACACAGGATAATTAATTGCTCGCAGCCATCCTCAATGACCAAGCCCTTAATCATTCCCACATCAATAAATAAATGAGAGTATTTAATCGTGCTTCTCTTCCAACTTATTCCCAGCAATTTAGAAATCAGTAGTTCTCACTAAATTCAATGATCCTATTATAATGCAGAAGTTATTTGCAAAGAAGAACCAAGTTCATTACTGAACTTTGTTAATAATCACGGAAAGAAGGTTCATTATAAGGCACCACTAACATGGTAGTACTAATAATGTAAGAAAAACAATTTTGGTTATCTGAACAAACAAATACATCAGGATAGTGATGCAGGAGCATCCAAAATTCACAGGCACGTCCAGAATAGTCATATAAAGAGGACTAAAATAAGGAATGCAATGCAATCAGCAGCACCAACCATCAGAAATAAGCATCGAAAATACATAGTTTGCAGCAGACACACTACATGCAGCAAGGAAAATGTACAATCAGACTTGAAGAATAATATAGCACCTGATTAGTTATGGATGAGAACATATTTTAAGTTTATTCTTATAAAAGGGGCATAGGCCTTATCATGTATAGATGCCAAAATAAAATTGAGTAGCAGAACATGTACATATAATCATATATCATATCTTACCTTCTTGCAAAAGCAGATCATAGATTTGACATCGTCAGTGAAAATTAGGAGGGCATGTTCATGGATATGTAGATGCTTAAAATATGTCAAATGAGGAATAAATTTATCAATATAAAGCCATCAAAATTAAGATGATTCAATTGCAAAAACAAATGAGGAAAAAACAACAGATCAAAAAATTTGGCATTTTGTTTGAAATAGGAAAGTGCTTGGGGCCGTTGGAAAAACAAACATGGCGAGGACTATGCATTACTGGGAAATTAACATGATATGAACTATATTGCTGAAAAAGCTCAAATCAGGTGGTTATTTTGAATGGTCGACCTGAATGTTACCATGGTATGCGTTTCTCTTTATTTTTTTAGAGGTGACCTAAAATAATTCTTGAAACATCACTATGAAGGATGTATCTTGAACCATCTCCATTGGCAGAACATATCTTTTTCCCCATCAAACAAACCAACTTCCTTTAAAATCCTATTATAATGAAACATACAAACTAAAAAGCAATAAGCAGGGGATCTGCAACAACGCGCACTGAAATAAAATACTGAGGTCCACCAGGTGGAACCCACGACGCTAATAGCTATCAGAGTGAAATAACATAAATGTAAACAATATTAATGTTAAACAGAGAAGTCAACTAAAGGTGAAAAACTCCACACAAAAAAGGATGAAAGAAGATAAATTAGAAACAGAGAGGAATTCTCACATAGGAGAAGATGAAGCAAACACAATTAATTAAAAACCCTGATCGTGCATTAGACCATGCAAATTTTCCTTAATAAAATGCCTTCAAGCTTTCCCTCTGTTTCTTCCCTGTAAGGAATATAGTTAAATCACTAACAATCAAAGTACTGAAGTATTAGATGGTGAACAATCACAATATCAGGGTTACAAATTAAATGATCCATTTTGTTAATGCTACCTTCAGGCAGTTGGTTTATTTAAAGTTTCATAACTGAGCAAGGTTAGCCCTTACATGAAAGCACATATCAATAGTTCTTATTGTGTTTTCTGTACAGGACAATCCATGTAAAGATAAGAGCACTCAAACTAATAGATATTTTCTCAGCTGGTACATGTCAAAAGGAAACACAGCTCTAGATTAATCAGCAACATTCATGGTTATCACCACTACTATTGAAATGTTGGACTCGTGGTCAAATAGAATTCAGTGTTGAATTTGCAACTCTCTAGAGCTAGATATGCACTGAGATCAATCGAGGAACTACACCTTCTGTTGCAGCGGCTGTTGCGCTGCTTTTGGTTGCTGGTAATTGGGGTACCCTGCATAAGATCCATAACCATACATGTTAGGGTCTTGAGGTTATGCATAAACACAATCATAAGCCTCATAATCTTGTCCATAGCCACCATAGTATATAGTGGTGACCGAGCGCATGGATAATAAATTGACGTCTAGTCGGCTTGGCATACTAAGAGCACTCAAACACTAGTGGAAAAAGGGGCTTTGGTCGCGGTTGGCAACTGCCATTAGTCGCGGTGGCCCAACCGCGACCAAAGTAGCGCGACTAAAGGCCCCCCCCCTTTAGTCGCGGTTCCTCACGAACCGCGACTAAAGGCCCATCCACGTGGGCCGCAGGCGAGCGCCGAGGCGGAGGCCCTTTAGTCGCGGTTCTTCCGGCCAACCGCGACTAAAGGCCTCCGCAGGGTTTAGGGTTTAGCCCCCCCCCCTCCCCCTAAATCTGGTTTCTTTTTAATTTGTATTATTTTATTTCTTTTGGGTTTTAATTTTGAAGGAGTTTCACATATTCTACGGTACTGTATACATACATGCATATATGAATGTACAATTTCAAACAAATTTGAAATTAGAACCAAAAAGAATTTAAGAGTAATATACAATATATATTCAATATCGGATGACCATATACAATATATATTCAATATCGGATGACCATATACAATTTTGAACAAGTTAGTTACAAATTCCGGTGCGTATAAAGATCTACGTCATCGTAATAGTGTTCTCCTCTAGGATCGATGACTTCCCTCGCCAACCATCCAGCTAGTTCCTCTTGAAGTGGTCGGAAGCGAGCTTCGGACTAAGCGTCTTCCGGAGGTTATTCCTCGGGATGTTGTTCTCACACGTCCGGTCCCGCTCATTGCGGTATCTCCGGATCCTCTCACAAACATAGTATCCACATAGATTGGTCCCCGGTGGCTGAGTATCCCCGGACGTCGGCACTCGCCATTTTAAAATGTAGCTCTTTTTTGAATTCACCGACCTTGGTATCTACGAACCGTCTCCAAACCCTACGAGGCAAAGAAAATTAAATAAACAAGAGAGTTATTAATTAGTTACTTGATATAAGGAAATGATGAACGAAATAGGCCGATCGATATAGAGCGCAAATGAATGAAAATAATTACTTTTGCATCATTTTTCTCATGTCGCACCAAAGCGCCGGATCCATATTCGAGAGAGTCGTGGACGAGAACCGAGGAGGTCTGAACTTTAATTACCATAAGAATCCGGTGGAACCTGCGGACACGATACATGCACAGTCATGCATAACTCATCGATTAGCCACATACCATGCATGGAGTAAACAAAAGAGAATGTGCTCAAGACAGAAACACTCACCCAAAATGGTAAGGAAATAGAATATCACTTTTCTCTTGCTGTTTTCTAATAAACCGCCACAGGTCTTCCTCCACGTCGGCGGGGTGGTATTCTAACACATATGAATTAACGATGTGTGGGTCAATGAACCCAACATCATGGATGTTCCTTATTCGCATTTCCCGCTTCTTCATTCTGCATAATATATAGCGTACACAACAAGATAGTTAGGACAATATATATATATATATAGTGCGGGCAATGAACGAGATGGGGTAGAAATTAATAAATCACTTACGTAACGTAGCAACCGATGATAGATTTGTCGAGCTCGCGCAGATTGAACAGTCTGGAACAATTCACTCGGAGGAATTTGTACCCAGTAACGTTTGAAGTGATGCACATATTTAACTTCCGCATAGATATAGTCTTTGGCGTTTTCATGTTTTATGTAAGCCTTGTACCAATTTAGCGGACCTTTCATTTGTCGAGGTAGATCCTCTTCCTGCGCAGGCTCGATGAGAGGGCCATTCTTCACATATGAAAATACTACGTCCTTCATTGGCGCCTCATCAAGGCCTAACACTGCACGAAGAGTGATACCTAAGTCGGCCGCTTGTTTTCTGGCACTTTCTACAGTCAATCCATGTGCTGCCGCAGCTGCTATGATATCGGGGGCATCCGGACCGGCGGCTTGCACTATGAGCGGGGCGATCGATTGTTTACTTTGTTCCCCGAGCTGGGCAACTTCTTTCCCCCTTTCTAATTTTGACTCGGCCTCGTCCTTCAAGGCTTTCTTCTCCGCCAACTCTTTCCTCGTTCTTGAACGCGAGTGCTTGCCTACGAAGTTCACGTAAATAGTCGTCGGGCAGATTCTTCGCGGCTTGGGACGGTGTGTTCAAAAATGACTTAGCCCACTGCTTTTCCTTGTCGGAATATACTCGGCTTGGGCTCGCCCTCTATTTTCTTCTCGGACGCTTGCCTTCCATTTCTCTAAATCAGCAGCCGCGCCCGCCTCGACTTCCTCGGCACTACTTTCCCAAGACCTCCTGGGGAGAGGCTTCGGTGATACCTCCGGTACCTTTGTTTTCTTAGGTACGTAAGGGTCCGGGTTAATAACCCAGGACTGCTTCGCTTCTTCGCCGGAGGTGGATTGGGGGCGGTACCGGTGTCCGATCACCCGCCGGACGAGGACCGGGGGCGGCGTCTCGCCGACGTGAATGAGGTGTATTAGGTGAAGCACCACCGCCACCGTCACCGCCACCGCCACCGTCACCGCCACCGCCACCGTCACCGCCACCGCCACCACCACCACCGTACAGGGGTGGACTTGTTGGCGCCTCGCCTGGAAACTTGATAAATTTCTTCTGCCATAGAATGAACTGGCGCTTGACATCTCCAAGTCTTTTCACCCCTTCAGGTGTAGCAATGTCAATGTCCAGGTCCTCAAACCCTTGGACTATCTCCTCCACCGTCACACGAGCATAGCCATCTTGAATGGGGTTGTTGTGGTGGAGTGCTCCGGGTGGTAAAGCACTGCCGATGGCTACCTTCATGGACATGTTCCCGATAGGATAATACAGATGACATGCTTTCATCTCCTTTATATCGTCCACGGGGTAGCGAGGAGGCTCCGGTGCGAGTAACTTCGACCACCAGCCGAGGCTCCGGTGCAGTAATTTCGATCGTCGGTGCACCAGCCGGTGAGGCCTCCGTGGAAGCCACGCTGCTTCTTCTCCGCTGCTGGCTTCCGAGATCCATTGGATGATCTTCATGCTGCGCCCGAGCTGCATCTCTTTCGGCGACTAGTACACTCACGGTTTTCTTCATCACATCCATTTCCGTTACCAACTTCGCCACAACATCCGCATCCCGATCCATCTTTCTCTTACGGCCTCGTAACCGTACGGGTCATCTTTCTCGGGGAACCCTAGTTTCCACGAAATGTCCCCGGGCATGCCTCGTACACGTCCTCCGTGTTCAGGATTCCCGAGGGCTTTTGTCAGGGCGTCGTTCTCTCTGTTGAACCTGATCCTCCCCTCTTGAGCATCCCTCATTGCCTCAATAAGGTTTTGGGTGGGTGTAATTATTTTGCCCCGGTAAACACACTCCCCTGTCTCCGGGTTCAGCGATCCCCCATGCCCGTACCACCAGCTTTTGGCCCTTGGGTCCCATCCCTCCGTACCTGGACGGATTCCTCGCGCCCTCAGCTCGTTCTCCATCTTCTCCCACTTAGGCTGCCAAAAGCGATACCCTCCTGGCCCCATTTTATGATTGTACTCCTTCTTGGCCGCATTTTCCTTATTTTTTTCGATAGTTCAAGGAACTGCTCCGATTTCTTTTGCTTCACAAATTCTGGCCAATCATGTTGCGGTTTCTCATATTGTCCTTTGAAATCCGGAGTCTTGCCCTGGTTGACAAAGTCATGGGCTAGATTTTGCTTGTATTTCCGGAATGCGTTGGCCATCCTAGAAAGAGCGAACTGTTTGACTAGCTTGCGCCTCTTCTTGTTTTCCGCAATCTTGTTACCCTCCTCATCGTATTTGCGGTATTCCGGAGGTAGAACGAAATGTTCCATAAGCTTGTTGAAGCAATCTTTTTTTTCTCTCTGTTCGACAAAAGTGAAACCAACACGTGCCTTCTTTGGCTCATTCCACTCCTGGCGGGTGATCGAGACGTTGTCTCTAACAACGGCTCCGCATTGGCTGACAAACTTGGTGGCGTTCTTGCTGGGCTCCAGCGGCCTGCCGGTTGCTTCGTCGACAACATCGATGGTGCATGTTTCTCCTGCTTTCATCGTCTTGGTTGCGCCACGCTTTGACGACGACGTACTCGATTTTTTCGACGATCCGGCCGAGGGCTAAAATAAGAAAGAGAGTCGCGCGCGTTAGTACACACACATTTATTCAAATCAGTTAGTTGTATCACCAGACGCTCAATATGTATATATATATATATATATACCTCGGCGCCGGAGGTGGTTGCTACTTCCAATTGAAGATCGTCGTTTATCGACGTTTCTTCGGCATCATCTGCTGTCGACGGCGCCCTTCATCTTCACACTCAAGGTTCAGATAAGAAGCGATATCATCTTCTTCTTCTCCGGTCGGCACAAAAGGAATATCGCCTTTTATGATGCCGAAGATATGGTCTTCAGCGTCCGGATCATAGTTGTCCAGAATCGGGTCAGCTCTATCGCCCGCCATATGTCAGTCCTGAAAACATGTAGTCAAAACAAATTAATTGTGTATATGCCAGCATTATCACATCTCTTCTACATATAAAGAGAGAGGGCGACGAGAGAGGCGAGAGAGGGGACGCGTGTATTAGATGTGTATATATATGCGGACGATCGACCTCGCAGTGACCGCGTGACCGAGAGACCGGTGGCGGTGGCGAAAGGGCGGTGGCGGTGCCGAGGACACATATATAACCCTCGCGGTGGCGGTGCCCCCTCCGTATACGCGTGGTGGTTAAGTTATTTTTGTTATTTTAAAAGTGACAAACTTTTGATAAGTTATTTTAAAAGTGACCGAGAGACCGGTGGCGGTGGTGAAATAGCGGTGGCAAAAGGGGGGGCGAGGAAGGGATGGGAGAGGGTGTCGCGGAAGAGGGAGGCGAGGACGAGCGCGTTGGCGTTGGCGCGTTGACGGCGTTGGCGTTGGCGCGTTGAATAGAGGTAGCGTGTTGACGGCGTTACATTTTTATGAATAGAGGTAGCGTTGGCGCGTTGACGGCGCGTTGGTATTGGCGCGTTGGCGCGTTGACGGCATCGCCGTTCAAATATAAAACAAAGTGAAATTTTAGTTCATTTTTTTATTAAGTCAAAATTTTAGTCATTTTTATTAAGTCATAATTTTAGTTCATTTTTATTAAGTCAAAATTTTTAAGTTGTAGTTGTAGTTGCATTTTTACTAGTTTTTAATTAAAAAAACTTATAGTTACAAAGTAAAAAACAAAAAAACCAAAAAAAAAATGGGCCGGCCAGGCGCCCCTGGCGCCGGCCCGGCCCTTTCTCTCTTCATCTCTCTCGTTCATCTCTCTGTGGGCAACGGCGCCGGAGACGGTAGGCGCGCGGCGACGGCGGGAGACGGTAGGCGGCGACGGCGGCGGACGACGGCGACGTACGGCGCGCGGCAGCGGGGCGTCGAGCGGCAGCGGAGCGTCGAGCGGGAGGGGCGTAGGGCGGCGTCTCCGGCGGCGGTGGGGAAGAACGGCGCCGGCGGCCGCGCGCGCGACGTACGAGGGTAGGGGCGGGGCGCGGCGACATACGGGATGGTGGCGCGACGAGAGGGCGGCGGCGACGGCGAGACGGAGGCGACGGAGAGACGGAGGCGACGGCGAGACGGAGGCGACGGCGAGACGATCGATCTGCAGAGACGGGCGCGCGCGCGGAGAAGACGATGTGGAGGGGCGACGGTTCGGGCGAAATATTTATAGCCCCCCCCTTTAGTCGCGGTTGGGGAGGCGAACCGCGACTAAAGGGCACCCTTTAGTCGCGGCTGGCCAGACCAACCGCGACTAAAGGCTTTTTTCGCCGGGTTTTTCGTTCCCGCGCGCACAGACCTTTAGTCGCGGTTGGCGAGGCCAACCGCGACTAAAGGTGTTTTTCAAATTACTTTTTGATTTTCAAAATGTTAAAAATACAGAAATACTCAGAAAATTAAAACTAATTCATTTCAAAATCATAAAATACAAATAATATATCAAAAAATTCAGAAAAATAAAACTAATTTATTTCAAAATCATAAAATACAAATAATATATCAAAAAATTCAGAAAAACAAAACTAATTCAATTCAAAATGTTAAAAATACAAATAATATATCAAAAAATTCAGAAAAATAAAACTAATTCATTTCAAAATCATAAAATACAAATAATATATCAAAAAATTCAGAAAAACAAAACTAATTCAATTCAAAATGTTAAAAATACAAATAATATATCAAAAAACTCAGAAAAATAAAACTAATTCATTTCCCGCCACTTTCTTCCCGCCAGTTCTTTCCCGCCTCTTTCTTCCCGCCTCTTTCTTTCCCGCCACTTTCTTCCCGCCACTTTCTTCCCGCCAATTTCTTCCCGCCTCTTTCTTCCCGCCTCTTTCTTCCCGCCAATTTCTTCGCGCCACTTTCTTCCCGCCTCCTGTCTTCCCGCTCCCATTTTTCCCGCCATTTCTCACTACATATAATGTAGCCCGGCTTGGCCGTATGCTACAATCTCTCATCACTCTCTCATGGCTTCCACCGCACCCACTCTAACCTACCGGCAGGTGGAGGAGCTTTGCGCCTCGAACTACCCTTGCCCTCCGGGCTACCGCGTCCCTGCCGGCTGGAGCCTAAGCGCCGGCGGCGTGCCGGTCCCTCCCGTCCCTCAGGGTACTGCGCGCCGGGCGGCCATCACGAACCACTACTACCTCGGCCTCACGCCGGAGCAGCGGATGAATCCCCGCTGGCATCCCGATAACCAGCATACTTGGGACGCCTTCTTCATCAATCGGCGTGAGAGGGCGCTCGCCGAGTATGAGGAGGACGGTCTGCCTCCTGGAAACTTCCACGAGGCCGGCCGTCGGCTATGGTGGTACGGCCGGACTCTGCAGAGCGTCATGGACTACATCACGGCCGGCGATATCCCCCGCCTGCGCTACCCTCAGTTCGAGCCACGAGCGCCGCCCGACGACAGCGACGACGACAGCGGCGACGACGACGGCGACAACTTAGAAGGCGACGACTACCGGTACAATGGCGGCGGCTATGAAGACTACGAGTATGCATATTATACGCCTAGGCAGGAGTATGACTAAATCACTCCAAATTTCATGTATGTAGGAGTATGACTTAGTCACTCCAAATTTCCTATATGCAGGAGTATGACTTAGTCACTCCAAATTTCATGTATGCGGGAGTATGACTTAGTCACTCCAAATTTCATGTATCATCAGTGCTATCTCAAGTCAATTGAATCATTCGAAAATGGACACCAAACACATCACGGGTAATATAATTCACATGATTCATTAAACAAAGTTTGGTACAATAAATTATTACACATCATTTCTTCCCTTGTGTCCCTGCTTGCTTACGATTGTGCCGTATCCATGGAGCATCCTCATCATTTAACTTAATGCTTGGGTCGGTGTTCACTTTGAAGGGCGGAATTTCAGCAAACATATTATAATCTTCTGACATGTCCGTCTTGTCCTCCACTCCCACGATGTTTCTTTTCCCTGAAAGAACAATGTGGCGCTTTGGATCATCGCATGATGTACTGATCGTTTTCTTATCTTTCCGTTTCCTCGGTTTGCTACTCATGTCCTTCACATAGAAAACCTGAGCGACATCTTTCGCTAGGACGAATGGTTCGTCAAGGTAACCAAGATTGTTGAAATCCACCATTGTCATTCCGTATTGCTGGTCCACCTTTACCCCACCTCTTGTTAGCTTGAACCATTTGCACCGGAACAAAGGGACCCTAAAGGAGGGTCCATAGTCAAGTTCCCATATCTCCTCTATGTAACCATAATATGTGACCTTTTGCCCATTCTCGGTTGCTGCATCAAAGCGGACACCACTGTTTTGGTTGGTGCTCTTTTTATCTTGGGCGATCGTGTAAAATGTATTCCCATTTATCTCGTACCCTTGGAAAGTCGTTATAGTCGAAGATGGTGTCTTGGCCAACATGTACAGCTGATCTACAACCTTATTGTCACTCATTAAATGTTTTCTCAACCAACTGCCGAAAGTCTCCATGTGGGCCTTCCTAATCCAGGATTCGGGCTTCCCGGGGTTGTCCGAGCGTAAAATATTCTTGTGTTTCTCAAAGTACGGAGCCACCAAGCTGGAATTGGTCGGAACTGTGTGGTGTGCTTCGGTCGAGAATGGCCGTCCATACATATCATTGATTTCCTTCCGATCGTGCCTTTTCCACTTAGTCTCCCCTCGTGCCGCGATTGAGGAAGACCAATCGGCTTAAGGTCGGGAACAAAGTCAACACAAAACTCAATTACCTCCTCATTTCCATAGCCCTTGGCGATGCTTCCTTCGGCCTAGCACGGTTACGAACATATTTCTTTAATACTCCCATGAACCTCTCGAAGGGGAACATATTGTGTAGAAATACGGGACCGAGAATGGAAATCTCATCGACTAGGTGAACCAGGAGGTGCGTCATAATATTGAAGAAGGATGGCGGGAACACCAACTCGAAGCCGACAAGACATTGGATCACATCGTTTTGTAACCGTGGTAGAACTTCTGGATTGATTACCTTCGAGAGATTGCATTGAGGAATGCACATAGCTTCACAATGGCTACTCGAACATTTTCCGGCAGGAGCCCCTCAAAGCAATCGGAAGCAATTGCGTCATAATCACGTGGCGGTCGTGAGACTTCAGGTTTTGGAACTTTTTCTCCGCCATGTTTATTATTCCCTTTATATTGGACGAGAATCCTGACGGGACCTTCATACTGCTCAGGCATTCAAAAAAGATGACCTTCTCTTCTTTGGTCAGAGCGTAGGCTGGCACGACCTTGAAACCGTTCCGGATGCAGGTCATCAGGGTCTTTCAAACTTTGCTTTGGTCCTGCCGTGCTTCCTTTGTATCATTTGACTTCCCATACACGCCCAAGAAGCTTAGGATGTTCACGCAAATATTCTTCGTAACGTGCATCACGTCGATTGCGGAAGCGGACTTCTAGGACTTTCCAATATTCTAGCTCCCGAATATAGATTTCTTCTTCCACATGGCTACGTGCCCGTCGGCTCCCTTCGGAACCGATTGTCCGCCAGGACCCTTTCCAAAGATGACTTTCAAACCCTTGACCATATCAAATACCTCAGCACCGGTGTGTTCCGCGAGGCTTCGGCCGGTGATCTGCCTTGCCGTTGTAATGCTTGCCTTTCTTTCTTACTTGGATGACCTTTCGGAAGAAATCGACGATGCCCAAGGTACACGTTCTTCTTACAATTTGGCAAATGTACACTTTCAGTCTCATGTAAGCAGTGCGTGCATGCATTGTATCCCTTATTTGACAGTCCCGAAAGGTTACTAAGAGCAGGCCAATCGTTGATGGTTACGAAAAGCAACGCTCGTAGGTCAAATTCCTCTTCTTTGTGCTCATCCCACACACGGACACCAGGTCTGCCCCACAGCTGTAAAAGTTCATCAACTAATGGCCTTAGGTACACATCGATGTCGTTGCCGGGTTGCTTCGGACCTTGGATGAGCACCGGCATCATAATGAACTTCCGCTTCATGCACAACCAAGGAGGAAGGTTGTAGATGCATAGAGTCACGGGCCAGGTGCTATGGCTGGAGCTACGCTCGCCAAAAGGATTCATGCCATCCGTACTTAGACCAAATCTTATGTTCCTTGCGTCAGCTGCAAAATCTTTGAACTCTCTGTCGATCTTTCTCCATTGCGTTCCATCTGCGGGGTGTCTCAACTCCCCGTCCGACTTACGGTCATCTTTGTGCCATCGCAACAACTTGGCATGCTCTTTGTTCCCGAACGGACGTTTCAACCGTGGTATTATAGGAGCATACCACATCACCTTGGCGGGAACCCTCTTCCTGGGTTTCGGCCCTCAACATCGTCACCGGGGTCATCGCCTCTGATCTTATAACGCAATGCGGTGCATACCGGGCATTCATTCAAATTCTCGTATTCACCGCGGTAGAGGATGCGATCGTTGATGCATGCATGTATCTTCGTAACCTCTAAACCTAGAGGGCAGACAACCTTCTTTGCTTCGTACGTAGTGGCGGGCAACTCGTTATTCTTTGGAAACATATTCTTCAACATTTTCAGCAAGTTTTCAAATGCCGAGTCAGCTACACCTGCCTGTGCCTTCCATCTCAGCAAATCCAGGTGTGCAGCCCAGCTTTTTCAGACCATCATCGCATCCGGGTACAGCGCCTTCCTGTGATCCTCTAACATGCGATCCAAATTCTCCCTCTCTTTTTCAGTTTCGCAGCGTCTCCGTGCATCAGCAATGGTCCGACCAAGATCATCAACGGGATCATCACGTGCCTCTTCTTCACCTTCCCCTTCACCTTCAGCATCCTCCATGAAAGTATCACCGAAATGAGAAAGATAGCTTTCATCATTGAAATCATCCCCTTCTTCATCTTCTTCCATTATAACCCCTCTTTCTCCATGCTTGGTCCAACAATTATAGCTTGGCATGAAACCGTGCCGAAGCAGGTGCATGTGAACATCTCTTGAGGAAGAGTAACCCTTCTGATTCTTACACTTAACACATGGACGAGATAACAAAACCCCCTGCTTGTTCGCATTAGCCACTACGAGGAAATCTTTCAAACCCGTACTGAACTCGCCGGAGAGTCGGTTACCGTACATCCATTGCCGATTCATCTGCATTATTATAATATAAAATATATAATTAACCATCATGCATTTGTTAAACTAACTAGCTACAAACAATATAAATTAAACAATGAACTACACACACATGCATATTTTATCAATGACACATCAAAGGTTCAAGTTGCTAACCGCGATCGAGGAGGAAAAAATAAATGAGAAAGCTCAAGTGTGACTCCAACACTTCATATCATGTTTGTTTCATGCTCTTGGGGCATTTCATCAAACACCTTATGTGCATAAGAGGAACCAAAAGCAAACCTAACACTCACTTGTGAAGTTTGTGAAGAGAATGGCTCCAAATGGCTAAGTGTTGGCTGCTGGATGGGTATATATAGGGGAGGGGCTTTAGTCGCGGTTGGCCTGGCCAACCGCGACTAAAGGTCTTCGGGCACCTTTAGACGCGGTTGGGCTGGCCAACCGCGACTAAAGCCCCCACGTGCACCAGGCTGGCCACCGTGCGCCCGGGCCCAGGCCTTTGGTCGCGGTTCGCCACACGAACCGCGACTAAAGACCCCATTAGTCGCGGTTCCTTTACCTTCGCGACTTATGGGGCTTCCCGGAAGCCTGTTTTTCCACCAGTGAAACTAATAGATATTTTCTCAGCTGGTACATGTCAAAAGGAAACACAGCTCTAGATTAGTCAGCAAAATTCATGGTTATCACCACTACTATTGAAATGTTGGACTCGTGGTCAAATAGAATTCAGTGTTGAATTTGCAACTCTCTAGAGCTAGATATGCACTGAGATCAATCGAGGAAGTTCACCTTCTGTTGCAGCGGCTGTTGCGCTGCTTCTGGTTGCTGGTAATTGGGGTACCATGCATAAGATCCATAACCATACATGTTAGGGTCTTGAGGTTATGCATAAACACAATCATAAGCCTCATAATCTTGTCCATAGCCACCATAGTATATAGTGGTGACCGAGCGCATGGATAATAAATTGACGTCTAGTCGGCTTGGCATACTACTGCTTGCGTCAGGATTCACCGATGAGGAGAACCTATGATATCTGTATTTCTCTGAGCAAGAGGGCATTGGCTGCATCAGGTAGAGAGTGAGTGGTGGAGTTAATTAGGTTCTGCTGAGCAGGCAACGGGACGACACCATTGTATTTGTACCTCTGTCCGCCATAGTGCAAAAAGGAACGCAATAAAATATCTCAACAAGAAGTTGCAAAGCACGTAACAGATAAGAGAACTGAATTTGTTAACCATGTATTTCCAGTCAAATAGATTTCAGATTTGAAACAGTGGTAATAAACTGAAATTATTCAAGCATACAGAAATAAAAACCTACATCAAATACAGCACATAAGGCAAGAATGGAGCAAACCTACAAAATAAAAGATGCGGCAATAATTGCTCATTCACTTCCTAAGTACATTTCCTCTTCCATCACCTGCAATAATTCCTGCAAGATGCGAAATTGTTTTTGTTAGACATTTCATAGCACGTTGTGTGCACATAATAACCAAACCAAAGCATCCAGATGCACTTGAAGTTGCACCACCCATATCAAATCCACTGGCTCGTATATTATATATTCTGGAACTTTCTGACGAAAAGAATCAAAGTTTATGACCAAATCTAGAAATCAATGAAATTTTCAAAATTTAACTCCATAAATTGATGCCAAGAAACCAATGGAACAATTAAAAAATACAGAGTTAAAAAAGGAAATTTAACATGGCTTTGTGAGGTCAAGTGATATGGCAAAATATATAGGAAACATTAGGCCAATCAGACATAGTGAATGGCAAAAGATATAGGAAGCGGATTCGGGAATAGAAATTTATTCTTAAACATTAGGTACATTAGAATTCTAAATTGGAATTCAAAAAACAAATGCCAGTACCCTCCACCGTCACTAAGAAGTGAGCATCTCCACTTTGTCTAATTGCATAGTGTAAAATAGCATTAATTTTCTACCAGTTTATTACTTTCCAAGTGCACCTACAAACATAAACCACCCTTTCAGGTGTTGTTCGTAATGGGCTGTCCAACAGGAGAACAGATCAATGCCTCACAATTTATCTATAGTTTAAGATAAATCAGCATAATATGAAAAACACACCACCACATAAATACAAAAAAATTTCGAGGCTAGCAGACACTCCAATGGCTTCAGGCATTTGCAAATATAACAATCCATACTGAGTTATACTACTGGAAAGTTTAGTCCGCGTAGTTTTTCTATTTGATGACTCCTATCCCATGCCCAAACGAACAATGGCTTCCTTTTCATCTCCACTTTTGAAAACTATAGCATCTACAGGTTTTCATTATATTAGCAAAACTAATCTAATTCACTATGGAGAAATGCAGCACATAATCTTGAATACATTTGGAAGAAATCCACAAAGCCAAACTGTAACATGGGAGCAGACATGCCAGCTTCAGAACTACCAAACTGAATTGTATCAGAGGTTTTGAAGGCACCAATTAATTTCACGAAATAATCAATTAATAAAAATTAAGTTGTTCTTCTCCCGGTTGTCAACGAACTGTTAGTGAGTATCTAGCATGTGCATCATCCAGATGCCATAGAAACCAGAGAGAGGAGGGGAGAACCCGGTATCCTCTAGTTTAGAGCCCATACCTCCTCGCCGACACGGAGATGACGCCGACACCAGGGCCATGACGTCCTAAACAACGAATCCATGGTGGCTTCCTCGGCTCATATTTGTCGTCATCTCGGGGAGAGGCTGTGGTCATCGTCCTCCTGTAATTAGTGGGGAAGAGGATGAGAGAGTGCAAAAAATAGGAGAAAGTTGGGCTGATAGGCAGGGAATCGGCGGCGCCGTACGGCGTACCTCAGCATGTCGCCGGACAGCAAGGGGACTGAGTGTGCTGGTGCTGCTGCGTGGTTGTTGTCGGCCTAGGGCCGAGCGGGCTGAGGTGCTGCTGCCTGCGCGCGTGTAGCAGAGGCGTGGCGCTGCTGGCTTGGCGAAGGCAGGGACGCGGGGCGGGATTTGAGAGAGAGGACGAACCTATCCCACGCCGGAGCTCTCTCTGCCGGAGCTCGCCGTGGCGGAGTTCGACCGCGCCGCCCTGGAGGAGCTCACCCGCGCCGCCCCTGTTTGCCGTCCTTCGACACTCCTGCACGACCGCGCCGTCCTCGCCGGAGTAATCGAGGTCTCCCGCGCCGCGCCGCCACGTCGGCCCCTGCTGCCCTCCCGCGCCGTCCCTGTGGAGAGGGCTCTTCGTTCCCTGCCGCTGGCTGCCTACTCTGCCGCCGCTTCTTCCGGTATCCGTCGCCTCCGACGCCGCCAGGAAGGTTAGGACGGGAGAGGATAAGGTTTGGGAGGGAGAGAGAGAACGTGGAGGCAGATATTTTCATCCTCTCTCAGCTGAGCCAATTGCGCTTATGTCCCTGGTTGAGCCAATTACTACACTGCAACATATCCACCCGCGGCGACCGACAGACGGGCTCAGACGATGATGAGGCCCAGAGCCAGAGTGAGGTGGGTAGCTCACGGCCGTTGCATGTCTCTATCTCGCGGGAGAAACAGGCAGGCGCGGGCAGAACCAGCCGGCAGCCTCGGCCTGAGCTACAGCACGGTGGACCGGATCCCATTTCACCCACACTGACCGACGGGCGGGTCCGCGCGAAGTTGGGCCCAAACACAGCCTGATGCGGGTAGAATAGCACGGTGCATGGGGGTTAGCTAGTGAACAACCCAACCAGTGAACCAAAAAAGAACGGATCAAATTTTGCCACGTGTTAGATCGGACGGTGGAGAATCTCAAATCCTTGTGAAACCCCCTATGGGGGGCATCGTTTATACCTTTAGATAACAACGCCGGCGTGTATTCTTTCTATGTGTATATCAACACGAAAATTTACTTGCTGGCGGAAAATTACGCACCGTCGAGGACTAACTGTATGAAAACTAAATCAGAAAAGTTTGGGCGGAGAATTAGTGTCAAAGACAAAAATTACCGTCGAATACTGACCATGAATTACGGCCAAAAGGAATTATGTAGCCTCCGCGATTTCCCATAGGGAAACTACCATCGGGATATTTTGGCCGAAAAGTTATGACGAAAAATTGCCGTAGAGTAATTAAAAGAAGGAGATGAAAAAAACACTGCCGTACACATTGACTAACAACTTCCATCAGAAAGTTATGGCCAGAAAGTTGGGACTGGTTGTGTCAAAGAACTACCGTCATTTAGTTAAAAAGACGGAACAATAAAATAAATATCATGTAACCGTTGGTAACTACCACCGGAAAATTATTGCCGGGAAGTTGCATCAAAGATTACTACTGAAAAGTTGTACTGGATGATTACCGTATAGTAACTAAAAATAGAGCTAAAAAAATACTACCACGCTCGCGAATTAACTACCGTCTAAAAATTAAAGCCGGAAAGGTATATCAAAGAATTACCCTCTAGTATCTAAAAGGAAAACGCTGCTGTTCCCCCGGGGAACAGCGTTTTAATCGTCATGTTGCGTGGACGTTGCTAGTTTCACGTTCGCGCTCCACGTGCCAGTATGGGTCCCACCCATGTTCTCGCTCCTTCCTTGTCTTCTCTCCCAAATCGATTAGAGCCACACAGCTATGCCGCCGTCACGCACCGCGCTGCCGCCATGCGCAGCGGCAGCCGTTCCTCTTTAGCGGATGCGCCGCCGCGAGAACCTCCCCGTCTCCCTCCAACTCCCGCTCGCCGATCTCTACCACTCATGCGTGAGGAGGCGGTCGTTCTGTGCCGCGGTTGTGTGCGGCTGGTGGTGCTGCCATGGGCGACGACGGAAGCGAGTTGTGGACAGGCTTCTGCGACGGCGGCGCCGTGGTTGTTCGCTGTCATCGAGTACGGCGGATGCGAGGTGCAGCCAGGCTTTTGCGACGGCGGCGCCGGTTGTCCACTGTCATCGAGTACGGTGGGTTGAGGTGGGTGCTGTCAACAGCGTCGGGCGGCGCTGCAAGCGGTGATCCTTTCAGCAGTGGGCGACGCTCCTACAAGCGACCGGCGTCACTGCTACAAGCGCCCGGCGGCGCTGCTACATTCTTCCGGTGGCGCTACTACAATGGACCGGCGGCGCTGCTACAAACGCCCGGTGACGCTGCTACATTATTCCGGCGGCGCTGCTACATTCTCCGGCGGTGCTGCGACATTCCTTCGGCAGCGCTGCTACAATGGCCCGCCGGCGCTGCTACATTATACAATCGACATGTGTTGCTGATACAAGCCCCGAAGACGCTGCTACAATAGCCATGTAGTACCGCTACAATAGCTGGCGGCGCAGCTACAATAGCTGGGCGGCGCCGCTACAATCAACAGGCGGAGTTGCTGCGGCAGGTCTGCTACAATAGCTCGGCGGCGCAGCTACAATAGCTGGGCGGCGCTGCTACAATCGACAGGCGGAGCTGCTGCGGCAGGTCTGCTACAATAGCTCGGCGGCGTAGCTACAAGCGGCAAGCGGCGCTGCTACAATAGCTCGGCGGCGTTGCTACAATCCACATGCAGCGCTGCTACAAGCGGCGAGCACAGACATCAAGCGCCCATGCTGCAAAGTTGGCTGCGGTGCTGCCAGCGGCAAGTGGCCGGAGCGACGCTCACATTTTTCCTGCGAAAAATCGTGGAAGAAGAGAGTATGCTGTGGGGAATTTTTTCCGTGGAGAGAGAGGAGATGAAAGTGACAGCGATGGGAGGGAGGGGAACCAAAGCGACCCGTGGGGTCCATCTAGGTGGGAATCAGAATATCAGCTTTGACCGATTCGTTTAATGCCTGATCGGACTGTCCATCGAACGGCTAAGGACCCGGGGATCGGACGATTTGATCCCTCGGGGGACGCTCAGCGCTACCCTATCTAAAAACAAGGAAAGTTATAAAAATATCGTCGCTCGTGTCAAAAGAATCAATTTCAAGTAGATAAAAAGATGTGAAATTATAAAAGTACCGCCCTTAACATAGGTATTTTTTTGTTTGAGAGGTAGACATAGCTAACTACCACCGAGAAATTATAGCCGGAAAGTTGTGTTAGGAATTATCGTGAAAATAAAAAAAAAATGCATTTAGCATAGGCGAGGTTGCAGGAGATGATTGGAAGAAATTGTCGTCACGTTGGTGTTTAATCCATGTAACACTCGCACGATATATCTATTATATACTAAAAGCAAAATACGAAACTAAAATAGAGACACCACGTTAATCCACATCACTTAAATTACTTTAATAGTTAGGATTTAATGAAGTCTTAATAGTTACGTAGTAACTCAAAAGAGTTCAATTTATTTACACTTTATTTAATCTGACACGATCAATTATGGAAAGAAACTAACATATATCTGAAGGAAACTAACATATATCTGATAAACGCGGAAGAAACTAGATGTATGATTGGTCAAATGGTGCACCAGTAGGTACACACAAAAAATTGTCTCACGTGCGTGTAGTTCAAAAAAGTATACAGAGACCCTCTCATTTACGTATTGGCTTTTCATGGCGGGCTGCATTATATTGTTGTTAGAAAAAAACAATATATATCATATCTATGTTATTTAAGGGAACAAAGAGACGACATCCATTTATATTACACCGTGAAGGCAATGATATGCACGCACATTGTACTACACGTTTTTAATCTACGTGTATTATGTGGGTATAAAAGAATAGGGTGATCTCACAATTGATGTGCATGTCGTCTGTATCCAATTTGTCCATCATACATGTGAATTTTCTACAAAATTCTTTTCACTTTGTGCATAATTGATTTTATATATGTACATTTTAAATATTTTCAAAAATATTATACTAATCAAACTAAAACAAGTTTAACGGCTGAAATTAAAAATATAATAAATAGTATGTACAACAATAATTATATACACATGAGTACCTGACACGTAAGTATAAAAATAATGGGAAGAAAATTTTAGGCATGTAAAACAAAGATTGAAATAAATCTGACTGAAACCTGCATAAAAAAATTGACAGGAGTATTCCCGTATTTCATGGGACGTGGGGGTCAAAGTAAAGATTGGAAGAAATACCATCGGAACCTGTAACAAAAATCTGATTGGACTCCGGTATTTCATGCATGGTACATGCAAAGCAAAGCCGATGTTATAGTTTGAAGAAAAAGTACCAATCGTATTGTTTGTGTTTAAGTTGTCACAGTAGCGTCGCAAGATAAAACTCATATTTTCAATAAAAATGCAAAACTTATCTCCAAAAGAACAGTCGCGATCGTTAAAAAAGGAAACCATTATTCCCTAGCTAGAACTAGAAAAAAAAACATGGCATGTGGATCAAATAGGTATGGTAGAATAAAAGAACTTCCGAATCGCAGAAAAAAAGCACTAAAAGAATTCCCGCCAATGTGAAAGAAAATAAGAGAAAAACTTAATACGGATAAAGCATTTAAATTTCCTAAGATACAAATGATATATTTGTATGTAAGAAAACCCGATACAAGATACGTAGTATAAGTGAGAGTTAGGTAAAAAAGAGTTGTCTCTACGATAACACTGTGATATGAGTTTAATCATATGAGTAAGTAGAAAAGTGAAAATATGTGCTTGAAAAAACAAATCCTCCAATATATGCAATTTACGTTGTTCATGATTTTCCAAGCATAGTGATCAGCATAAAATGAAAAATTTGTGGCGAGTGTGCATGAAAATGGACGCTTCTAAAATTTCTAATCAACAAAAGTTGGTAGCTATAACATTTTATAAGGGAAAATATGTATTCCCTCCGTCCCGAAAAAAGCTGCGCGGGGGAGATTTTGTGAAAATACCCTCTACTCTTTTCACCTGATGTCTGCAGTCCTTCCCCGTTCCGTCCGTCTTGCGCGAGGAAGCGCCTCCGCCGCCGCCGTCCCGCCGCCTCGCTGCTGCCTCCCCCTCGCCTACCGGCCGTTGATACGTCTCCAACGTATCTATAATTTTTTATGGTCCATGCTAGTTTTACGACAATACCTACATGTTTTGTTCATACTTTATAATGTTTTTATGCATTTTCTGGAACTAACCTATTAACAAGATGCCGCAGTGTCAGTTCCTGTTTTCTGCTGTTTTTGATTTCAGAAAAGTTAGTTTACAAATATTCTCGGAATTGGACGAAACAAAAGCCCACGGTCTTATTTTCCACGGAGCCTTCCAGAACACCGAAGAGGAGACGGAGAAGGGCCACGAGGCGGCCACCCCATAGGGCAGTGCGGCCCCACCCCTAGCCGCGCCGCCATATGGTGTGGGCCCCTCGGGTGCCCCCTGCGCTGCCCCTTCGCCTACTTAATCCCTCCGTCGCGAAAATCCTAGTACCGACAGCCACGATAAGGAAAAAGTTATTGAGACGCCGCTGATACGTCTACAACGTATCTATAATTTCTGATGTTCCATGCTAGTTTTATGACAATACCTACATGTTTTGTTCACACTTTATGATGTTTTGATGCATTTTCCGGAACTAACCTATTAACAAGATGCCGAAGTGCCAGTTCCTGTTTTCTGCTGTTTTTGGTTCCAGAAATCCTACAAAGGAAATATTCTCGGAATTGGACAAAATCAACGCCCAGTATCTTATTTTTGCCGGAAGCTTCCAGAGCACCGAAGAAGGGCCAGAGGGGAGCCAGGGGGGCCCCACCCCACAAGGCGGCGCGAACAAGGGGGGGGGGCCCTATGATGTGGCCCCACCAGGGCTCCCTCGAGGCTGCCCTTCCGCCTATATAAAGCCTCCGTCGCGAAAACCCTAAAGGAATAAGCCACGATACGAGAAAAGTTCCAGAGCCGTCGCCATCGCGAAGCCAAGATTCGGGGGACAGAAGTCTCTGTTCCGGCAAGCCGCCGGGACGGGGAATTGCCCCCGGAAGGCATCTCCATCGACACCACCGCCATCTCCATCGACGCTGCTGTCTCCCATGATGAGGAGGGAGTAGTTCTTCCTCGAGGCTAAGGGCTCTACCGGTAGCTATGTGGTTAATCTCTCTCTTGTACCTCAATACAATGATCTCATGAATTGCCTTGCATGATTGAGATCCATATGATGAGCTTTGTAATCTAGATGTAGTTATGCTATTCAAGTGGATTTTACTTATGTGATCTCCGGAGACTCCTTGTCCCACCTGTGTAAAGGTGACAATGTGTGCACCGTGTGGGTCTCTTAGGCTAGATTTCACAGAATACTTGTTCACTGGGTTATGATTTGAGTTGGATGTCTCTATGAAATTGTGTTGTGTTAGTACCTCCTATGAATGCTCAAAGTGACAGCGTGAGGTGTTTATTAGTACTTGGGAATGCATCTTTAAGGTTTGCTTTTGCATCCCTACATGGTCAATTAGTGTTCGTTATCCAGCGAGAGAGTAATTCAGAATAACATAGTGAAGTGCTTATATTTATATTCAATTATGATTGCATTGTTGAGAGTGTCCACTAGTGAAAGTATGATCCCTAGGCCTTGTTTCTAAGCATTGAAACACCGTTTCCAACAAGTTCTGCTACATGTTCGCTTGCTGCAATATTTACTTCATATCGCAATTACTGTTTACTACCATCTATACCACCTGTGTTTTACTATCTCTTCGCCGAACTAGTGCACCTATACATCTGACAAGTGTATTAGGTGTGTTGGGGACACAAGAGACTTCTTGTATCTTAATTGCAGGGTTGCTTGAGAGGACTATCTTTGACCTCTACCACCACGAGTTCGATAAACCTTGGGTGATTCACTTAAGGGAAACTTGCTGCTGTTCTACAAACCTCTGCTCTTGGAGGTCCAACACTGTCTACAAGAATAGAAGCACACGTAGACATCAAGCTATTTTCTGGCGCCGTTGCCGGGGAGGTAAGGTAAAAGGTATTCACATCCTCCGACTACTAAGTTATTTCCTAGCACTGTTGCCGGTGTGTGAGTGCTCGAAGCTATCTCCTTTAGATTCTGCAATTATATCTTTTTGTTTCTTGTTTTTATTTTCACTAGTTAGGCTTAATGGAAAACAACAACAAAATTAGAGATCTTTATAATATTTATCTTGATTTAGGACATGAGGTGTTTGAAGAGAAAATTAAAAAACCTATGGAGCTTTATATGCATGCTAATGGAAATGTTATTAGTATGAATGCTTTGAACACCATTGTTGCTAATGCTATGGAAAATTCTAAGCTTGGGGAAGCTGGTTGTGATATTTTTAGTCCCCCAAGCATGGAGGAGAAAATTTATTTTGATGATACTTTACCTCCTATATATGATGTTTGCAATGATGAATATGATATTTTCAGTCCACCTACTATTGAGGAGAAAATTACTTATGATTACAATATGCCTCCTATATATGATGATTATGGTGATGAGAATAATAATGATAGCTATTTTATTGAATTTGCTCCCACTACAACTAATAAAATTGATTATGCTTATGTGGAGAGTAATAATTTTATGGCATGTAGCTCATGACAAGAATGTTTTATGTGATAGTTATATTGTTGAGTTTGTTCATGATGCTACTGAAAGTTATTATGAGAGAGGGAAATATGGTTATATGCATCTTAATAATATTAAGTTTCCCCTCTTTATGTTGAGAATATTGAAGTTACTCGTGTTTTATCTTCCTATGCTTGTCATTTTGTTCTTCATGAATTTATTTGTGTACAAGATTCCTTTTCATAGGAAGTGGGTTAGGCTTAAATGTGTTTTGAATTTGCTTCTTGATGCTCTCTTTTGCTTCAACTCTTATTTCTTGCGAGAGTATCATTGAATATACTAAGCCCATCTTAATGGCTATAAAGAAAGCACTTCTTGGGAGATAACCCATGTGTTTTTTTTGCTACTGTTTTGTTGAGTCTTGGAAGTTGTTACTACTGTAGCAACCTCTCCTTATCATGTTTTTTGTGCCAAGTAAAGTCTCTATGGTAAAGTTGATGCTAGATTTGGATTACTGCGCAGAAACAGATTTGCTGTGTGTCACGAATTTGCGTAGATCTATCTGTAGAAAAATCAAAAAAATCTGCCAATTTACGTGCGTGGTCCCCAGATATGTACGCAACTTTCATTAGTTTTGAATTTTTCCGTTTGAGCAAGTTAAGTGCCTCTGGAAAATTTGTCTTTACGGACTGTTCTGTTTTGACAGATTCTACCTTTTATTTCGCATTGCCTCTTTTGCTATGTTGAATGGATTTCTTTGTTCCATTAACTTTCAGTAGCTTTCACCTCTGAATGTATGAATTTTTTATTATGCACTAACCCTCTAATGAGTTTGCTTTAAGTTTGGTGTGGAGGAAGTTTTCAAGGGTCAAGAGAAGAGGATGATACAATATGATCAAGAAGAGTGAAAAGTCTAAGCTTGGGGATGCCCCCGTGGTTCATCCCTGCATATTTTATGAAGACTCAAGCATCTAAGCTTGGAGATGCCCAAGGCATCCCCTTCTTCATCGACAACTTATCAGGTCACTTCTAGTGAAACTATATTTTTATTCCATCACATCTTATGTTCTTTACTTGGAGCGTCTGTTTGCTTTTATTTTTGTTTTTGGTTTGAATAAAGTTGGATCCCACCATCCTTATATTGGAGATATTATGCTCCGCTTTTTCATATGGAACACTTGTGTTCTTAGTTGTGCTTTAATGTTCATGGCGAAGGCTGAAAATTGCTTCGTTAATTGCTATTTGGTTGGAATCGAGAAAATGCTTCATATGGTTTTGAATAACTTGATACTTGGCAATTGTTTTGAGCTCTCATAGATCATGTTTAAGTTCTTGCATCATGTAGTTTAATCTATTAGTGGAGAACTACCATAGAGCTTGTTGAAATTTGGTTTGCATGATTGGTCTCTCTAAGGTCTAGATATTTTACTGGTAAAAGTGTTTGAACAACAAGGAAGACAGGTGTTGAGTCTTATAATGCTTGCAATATGTTCTTGTGTAAGTTTTGCTGTACTCTGTTGATACTTGTGTTTGCTTCAAATAACCTTGCTAGCCCAAAGCCTTGTATTGAGAGGAAATGCTTCTCGTGCATCCAAATACCTTGAGCCAAAACCCATGCCATTTGTGTCCACCATATCTACCTACTATGTGGTATTTTTCTGCCATTCCAAAGTAAATTACTTGAGTGCTACCTTTAAAATTTCATTCCTTTGTCTTTTGCAAAATATAGCTCATGGGAAAATAGCTTAAAAACTATTGTGGTGATGAATATGTAGCTATGTGTCTTAGTTCTTATAAGTTGCTTGTTGAGCGGTAACCATCTTTCTGGGGACGCCATCAACTTTTTACCTTTGTTGGATATCATGTGAGATGCTATGCATGTTCGTCTTGTCTGAAGTAAGGGTGATTTATCATGATCAAATGGTTTGAGTATGCATATGTTAGAGAAGAACATTGGGCCGCTAACCAAAGCCATGTATCATGGTGGAAGTTTTCAGTTTGTACATTCATCCTCAATCTCTTATGAGAATATTATCTGTTGTTGAATGCTTATGCATTAAAGAGGAGTCCATTATCTGTTTTCTATGTTGTCCCGGTATGGATGTCCTAAGTTGAGATCTATTAAAAACGAGAAATCAAATGCGATTTATCTCCTTGGACCTTTGTACAGGAGACATAGAGGTACCCCTTTGTGACACTTGGTTGAAACATATGTTATGCAATGATAATCCATGTAAATCCAAGCTGATTAGGACAAGGTGCGGGTACTATTGGTATTCTATGCATGAGGCTTGCAGCTTGTAGGAAGTATTATGCATAACACATATGAATTATTACTACCGTTGACAAAATTGTTTCTATGTTTTCAAAACAAAAGCTCTAGCACAAAAATAGTAATCCATGCTTCCCTCTGCGAAGGGCCTTTCTTTTACTTTATGTTGAGTCAGTTACCTACTTCTTTCTATCTTAGAAGAAAACACTTGTGTTAACTGTGTGCATTGATTCTTACATGTTTACTTATTGCACTTGTTATATTACTCTATGTTGACAATTATCCATGAGATATACATGTTACAAGTTGAAAGCAATTGCTGAAACTTAATCATCCTTTGTGTTGCTTCAATGCCTTCTACTTTGAATCTATTGCTTTATGAGTTAGCTCTTATGCAAGTCTTGTTGATACTTGTCTTGAAAGTACTATTCATGAAAAGTTTTGCTATATGATTCATTTGTTTAGTCATTATCTTTTTGTTAGCAATTCATTGCTTTGAATCACACCATTCACCTCATATGCTTTACAATAATGTTGATCAAGATTATGTTGGTAGCATGTCACTTCAGAAATTATTGTTGTTATCATTTACCTACTCGAGGGCGAGTAGGAACTAAGCTTGGGGATGCTTGATACGTCTCCAACGTATCTATAATTTCTGATGTTCCATGCTAGTTTTATGACAATACCTACATGTTTCGTTCACACTTTATGATGTTTTGATGCATTTTCCGGAACTAACCTATTAACAAGATGCCGAAGTGCCAGTTCCTGTTTTCTGCTGTTTTTGGTTCCAGAAATCCTACAAAGGAAATATTCTCGGAATTGGACGAAATCAACGCCCAGTATCTTATTTTTCTCGGAAGCTTCCAGAACACCGAAGAAGGGCCAGAGGGGAGCCAGGGGCCCCACCCCACAAGGCGGCGCGGCCAAGGGGGCGCCCCCTATGGTGTGGCCCCACCGGGGCTCCCCGAGGCTGCCCTTCCGCCTATATAAAGCCCCCGTCGCGAAAACCCTAAAGGAATAAGCCACGATACGAGAAAAGTTCCAGAGCCGCCGCCATCGCGAAGCCAAGATTCGGGGGACAGAAGTCTCTGTTCCGGCAAGCCGCCGGGACGGGGAATTGCCCCCGGAAGGCATCTCCATCGACACCACCGCCATCTCCATCGACGCTGCTGTCTCCCATGATGAGGAGGGAGTAGTTCTCCCTCGAGGCTAAGGGCTCTACCGGTAGCTCAAAGTGACAGCGTGGGGTGTTTATTAGTACTTGGGAATGCATCTTTAAGGTTTGCTTTTGCATCCCTACATGGTGAATTAGTGTTCGTTATCCAGCTAGAGAGTAATTCAGAATAGCATAGTGAAGTGCTTATATTTATATTCAATTATGATTGCATTGTTGAGAGTGTCCACTAGTGAAAGTATGATCCCTAGGCCTTGTTTCTAAGCATTGAAACACCGTTTCCAACAAGTTCTGCTACATGTTCGCTTGCTGCAATATTTACTTCATATCGCAATTACTGTTTACTACCATCTATACCACCTGTGTTTTAATATCTCTTCGCCGAACTAGTGCACCTATACATCTGACAAGTGTATTAGGTGTGTTGGGGACACAAGAGACTTCTTGTGTCTTAATTGCAGGGTTGCTTGAGAGGACTATCTTTGACCTCTACCTCCATGAGTTCGATAAACCTTGGGTGATTCACTTAAGGGAAACTTGCTGCTGTTCTACAAACCTCTGCTCTTGGAGGTCCAACACCGTCTACAAGAATAGAAGCACACGTAGACATCATCCGCCGCCGTCAACCCCATCTCGGGGGGTTCAGAAGATCGCCTCCGGCACCCTGCCGTAGAGGGGAATCATCACCGGAGGGCTCTACATCACCATGCCCGCCTCCGGAATGATGCGTGAGTAGTTCATCCTTGGACTACGGGTCCATAGCAGTAGCTAGATGGTTGTCTTCTCCTCTTGTGCTATCATGTTTAGATCTTGTGAGCTGCCAATCATGATCAAGATCATCTATTTGTAATACTACATGTTGTGTTAGTTGGGATCCGATGAATATTGAATACTATGTCAAGTTGATTATTGATCTATCATATATGTGCTATTTATGTTCTTGCATGCTCTCCGTTGCTAGTAGAGGCTCTGGCCAAGTTGATACTTGTGACTCCAAGAGGGAGTATTTATGCTAGATAGTGGGTTCATGTCTCCATTGAATGCAGGGAGTGACGACAACCCCTTAGGTTGTGGATGTGCTGTTGCCACTAGGGATAAAACATCGATGCTTTGTCTAAGGATATTTGTGTTGATTACATTACACACCATACTTAATGCAATTGTCTGTTGTTTGCAACTTAATACTGGAGGGGCTGCGGATGCTAACCTGAAGGTGGACTTTTTAGGCATAGATGCATGCTGGATGGCGGTCTATGTTCTTTGTCGTAATGCCCTAAGTAAATCTCATAGTAGTCATCATGATATGTATATGAATCTCTATTCTGTCAATTTCCCAACTGTAATTTGTTCACCCAACATGCTATTTACCTTATTGGAGAGACACCACTAGTGAACTGTGGACCCCGGTCCTTTTCTTCTACATCTAAAATACAATCTACTACAATCAATGTTCTCTGTTGTTTTCTGCAAGAAAACATAATTCTCCACACCATACGTTTAATCTTTTGTTTTCAGCAAGCCGGTGAGATTGACAACCTCACTGTTAAGTTGGGGCAAAGTAGTTTGATTGTGCTGTGCAGGTTCCACGTTGGCGCCGGAATCACTAGTGTTGCGCCGCACTACAATCCTCCACGAACAACCTTCACGTGGCCTTCATCTTCTACTGGTTCGATAAACCTTGGTTTCTTACTGAAGGAAAACTTGCTGCTGTGCTCATCATACCTTCCTCTTGGGGTTCCCAACGGACGTGTGCTTTACCGTCACAAGGAAGCTTCTACACGTTAGCAGCCGTCCCCTCGCCTCCCTACCGCCTCCCACTCGCCTCGCTGCCGCCGCCCCTAGCATCGCCGCCTCCCTCCCCTAACCTCGCGGCTAGCAGAGATTGTGGCCGGCGCGGCCAGAATTTTGGATCTTGAATCTAGCGTGATTTGTATTGGATTAATTCTACGTGAGTTTATTTGCAATTTGTAAAATGAATATAGCCCACACAGCTCTTTTTAGGATGGAGGGAGTAAATAAATTTAAGAATAGAAGAGAACTATAAAAAAGCTTGATCTGACTGAATAAGGATTGATAAGCGTAATTTAGAAAGTATTTTAGGGAAGATGTTATAAGGAATTAATAAATCATTCAAGTAAGGAATAATATATTTTGGAGCAAAAAGATCGCAATAAAAACACTCCGTCAAGCTTCATTGAAGACAACAAATTCCTGAAATCTCTTCAACTAGGTGAACGAGGAGGTGCGTCATAATATTGAAGAAGGATGGTGGGAACAACAACTCGAAGCTGACAAGACATTCGACCACATCAGCCTGTAACCCTGACAAAGTTTCTGGATCCATTACCTTCTAAGAAATTGCGTTGAGGAATGCACATATCTTCACAATGGCTAGTCGAACATTTTTTGGTAAAAGTACCCTCAATGCAACCGGAAGCAATTGTGTCATAAGCACGTGGCAGTCATGGGACTTTAGGTTCTGGAATTTTTTCTCCTTCATATTTACTATTCCCTTTATATTCGTTGAGAAACCAGACGGAACCTTGATACGGAATAGGGCTTCAAAAAATATTTCCTTCTATTGTTTGGTAAGAGCGTAGCTGGCAGGCATTTCAAACTTCCCTGGATGATTGCCGTCTCGTCCTTTATGATGTTTCTGGTCCTCACGTGCTTCTGTTGTATCTTTTGACTTCCCATACACGCCCAGAAAACCTAGAATATTCACACAAAGATTCTTGGTCAGGTGCATCACGTCGATTGCAGAGCGGACTTCCAGGGCTTTCCAATATTCTAGCTCCCAAAATATAGATTTCTTCTTCCACATGGGCGCGTGTCCGTCGGCGTCTTTCGGAACAGGTCGACTGCCTGGACCCTTTCCAAAGATAACATTTAAATCTTTGACCATGTCAAATATTTCAGCACCACTACGGGGGTCAGGCTTCGGACGGCGGTCTGCCTCGCCATCGAAATGCTTGCCTTTTTTCCTTAAGGGATGATTGGGCGGAAGGAAACGACGATTGAACGGGTACACAACTTTTCTGTTTTTTCCCAAATATTTACTTTCAGTCTCATCTAAACAGTGTGTGCATGCATTGTATCCTTTGTTCGTTTGTCCTGAAATGTTACTAAGAGCAGGCCAATCATTGATGGTTACGAATAGCAACGCTCGTAGGTCAAATTCTTGCTCGGTGTGCTCATCCCACACACGTACACCTGGTTTGGCCCACAACTCCAAAATTTTATCGACTAATGGCCTTAGGTACACATCAATATCGTTGTCGGGTTGCTTTGGGCCTTGGATAAGCAATGGCATCATAATGAACTTCCGCTTCATGCACAACCAAGGAGGAAGGTTGTAGATACATAGAGTCATGGGCCAGGTGCTGTGACTGCAGCTCTGCTCCCCAAAAGGATTCATGCCATCTGTACTTAGACCAAACCATAAGTTCCTTGCCTCACTTGCAAAATCCGGGAACTCTCTCCCGATGTTTCTCCACTGCCGACCATCAGCGGGGTGCCTCAGCATCGCGTCTTTCTTACGTTCTTCCATGTGCCATCGCAACAACTTGGCATGCTATTTGTTTCTGAACAAACGTTTCAACCGTAGTATTATGGGAGCATACCACATCACCTTCGCAGGAACCCTCTTCCTGGGTGGCTCGCCCTCAACATCACCAGGGTCATCTCTTCTGATCTTATACCGCAATGCACCGCATATCGGGCATTTATTCAAATTCTCGTACTTCTCACCGCGGTAGAGGATACAGTCATTAATGCATGCATGTATCTTCTGCACATCTAATCCTAGAGGGCAGACAAGCTTCTTTGCTTCATATGTACTGACGGGCAATTTGTTATTTCTTGGAAACAGCTTCTTTAATATTATCGTCAATTTTTCAAATCCAGAATCAGTCACACCGACCTCTGCCTTCCATTTCAGCAATTCCAATATGCTACCCAGCTTTCTCTGCCCATCTTCACAACCTGGGTACAACAATTTGTGGTGGTCCTCTAACATCTTGTCGAACTGCAACCTCTCCTTATCCGTGCCACAGTCTCTTCTTGCATCAGAAATGGCCAGACGAAAATCATCATCAACAGGATCATCTGCTGCCTGTTCTTCACCTCCTTCTTCTTCATTGTCTTCCATTGCGGTATCATCGCATTCAGAGAACATAGATTGGTACTGGTCATCGTTATCTTCTTCTTCATCGCCATCTTCCATCATAACCCCTTCTTCTCCGTTCTTGGTCCAAACATTATAGCTGGACATGAATCCAAACCGAAGCAGGTGGCTCTTAATGTCTCTTGAGCAAGAGTAATCCTTCTCGTTCTTACATTTCAGACATGGACAACACATAAAACCTTGCTTCGACTTTTTGGCCTCGGCCACAAGCAGAAAATAATTCACGCCCTCTCTGAATGCGGGAGCACATCGGTTATCGTACATCCATGGATGACTCATCTGCATCATAAGTACAATTATGTATCAGATTCAATCACCATCCTAAGATTAGTACTGTACGAATTATGTATACGAGAAAATAGTTGCTAACCTTTTAGGATCAAAATGAGAAGAAATCTTATCAAATAAAATCAAGTGACATCCCTCACAAGCATTTCATCAAACACCTATTGTGCACATGAAGGAAAAAAGAGGTAGCATAAGCCCCACCTTTCACCACCAAGGAAAAAAATGTAGGGAGGTGGGGGGGCTGGCCGTGTGTATATATATAGGCATGGTCCTTTTGTCGCGGGCCGTATTACGACCCACGACAAAAGGGGTGCCGGAATGAGGCGCCAGAGCTCAGACCCCTTTTGTCGCGGCTTGATATACGGCCCGCGACAAAAGGGCGCGACAAAAGGCCCCGGGCGACGCAAAGGGTTTCGAGGCGACATGGCCATGCCATTTGTCGCGGCTCCAGACGGGCCCACAACAAAAGGCTTCCACGGAAGCCCTGTTTTCTGCTAGTGCATCTTTAATGGTTGATAGTGATACATCAGCCTTTTAATGCATGAAATACACAAGTACTAATTATTTTATTGTGGATAATTAATCTTAACAAATTCTTATTGGTCACTTTCAGTTTTGCTATTACAGTATTCCAAGAGATACGACACGATAATCAATATGTGTCTCGTACGCAGTGCTAGCTATACAATTGAGTGGTCACCTATCTACAACCTTGGACTTCCAGAAAGCGAACTAGCAGCCCATGACCAAACATAGTTACAATTTCCATGTTGTGGAGTATTTAGTCCATTATGTATGTGGTGGCATGACGGGACGTTTGAAACTTTGAATTCAGAACACGTTTACACAAAGTCAATAGGTTGCATGTGTATTCTTCCGTATATATTTATAGCTCAATTAAACATATACAAAAAATCAATATTTGACTTGTACTAACTTGGCTGGATAGCTACAAGCAAAAATCTGTTTGATCCACTAGAGTTAATTACCAGTCGCACATCACAATGCTGCCGTTGTAAAATAGAATTAGCTTGATTAGGACATATTGACTATTATTTCATTGAATACGTATCTTGAGTGGATCTCATTCCTACCAATCATTATCAGTGTTCAATACTCTTTTTTACGCGTGAAATCTTTTTTTTTGCGCGTGAAATCAACAAGCTGTTTGTCCCATATGATATACTAGCTATTCAACCGAGTTCTCAGCTAACCACCATATATTGAAATCAACGAACAGTTTATCTCGTGTGGAATAGGTCCGTTCTATCCTGTACCTAGTCCACACATTCGGTTTGGCTTTGTGACTTGTTGATCTCTATATGTGGTGAATGATTTTACACTGTAGGACTTTAATCCCGGTTCGCAACTGTCATTAATACCGGTTGCGCAACCGGAATTAAATATACGCGACTAAAGCCCCCTCCCCCCAGTCGTGGTTCGTAAGAAAAGGCCCATCCACATGGGCGGCAGGCGAGCGTCAGGGCGGAGGACCTTTAGTCGCGGTTGGCCAAGGCGGCCGCAGGTTTATGGTTTTAGCCCCCCTTCCCCTAAATCTGGTCTCTTTTTAATTTGTATTGTTTTATTTCTTTTATATTTTATTTTGTGTTTTATTTTAATTTTGAAGAAGTTTCAGTACACATATTCTACGCTACTATATACATGCATATGAATGTACAATTTGAAACAAGTTTGAAATTAGAACCAAGAAGAATTCGAGAGGAATATACAATATATATTAAATCTCGGATGACCATATACAATTTCGAACAAGTTTCCTTACACAATTTACGGCATCAGAAGTTCTACGTCCTCGTAATAGTGTTCTCCTTTAGGATGGAGGCACTAGTGGAAAACGGGGCTGTAATCCCGGTTCGTTTGGGCCTTTAGTCCCGATTTTCAAACCGGGACCAATTAGGCGGGACTAAAGGTCCTCCCTTTTAGTCCTGGTTTGTAACACGACCCGGGACTAAAGGTTATTTCGTTATTTTTTTAATTCATTTGGTTATGTCCAATTATTTTTCGCTCCTTTTTTTTCTATTTTGTCAGAATTTCTAGTATTTCAGTTATTTAACTAGTTTAATTTCTAACTACACTTAATCTCTAACTACGCTTAATCAATAGTCAAATTACTTACCTGTGGTTCAACTTCCCGCTCGGTCACCCATCCTCCCACTACTCCAGCACTAGCACGCTTAACTTCCAAGTTCATTTCCCATCCCGCTTCCAAGTGCTTCGCGCGCATGTTGTGATACTAGTATCATATCAATCCTATTAACATGTTGGTCGATGTCACACTTATTTATTATTCGAATTACAAATAATTATTTTAATAAACAAAACTAATGACGTAATAACATGTTGTGGTAATGGTATTATAATTATAATTTTTTTAATTTGTATTATAATAGTTTTTTAATTTATTATTTTTTAATATTTTTTTGCCAAACTTGAAAATTTGAAAATCTAAAAATTGGCTAACTTTATGGTTAAGTAATAGTAATCTTTATGCATGATGTAATTATTATTTTAAAAAATTTAAAAATATAAAATTCTGAATTTCTGGCAAAAACTAAAATCTTCCTGCTTTCATATTTTTATTTGGAATTTTGAGAATCTAAAAATTGGCTAACCCGGGTCATCTCTTCTGATCTTATACCGCAATGCACCGCATATCGGACATTTATTTAAATTCTCGTACTTCTCACCGCGGTAGAGGATACAGTCATTAATGCATGCATGTATCTTCTGCACATCTAATCCTAGAGGGCAAACAAGCTTCTTTGCTTCATATGTACTGACGGGCAATTTGTTATTTCTTGGAAACAGCTTCTTTAATATTATCATCAATTTTTCAAAACCAGAATCAGTCACACAGACCTCTGCCTTCCATTTCAGCAATTCCAATATGCTACCCAGCTTTCTCTGCCCATCTTCACAACCTGTGTACAAAAATTTGTGGTGGTCCTCTAACATCTTGTCGAACTGCAACCTCTCCTTATCCGTGCCACAGTCTCTTCTTGCATCAGAAATGGCCCGACGAAGATCATCATCAATAGGATCATCTGCTGCCTATTCTTCACCTCCTTCTTCTTCATTGTCTTCCATTGCGGTATCATCGCATTCAGAGAACATAGATTGTTACTGGTCATCGTTATCTTCTTCTTCATCGCCGTCTTCCATCATAACCCCTTCTTCTCCGTTCTTGGTCCAAACATTATAGCTGGACATGAATCCAAACCGAAGCAGGTGGCTCTTAATGTCTCTTGAGAAAGAGTAATCCTTCTCGTTCTTACATTTCAGACATGGACATCACATAAAACCTTGCTTCGACTTGTTGGCCTCGGCCACAAGCAGGAAAGAATTCACGCCCTCTCTGAATGCGGGAGCACATCGGTTACCGTACATCCATGGATGACTCATCTGCATCATAAGTACAATTATGTATCAGATCCAATCACCTTCCTAAGATTAGTATTGTACGAATTATGTATACGAGAAAATAGTTGCTAACCTTTTAGGATCAAAATGAGAAGAAATCTTATCAAATAAAATCAAGTGACACCCCTCACAAGCATTTCATCAAACACCTCTTGTGCACATGAAGAAAAAAAGAGGTAGCATAAGCTCCACCTTTCACCACCAAGGTAAAAAATGTAGGGAGGTGGGGGGGCTGGCCGTGTGTATATATATAGGCATGGTCCTTTTGTCGCGGGCCGTATTACGACCCGCGACAAAAGGGGTGCCGGAATGAGGCGCCAGAGCTCAGACCCCTTTTGTCGCGGCTTGATATACGGCCCGCGACAAAAGGGCGCGACAAAAGGCCCCGGGCGACGCAAAGGGTTTCGAGGCGACATGGGCATGCCATTTGTCGCGGCTCCAGACGGGCCCGCAACAAAAGGCTTCCACGGAAGCCCTGTTTTCTGCTAGTGCATCTTTAATGGTTGATAGTGATACATCAGCCTTTTAATGCATAAAATACACGAGTACTTATTATATCATTGTGGGTAATTAATCTTAACAAATTCTTATTGGTCACTTTCAGTTTTGCTATTACAGTATTCCAAGAGATACGACACGACAATCAATATGTGTCTCGTACGAAGTGCTAGCTATACAATTGAGTGGTCACCTATCTACAACCTTGGACTTCCAGAAAGCGAACTAGCAGCCCATGACCAAACATAGTTACAATTTCCATGCTGTGGAGTATTTTAGTCCATTATGTATGTGGTGGCATGACGGGACGTTTGAAACTTTGAATTCAGAACACGTTTACACAAAGTCAATAGGTTGCATGTGTATTCTTCCGTATATATTTATAGCTCAATTAAACATATACAAAAAATCAATATTTGACTTGTACTAACTTGGCTGGATAGCTACAAGCAAAAATCTGTTTGATCCACTAGAGTTAATTACCAGTCGCACATCACAATGCTGCCGTTGTAAAATAGAATTAGCTTGATTAGGACATATTGACTATTATTTCATTGAATACGTATCTTGAGTGGATCTCATTCCTACCAATCATTATCAGTGTTCAATACTCTTTTTTACGCGTGAAATCTTTTTTTTTTTTGCGCGTGAAATCAACAAGCTGTTTGTCCCATATGATATACTAGCTATTCAACCGAGTTCTCAGCTAACCACCATATATTGAAATCAACGAACAGTTTATCTCGTGTGGAATAGGTCCGTTCTATCCTGTACCTAGTCCACACATTCGGTTTGGCTTTGTGACTTGTTGATCTCTATATGTGGTGAATGATTTTACACTGTACGACTTTAATCCCGGTTCGCAACTGTCATTAATACCGGTTGCGCAACCGGAATTAAATATACGCGATTAAAGCCCCCCCCCCCCCTAGTCGCGGTTCGTAAGAAAAGGCCCGTCCACATAGGCGGCAGGCGAGCGTCAGGGCGGAGGACCTTTAGTCGCGGTTGGCCTGGCCAACCGCGACTAAAGGCGTCCGCAGGTTTATGGTTTTAGCCCCCCTCCCCCTAAATCTGGTCTCTTTTTAATTTTTTATTATTTTATTTCTTTTATATTTTATTTTGTGTTTTATTTTCATTTTGAAGAAGTTTCAGTACACATATTCTACGCTACTATATACATGCATATGAATGTACAATTTGAAATAAGTTTGAAATTAGAACCAAGAAGAATTCGAGAGGAATATACAATATATATTAAATCTCGGATGACCATATACAATTTCGAACAAGTTTCCTTACACAATTTACGGCATCAGAAGTTCTACGTCCTCGTAATAGTGTTCTCCTTTAGGATGGACTTCCCTCATAAAAAATCCTGCTAGTTCCTCTTGAATTGGTCGGAAGCGAGCTTCTGTACTAAGCGTCTTCCGGAAGTTATTCCTCTTGACGTTGTTATCCGACGACAGCGACGACGACGGCGGCAACTTAGAAGGCGACGACTACCAGTACAACGGCGGCGACTATGAAGACTACGAGTATGCATATTATACGCTTAGGCAGGAGTATGACTAAATCACTCCAAATTTCATGTATCATCAGTGGTATCTCGAATCAATCGAATCATTCAAAAATGGACACCAAACACATCACGGATAATATAATTCACATGATCCATTCAACAAAGTTTGGTACAATAAATTATTACACATCATTTCTTCCCTTGTGTTCCTGCTTGCTTACGATTGTGCCGTATCCATGGAGCATCCTCATCATTTAACTTAACGCTTGCGTCAGTGTTCACTTTGAAGGGCGGAATTTCACCAAACATATTATAATCTTCTGACATGTCTGTCTTGTCCTCCACTCCCACGATTTTTCTTTTCCTTGAAAGAACAATGTGGCGTTTTGGATCATCGCATGATGTACTGATCGTTTTCTTATCTTTCCGTTTCCTCGGTTTGGTACTCATGTCCTTCACATAGAAAACCTGAGCGACATCTTTGGCTAGGATGAATGGTTCGTCAAGGTAACCAAGATTGTTGAAATCAACCATTGTCATTCCGTATTGCTGGTCCACCTTTACCCCACCTCCTGTTAGCTTGAACCATTTGCACCGGAACAAAGGGACCTTAAAGGAGGGTCCATAGTCAAGTTCCCATATCTCCTCTATATAACCATAATATGTGACCTTTTGCCCAGTCTCGTTTGCTGCATCAAAGCGGACACCACTGTTTTGGTTGGTACTCTTTTTATCTTGGGCGATCGTGTAAAATGTATTCCCATTTATCTCGTACTCTTGGAAAGTCGTTATAGTCGAAGATGGTGTCTTGGCCAACATGTACAGCTGATCTACAACATCATTGTCATTCATTAAATGTTTTCTCAACCAACTGCCGAAAGTCTCCATGTGGGCATTTCTAATCCAGGATTCAGGCATCCCCGGGTTGTCCGAGCGTAAAATATGTTGGAGATATGCCCAAGAGGCAATAATAAAGTGGTTATTATATATATCTTTGTGTTTATGATAAATGTTTATATACCATGCTATAATTGTATTAACCGAAACATTGATACATGTGTGTAATGTAAACAACAAGGAGTCCCTAGTAAGCCTCTTGTATAACTAGCTTGTTGATTAATAGATGATCATAGTTTCGTGATCATGAACATTGGATGTTATTAATAACAAGATTATGTCATTATGTGAATGATGTAATGGACACACCCAATTAAGCGTAGCATAAGATCACGTCATTAAGTTCATTTGCTATAAGCTTTCGATACATAGTTACCTAGTCCTTTCGACCATGAGATCATATAAATCACTTATGCCGGAAGGGTACTTTGATTACATCAAACGCCACTGCGTAAATGGGTGGTTATAAAGGTGGGATTATGTAACACCCCAAA
>NC_061512.1:57103604-57139565 GCF_022539505.1 Lolium rigidum | reverse complement strand
CTTGATACGAATAGGGCTTCAAAAATATTTCCTTCTCTTGTTTGGTGAAGAGCGTAGGCCAGTGTGGCATTTCAAACTTCCCTGGATGATTGCCGTCTCGTCCTTTATGATGTTTCTGGTCCTCACGTGTCTTGTTGTATCTTTTGACTTCCCATACACGCTCGAGTAAAACCTAGAATATTCACACAAAGATTCTTGGTCAGGTGCATCACGTCGATTGCAGAGCTGGACTTCCGGGGCTTTCCAATATTCTAGCTCCCAAAATATAGATTTCTTCTTCCACATGTGGCGCGTGTCCTGTCAGGCGTCTTTTCTGAACATGGTCGACTGTTGCCTCGACTCCTTTTCCAAATATAACATTTAAATCTTTGACCATGTCAAATATTTCAGCACCACTACGGGGGACAGGCTTGGACGCGGTCTGCCTCGCCATCGAAATGCTTGCCTTTTTTCCTTAAGGGATGATTGGGCGGAAGGAAACGACGATTGAACGGGTACACAACTTTTCTGCTTTTTCCCAAATATTTACTTTCAGTCTCATCTAAACAGTATGTGCATGCATTGTATCCTTTGTTCGTTTGTCCTGAAATGTTACTAAGAGCAGGCCAATCATTGATGGTTACGAATAGCAACGCTCGTAGGTCAAATTCTTGCTCGGTGTGCTCATCCCACACACGTACACCTGGTTTGGCCCACAACTCCAAAATTTTATCGACTAATGGCCTTAGGTACACATCAATATCGTTGTCGGGTTGCTTTGGGCCTTGGATAAGCAATGGCATCATAATGAACTTCCGCTTCATGCACAACCAAGGAGGAAGGTTGTAGATACATAGAGTCATGGGCCAGATGGACCGCAGCTCTGCTCTCCCCAAAAGGATTCATGCCATCTGTACTTAGACCAAACCATAAGTTCCTTGCCTCACTTGCAAAATCCGGGAACTCTCTCCCGATGTTTCTCCACTCGCCGACCATCAGCGGGGTGCCTCAAGCATCGCGTCTTTCTTACGTTCTTCCATGTGCCATCGCAACAACTTGGCATGCTATTTGTTTCCGAACAAACGTTTCAACCAGTAGTATTATGGGAGCATACCACATCACCTGCGCAGGAACCCTCTTCCTCCGGGTGGCTCGCCCTCAACATCACCAGGGTCATCTCTTCCGATCCTATACCGCAATGCACCGCATATCGGGCATTTATTCAAATTCTCGTACTTCTCACCGCGTAGAGGATACAATCATTAATGCATGCATGTATCTTCCGCACATCTAATCCTAGAGGGCGAGACAAGCTTCTTTGCTTCATATGTACTCGACGGGCAATTTGTTATTTCTTGGAAACAGCTTCTTTAATATTATCATCAATTTTTCAAATCCAGTAATCGAGCCACACCGACCTCTGCGCTTCCATTTCAGCAATTCCAATATGCTACCCAGACTTTCTCTCGCCCATCTTCACAACCTGGGTACAACAATTTGTGGTGGTCCTCTAACATCTTGTCGAACCGCAACCTCTCCTTATCCGTGCCACGTCTCTTCTTGCATCAGAAATGGCCTGACTGAAAATCATCATCAACGGGATCATCTCACGCTCTGTTCTTCACCTCCTTCTTCTTCATTGTCTTCCATTGCGGTATCATCGCATTCAGAGAACATAGATTGGTACTGGTCATCGTTATCTTCTTCTTCATCGCCATCTTCCATCATAACCCCTTCTTCTCCGTTCTTGGTCCAAACATTATAGCTGGACATGAATCCAAACCCGACGTGTGGCTCTTAATGTCTCTTGAGCAAGAGTAATCCTTCTCGTTCTTACATTTCAGACATGGACAACACATAAAACCTTGCTTCGACTTGTTGGCCTCGGCCACAAGCAGGAAATAATTCACGCCCTCTCTGAATGCGGGAGCACATCGGTTACCGTACATCCATGGATGACTCATCTGCATCATAAGTACAATTATGTATCAGATTCAATCACCTTCCTAAGATTAGTATTGTACGAATTATGTATACGAGAAAATAGTTGCTAACCTTTTAGGATCAAAATGAGAAGAAATCTTATCAAATAAAATCAAGTGACATCCCTCACAAGCATTTCATCAAACACCTATTGTGCACATGAAGAAAAAAAGAGGTAGCATAAGCCCCACCTTTCACCACCAAGGAAAAAAATGTAGGGAGGTGGGGGGGCTGGCCGTGTGTATATATATAGGCATGGTCCTTTTGTCGCGGGCCGTATTACGACCCGCGACAAAAGGGGTGCCGGAATGAGGCCCAGAGCTCATACCCCTTTTGTCGCGGCTTGATATACGGCCCGCGACAAAAGGGCGCGACAAAAGGCCCCGGGCGACGCAAAGGGTTTCGAGGCGACATGGCCATGCCATTTGTCGCGGCTCCAGACGGGCCCACAACAAAAGGCTTCCACGGAAGCCCTGTTTTCTGCTAGTGCATCTTTAATGGTTGATAGTGATACATCAGCCTTTTAATGCATGAAATACACGAGTACTAATTATTTCATTGTGGATAATTAATCTTAACAAATTCTTATTGGTCACTTTCAGTTTTGCTATTACAGTATTCCAAGAGATACGACACGATAATCAATATGTGTCTCGTACGAAGTGCTAGCTATACAATTGAGTGGTCACCTATCTACAACCTTGGACTTCCAGAAAGCGAACTAGCAGCCCATGACCAAACATAGTTACAATTTCCATTTTGTGGAGTATTTAGTCCATTATGTATGTGGTGGCATGACGGGACGTTTGAAACTTTGAATTCAGAACACGTTTACACAAAGTCAATAGGTTGCATGTGTATTCTTCCGTATATATTTATAGCTCAATTAAACATATACAAAAAATCAATATTTGACTTGTACTAACTTGGCTGGATAGCTACAAGCAAAAATCTGTTTGATCCACTAGAGTTAATTACCAGTCGCACATCACAATGCTGCCGTTGTAAAATAGAATTAGCTTGATTAGGACATATTGACTATTATTTCATTGAATACGTATCTTGAGTGGATCTCATTCCTACCAATCATTATCAGTGTTCAATACTCTTTTTTACGCGTGAAATCTTTTTTTGCGCGTGAAATCAACAAGCTGTTTGTCCCATATGATATACTAGCTATTCAACCGAGTTCTCAGCTAACCACCATATATTGAAATCAACGAACAGTTTATCTCGTGTGGAATAGGTCCGTTCTATCCTGTACCTAGTCCACACATTCGGTTTGGCTTTGTGACTTGTTGATCTCTATATGTGGTGAATGATTTTACACTGTAGGACTTTAATCCCGGTTCGCAACTCATCATTAATACCGGTTGCGCAACCGAATTAAATATACGCGACTAAAGCCCCTCCCCCAGTCGTGGTTCGTAAGAAAAGGCCCATCCACATGGGCGGCAGGCGAGCGTCGTGGCGGAGGACCTTTAGTCGCGGTTGGCCAAGGCGGCCGCAGGTTTATGGTTTTAGCCCCCTTCCCTAAATCTGGTCTCTTTTTAATTTGTATTGTTTTATTTCTTTTATATTTTATTTTGTGTTTTATTTTAATTTTGAAGAAGTTTCAGTACACATATTCTACGCTACTATATACATGCATATGAATGTACAATTTGAAACAAGTTTGAAATTAGAACCAAGAAGAATTCGAGAGGAATATACAATATATATTAAATCTCGGATGACCATATACAATTTCGAACAAGTTTCCTTACACAATTTACGGCATCAGAAGTTCTACGTCCTCGTAATAGTGTTCTCCTTTAGGATGGAGGCACTAGTGGAAAACGGGCCTGTAATCCCGGTTCGTTTGTGCCTTTAGTCCCGATTTTCAAACCGGGACCAATTAGGCGGGACTAAAGGTCCTCCCTTTTAGTCCTGGTTGTAAAACAAACTGGGACTAATGGTCCCGCCACGTGGGCTGCTGGCGCGCGTCGAGGAAAATAACCTTTAGTCCCGGTTTGTAACACGACCCGGGACTAAAGGTTATTTCGTTATTTTTTTTAATTCATTTGGTTATGTCCAATTATTTTTCGCTCCTTTTTTTTCTATTTTGTCAGAATTTCTAGTATTTCAGTTATTTAACTAGTTTAATTTCTAACTACACTTAATCTCTAACTACGCTTAATCAATAGTCAAATTACTTACACTGTGGTTCAACTTCCCGCTCGGTCACCCATCCTCCCACTACTCCAAAGCACTAGCACGCTTAACTTCCAAGTTCATTTCCCATCCCGCTTCCAAGTGCTTCACGCGCATGTTGTGATACTAGTATCATATCAATCCTATTAACATGTTGGTCGATGTCACACTTATTTATTATTCGAATTACAAATAATTATTTTAATAAACAAAACTAATGACGTAATAACATGTTGTGGTAATGGTATTATAATTATAATTTTTTTAATTTGTATTATAATAGTTTTTTAATTTATTATTTTTTAATATTTTTTTGCCAAACTTGAAAATTTGAAAATCTAAAAATTGGCTAACTTTATGGTTAAGTAATAGTAATCTTTATGCATGATGTAATTATTATTTTAAAAAATTTAAAAATATAAAATTCTGAATTTCTGACAAAAACTAAAATCTTCCTGCTTTCATATTTTTATTTGGAATTTTGAGAATCTAAAAATTGGCTAACCCGGGTCATCTCTTCTGATCTTATACCGCAATGCACCGCATATCGGACATTTATTTAAATTCTCGTACTTCTCACCGCGGTAGAGGATACAGTCATTAATGCATGCATGTATCTTCTGCGCATCTAATCCTAGAGGGCAGACAAGCTTCTTTGCTTCATATGTACTGACGGGCAATTTGTTATTTCTTGGAAACAACTTCTTTAATATTATCATCAATTTTTCAAATCCAGAATCAGTCACACCGACCTCTGCCTTCCATTTCAGCAATTCCAATATGCTACCCAGCTTTCTCTGCCCATCTTCACAACCTGGGTACAAAAATTTGTGGTGGCCCTCTAACATCTTGTCGAACTGCAACCTCTCCTTATCCGTGCCACAGTCTCTTCTTGCATCAGAAATGGCCCGACGAAGATCATCATCAACAGGATCATCTGCTGCCTATTCTTCACCTCCTTCTTCTTCATTGTCTTCCATTGCGGTATCATCGCATTCAGAGAACATAGATTGTTACTGGTCATCGTTATCTTCTTCTTCATCGCCGTCTTCCATCATAACCCCCTCCGTTCTTGGTCCAAACATTATAGCTGGACATGAATCCAAACCGAAGCAGGTGGCTCTTAATGTCTCTTGAGAAAGAGTAATCCTTCTCGTTCTTACATTTCAGACATGGACATCACATAAAACCTTGCTTCGACTTGTTGGCCTCGGCCACAAGCAGGAAAGAATTCACGCCCTCTCTGAATGCGGGTGCACATCGTGCTACCGTACATCCATGGATGACTCATCCGCATCATAAGTACAATTATGTATCAGATCCAATCACCTTCCTAAGATTAGTATTGTACGAATTATGTATACGAGAAAATAGTTGCTAACCTTTTAGGATCAAAATGAGAAGAAATCTTATCAAATAAAATCAAGTGACACCCTCACAAGCATTTCATCAAACACCTCTTGTGCACATGAAGAAAAAAGAGGTAGCATAAGCTCCACCTTTCACCACTAAGGTAAAAAATGTAGGGAGGTGGGGGGCTGGCCGTGTGTATATATATAGGCATGGTCCTTTGTCGCGGGCCGTACACGACCCGCGACAAAGAGGTGCGTGCCGAATGAGGCGCCAGAGCTCAGACCCCTTTTGTCGCGGCTTGATATACGGCCCGCGACAAAAGGGCGCGACAAAAGGCCCCGGGCGACGCAAAGGGTTTCGAGGTGACATGGCCATGCCATTTGTCGCGGCTCCAGACGGGCCCGCAACAAAAGGCTTCCACGGAAGCCCTGTTTTCTGCTAGTGCATCTTTAATTGTTGATAGTGATACATCAGCCTTTTAATGCATAAAATACACTAGTACTTATTATTTCATTGTGGGTAATTAATCTTAACAAATTCTTATTGGTCACTTTCAGTTTTGCTATTACAGTATTCCAAGAGATACGACACGACAATCAATATGTGTCTCGTACGAAGTGCTAGCTATACAATTGAGTGGTCACCTATCTACAACCTTGGACTTCCAGAAAGCGAACTAGCAGCCCATGACCAAACATAGTTACAATTTCCATGCTGTGGAGTATTTTAGTCCATTATGTATGTGGTGGCATGACGGGACGTTTGAAACTTTGAATTCAGAACACGTTTACACAAAGTCAATAGGTTGCATGTGTATTCTTCCGTATATATTTATAGCTCAATTAAACATATACAAAAAATCAATATTTGACTTGTACTAACTTGGCTGGATAGCTACAAGCAAAAATCTGTTTGATCCACTAGAGTTAATTACCAGTCGCACATCACAATGCTGCCGTTGTAAAATAGAATTAGCTTGATTAGGACATATTGACTATTATTTCATTGAATACGTATCTTGAGTGGATCTCATTCCTACCAATCATTATCAGTGTTCAATACTCTTTTTTACGCGTGAAATCTTTTTTTTTTTGCGCGTGAAATCAACAAGCTGTTTGTCCCATATGATATACTAGCTATTCAACCGAGTTCTCAGCTAACCACCATATATTGAAATCAACGAACAGTTTATCTCGTGTGGAATAGGTCCGTTCTATCCTGTACCTAGTCCACGCATTCGGTTTGGCTTTGTGACTTGTTGATCTCTATATGTGGTGAATGATTTTACACTGTAGGACTTTAATCCCGGTTCGCAACTGTCATTAATACCGGTTGCACAACCGGAATTAAATATACGCGACTAAACCCCCCCCCGCCCCTAGTCGCGGTTCGTAAGAAAAGGCCCGTCCACATGGGCGGCAGGCGAGCGTCAGGGCGGAGGACCTTTAGTCGCGGTTGGCCTGGCCAACCGCGACTAAAGGCGTCCGCAGAGTTTATGGTTTTAGCCCCTCCCCTAAATCTGGTCTCTTTTTAATTTTGTATTATTTTATTTCTTTTATATTTTATTTTGTGTTTTATTTTAATTTTGAAGAAGTTTCAGTACACATATTCTACGCTACTATATACATGCATATGAATGTACAATTTGAAATAAGTTTGAAATTAGAACCAAGAAGAATTCGAGAGGAATATACAATATATATTAAATCTCGGATGACCATATACAATTTCGAACAAGTTTCCCTACACAATTTACGGCATCAGAAGTTCTACGTCCTCGTAATAGTGTTCTCATTTAGGATGGACTTCCCTCATAAAAAATCCTGCTAGTTCCTCTTGAATTGGTCGGAAGCGAGCTTCTGTACTAAGCGTCTTCCGGAAGTTATTCCTCTTGACGTTGTTATCCGACGGCAGCGACGACGACGGCGGCAACTTAGAAGGCGACGACTACCAGGTACAACGGCGGCGACTATGAAGACTACGAGTATGCATATTATACGCTTAGGCGAGGAGTATGACTAAATCACTCCAAATTTCATGTATCATCAGTGGTATCTCGAATCAATCGAATCATTCGAAAATGGACACCAAACACATCACGGATAATATAATTCACATGATCCATTCAACAAAGTTTGGTACAATAAATTATTACACATCATTTCTTCCCTTGTGTTCCTGCTTGCTTACGATTGTGCCGTATCCATGGAGCATCCTCATCATTTAACTTAACGCTTGCGTCAGTGTTCACTTTGAAGGGCGGAATTTCACCAAACATATTTTAATCTTTCGACATGTCTGTCTTGTCCTCCACTCCCACGATTTTTCTTTTCCTTGAAAGAACAATGTGGCGTTTTGGATCATCGCATGATGTACTGATCGTTTTCTTATCTTTCCGTTTCCTCGGTTTGGTACTCATGTCCTTCACATAGAAAACCTGAGCGACATCTTTGGCTAGGACGAATGGTTCGTCAAGGTCAAGGCCAAGATTGTTGAAATCGACCATTGTCATTCCGTATTGCTGGTCCACCTTTACCCCACCTCCTGTTAGCTTGAACCATTTGCACCGGAACAAAGGGACCTTAAAGGAGGGTCCATAGTCAAGTTCCCATATCTCCTCTATATAACCATAATATGTGACCTTTTGCCCGAGTCTCGTTTGCTTTGCATCAAAGCGGACACCACTATTCTTTGGTTGGTACTCTTTTTATCTTGGGCGATCGTGTAAAATGTATTCCCATTTATCTCGTACCCTTGGAAAGTCGTTATAGTCGAAGATGGTGTCTTGGCCAACATGTACGGCTGATCTACAACATCATTGTCATTCATTAAATGTTTTTCTCAACCAAGACTTGCCGAAAGTCTCCATGTGGGCATTTCTAATCCGGGATTCAGGCATCCCCGGGTTGTCCGGCGTAAAATATGTTGGAGATATGCCCAAGAGGCAATAATAAAGTGGTTATATATATATATCTTTGTGTTTATGATAAATGTTTATATACCATGCTATAATTGTATTGATAACGAAACATTGATACATGTGTGTAATGTAAACAACAAGGAGTCCCTAGTAAGCCTCTTGTATAACTAGCTTGTTGATTAATAGATGATCATAGTTTCGTGATCATGAACATTGGATGTTATTAATAACAAGATTATGTCATTATGTGAATGATGTAATGGACACACCCAATTAAGCGTAGCATAAGATCACGTCATTAAGTTCATTTTCTATAAGCTTTCGATACATAGTTACCTAGTCCTTTCGACCATGAGATCATATAAATCACTTATGCCGGAAGGGTACTTTGATTACATCAAACGCCACTGCGTAAATGGGTGGTTATAAAGGTGGGATTAGGTATCCGGAAAGTATGAGTTGAGGCATATGGATCAACAGTGGGATTTGTCCATCCCGATGACGGATAGATATACTATGGGCCCTCTCGGTGGAATGTCGTCTAATTAGCTTGCAAGAATATGAATGGTTCATAAGAGACCACATACCACGGTACGAGTAAAGAGTACTTGTCAGAGACGAGGTTGAACAAGGTATCGTGATACCGATGATCAAACCTCGGACAAGTAAAATATCGCGTGACAAAGGGAATCGGTATCGTATGTAAATGGTTCATTCGATCACTAAGTCGTCGTTGAATATGTGGGAGCCATTATGGATCTCCAGATCCCACTATTGGTTATTGGTCGGAGAGAAGTCTCAACCGTGTCTGCATAGTTCGCGAACCGTAGGGTGACACACTTAAGGTTTGATGTCGTTTGAGTAGATATGGAATATGGAATGGAGTTCCAAGTTTTGTTCGGAGTCTCGGATGGGATCCAGGACATCACGAGGAGTTCCGGAATGGTCCGGAGAATAAGATTCATATATAGGAAGTCATTTTATAAGTTTGAAAATGATCCGGTGCATTTATGGAAGGTTCTAGAAGGTTCTAGAAAAGTCCGGAAGACATCACTATGGAAGGCGGAGTCCCGGAGGGACTCCACTAGCATGGCCGGCCAACCCTAAGGGGAGGAGTCCCAGGTGGACTCCACCTAAAGGTGGCCGGCCACCCCCCCTCAAGGAAAGGTGGGAGTCCCACCTTGAGTAGGACTCCCATCTTGAGTAGGTTTCCCACCTATGGCAAGTTTGTGTGTTGGGGTCTTATTCGAAGACTTGGACTACAACTCTTGGGGCTTCCACCTATATAATGAGGAGCAAGGGGAGGGGGCCGGCCACTCAAGCCTCCCACCTTGGCCGCACCCATTGAGGCCGGTGCCCAAGACCGACCCTCTCCCCAAACCCTAGCACCCCTCCTTCACATACTACTCCCGCAGCGCATAGGCGAAGCCCTGCCGGAGTTCTCCACCACCACCGCCACCACGCCGTCGTGTTGCCGGGATTACGAGGAGGATCTACTACTTCCGCTGCCCACTGGAACGGGGAGGAGGACGTCGTCTTCATCAACACCGAACGTGTGACCGAGTACGGAGGTGCTGCCCGATTGTGGCACCGTCAAGATCTTCTACGCCCTTTTGCAAGCGGCAAGTGATCGACTACATCCACCCCGAGATCTAATCTCGTTAGGCTTTACGAATCTTCGAGGGTTAGTCTCTTCAGCTCCTCGTTGCTACCGTCTACTAGATTAGATCTTTGCTTGTGTTTCGTTCTTGCGGTAGGAAATTTTTTTGTTTTCTATGCTACGAATCCCATCAGTGGTATCAGAGCCATGTCTATGCATAGATTGGTTGCACGAGTAGAACACAATTGTTTTGTGGGCGTTGATGCTTTGTTGTCTTTAGTTCCTGTACTTTGCATCTTGCAACATAGTGGGATGAAGCGGCTCGGGCTAACTTTACATGACCGTGTTCATGAGATTTGCTCCACGCTTGACATGCAACTTGTATTGCATAAGTGGCTTTGCGGGTGTCTGTCTCTCCCACTATAGTGAAGATCCAATTTACTCTTTCTATTGACAACACTAGTATCACCGTTGAGGTTCATGTTCGTAGGTAGATTGGATCTTACTCGAAAATCCTAAACCACGTAAAATATGCAAACCAAATTAGAGACGTCTAACTTGTTTTTGCAGGGTTTGGTGATGTGATATGGCCATGATGTGATGATGAATATGTATGAGATGATCATTATTGTATTGTGGCAACCGGCAGGAGCCTTATGGTTGTCTTTAAATTTCATGTTGAGTAGTATTTCAAAGAAGTTGTAATAGTTGCTACATGGGAGAACAATCATGAAGACGACGCCATGGACCTTGACGCTACACCGACGATGATGGAGATGGATCCAGAAACTTTGTCAGGGTTACAGGCTGATGTGGTCGAATGTCTTGTCAGCTTCGAGTTGTTGTTCCCACCATCCTTCTTCAATATTATGACGCACCTCCTCGTTCACCTAGTTGAAGAGATTAGAATTCTCGGTCCTGTATTTCTACACAATATGTTCCCCTTCGAGAGGTTCATGGGAGTCTTAAAGAAATATGTTCATAACCGTGCTAGGCCGGAAGGAAGTATCTCAAAGGGCTACGGAACTGAGGAGGTCATTGAGTTTTGTGTTGACTTTCTTCCTGACCTTTAGCCGATTGGTGTTCCCGAATCTCGGTATGAGGGGAGGCTGACTGGAAAAGGCACACTAGGAAGGAAAGCAAAGGTGTGCATGACAAGATTTCTTTCAATCAAGCACACTACACAGTTCTATACAATTCCAGCTTGGTGGCTCCGTACATCGAGAAACACAAGAATGTATTACGAGAAATAAACCCGGGGCAGCCCGAGTCCTTGATTACACGTCAACACATGAATACCTTCGGCAGTTGGTTGCAAAGACATCTCATGAATACCACTGTTGTAGAGCAGTTGTACTTGTTGGCCAAGTTACCATCTTCAAACATATGTACATTCCAAGGGTACGAGATAAATGGGAATACATTTTACACGATGGACCAAGATAAAAAGAGCACCAACCAAAACAGTGGTGTCCGCTTCGATGCAAAAGACGAGAATGGGAAGACCACCACATATTATGGGTACATAGAGGAGATATGGGAACTTGACTATGGACCCACTTTTAAGGTCCCTTTGTTCCGGTGCAAATGGGTGAAGCTCAACGGTGTACAGGTAGACGATAAGTACGGTATGACAACAGTGGATCTCAAAAATCTTGCGTACATGGACGAGCCATTCGTCCTAGCCAACGAGGTGGCTCAAGTTTTCTACGTGAAGAACATGTCTAGCAAATCGAGAAAAAGAAATCAACAAAAGAATACATCAACCGAGGAGCCAAAGCGCCACATAGTTCTTTCAGGGAAAAGAAACATCGTGGGAGTGGATGACAAGACAGACATGTCAGAAGATTATAATAAGTTTAAAGAAATTCCGCCCTTCATGGTGAAAATTGACCCAAGCATCTTGCTAAATGATGAAGATTCTCCATGGCTACGGCGTAGAAGATCACAACAATAGATGGCGATGTAATAATGTATTTTTCATATATATTTACCAAGACAATCTCTACATTTATGTAATAATGAGAACCCTTTCCCCAAGACTGTTAGAGGAGATGGAGTCTTTCACGGGCTTGTAGGGAATTTTTCCGAGGAGCAGCTTCCGAAGATGCCGTAGGGCGTGTGCACCAACGACATCTTCGAGAAGCTGCGCCACGGGAGATTTCCCAACCCTTTCCCCAACCCTAGACGACGAATTCGAGCCGCCAGGCTGCCCAAATTTCCAGCCGCGCCGCCGTCTTCCTCGCTTCCGGCCACCGCCCCCGCCACCCTCTGCGCCGCCCCCGCCGCCCTCTGCACCGCTCCACTGCGCCACCCGCGCCACCTCGCGCCGCCGCCACCTCGGGCCACCGCCACCTCTGCGCCGCCCCCGCCACCTCGCGCCGCCCCCGCCACCTCTGCGCAGGTAGTACCGCACGGCCGTCGGCCCAACCGGCCATGTTTTTTTCTTTTGTTTTTTAGTTAGTTGTTAGATTAGTTTAATTATATTGTATTTAGTTTTAGTTAGTAGTTAGTAATTAGTTCAGTTATTTTGTATTTAGTTTAGTTATTTTTCTATTTAGTTTAATTATTTTGTATTTAGTTAGTTTAAGTTTATTGTAATTATTTTGTATTTAGTTATTTAATTTAAGTTTTTTCTAAGTTTTTGTAAGTATTTTGTATTTAGTTAGTTTTTGTTAGTTATTTAGTTTTAATTTAGTATTTAATTAATTAGCGCGAAACACGAACCCGACGCCGACACTGGCCCTCTCCCTCTCGCAAACACGAACCCGACGCCGACACCGGTCCTCCCACTCTCGCGCCCTCTTCGCCCTACTCCACGCCGCCTTCCCCTCCTCTCCCTCGACGAGACCTCTGAAATGCCGCAACTTCCCTCTCCTCTCCCTCTCGCCGACCCTAGTCGCCGACACCCTCACGCGCCCTCTCCCTCTCGCGAACACCCTCTCGCAAACACCCCTCTTCTCTCCCTCTCGCGAACACCCTCTCGCAAACACCCCTCTTCTCTCCCTCTTGCAAACACCTCTCTCTCCCTCTTGTGAAAACCACCGACGCCGCAACTCCCCTCTTCTCTCCCTCTCGCGAACAACCGACGCCGACACCGGCCCTCTTCCCCTCGCGAACAACCGATGCCGACACCGGCCCTCTTCCCCTCGCGACCAACTGACGCTGATTAGGGTTAGGGTTTGGTTAGTGTTTGGTTAGCTAGGGTTAGGGTTTGGTTTGGGTTAGAACATGTACTTATCGATTTAATTTTTTGCAGAAACAATGGATCCATTCGAACGGGACTTGGAACAGGAAGACCTTTTCGAGAACATAATCCGCGATGGTCTAGAAGCCGACCGAGAAGACCGCGACTCCGGTGATGGAGAATCCCGCGGCTCCGGTCATGGAGAAGCCCGCGGCTCCGGTGATGGAGAAGCCGACGGCTCCGGTGATGGAGAAGCCGACGGCTCCGGTCATGACGAGGTATACGATTAGTATAGAGGCATTAATGGAATTCTATATGTACATATGTATATAAATTAATTAATTTTTATTCTCTTAGGCCTCCGAAGATAAGTTGGACAAATGAGGACCGGCAAAGAAGTTGACCAAAAAAGACCACTTCACAATTGAAGCTATATCACCGGAAGGCCAACCTGTGGCATCCCCAGCTGTCAAAACGATATTTAAAAATCAGTGCTGAGTTCTGGTTAGGGATTCTCTCCTGATCACTATTAGAGAATGGAACAAGACCAAGAAGGTGTCCGAAAATCAGGTTGCCGATAGGTACAAAGACACACTTTTTGACGACCTCATGGCACATTTCACTTTGCCAGATTTGGGATCGGAGTCTGAGATGGCTAAGCAGAGGGCGCTAGTGAAGAAATGGGCTCTTAAGAAGATGGGGGAACTTTTACGGGCGTATAAGAACCGGTTATGGGCAACTTATAAGGCCGAGAAGAAGCCTCCAGTATTCGAGAACTATCTAGCGAAGCAGGAGCATAATTGGGAAGAATTTGTGAAGTACAAACAATCAGAGGACGCGTGAACCTGTCCAAGAAAAACAAGAAGAATGCAAGTGAAAAGAAATATCACCATCATACTGGGCGAGGGGGCTACGAAGTAGCCATGCCTAAGTGGTCTGCAGAATAGGCTGAGATGGAGCGGAATGGGATCACTCCAGAACCCATGGAAGAAGGATGGGACTTTAGTGCTCGAAATTGGTTTCTTGGGCATGGCTGTGAGTATGACATGAAGACAGGGAACATTGTTGAAAGTGACAGCAGGGTTAGGGTACCCAGGGAAAAATGGATTCAAGTGACGGCAGATATAAAGGCGGGAAAACTAAAGTTTGCTCCCGATAGAGAGAAAGACTTGCTGACGCTTGTCCTCGGTAATCCTGAGAAGGGAGGACGAACAAGAGGCTTCGGCCCTAGTGTTCCGTGGTCGCTTGGGTTTCCGGCCGATGCGGAGACTTATAGAAGCCGAGCGAGAGCAAAACAACGTGAGCTGGAGCTGCAGAATGACCGGATGGCCGAGTTCCAACGCCAACTTGACCAGCAGCAGCGGGAGATTCAGCAGCAGCGGGAGATAAATGAACTAAAAGGACAACGCCAGCCAGATAATACCGCCGGCATATCTCAGCAGCGAGACAGCAGCGTGGCCGATTCGGAGGTGGCACCGCCTTTAAAGATGATAGATGGCGGTCCTGGTGACCCCGTGGATGGAATCAAGGAGCAAACACCTTGTGATCTCCATGACGTGTTCAGGAACGTATCTGTTAAGGTGGCGGTCGGCTATGTCTTACCTGCATTTGGAGCTGAAGGTGAGGCGGCAACATGTCATGGCAATGAGATTCCAGCTGGCTATGCTCGTGTCGGGGTGGATTCAGTTGTACCGTCGTGGGAGACATTGCAGCTCGAAATCCCTGGAGGTGATGGGGGGGTTACACTTGGAGAGGTGCTGGGAGAAATCATTCTCTGGGAAAAGAAGAACATCAGGCTGCCAGGCTGGGTAGCTGATACGTCCATTTTGCATCACTATTTTATATCATAATTTACTGTTATTCATTGATATATTTCATATTTAGAGATGGTACTTATGTTATTTCACTTATTTTGCATGTTTCATGATTATTGGAGAATTATTCACCGGAGTCAGAATTCTGCTGGAAAAAGCACCGTCAGGATACCATATTTTTGAAGATCAAAAATTGACGGAAATTACACCGAAGATCTTATTTTTCCAGAAGAATGAGCCAGCCAAAAGGAGGAGCCGAGGAGGGCCGCCATGGGCCCCCCATAGGCCGGCACGGGCCCTGCCCTGGCCGCGCCGCCTTGTGGGGAGGGGCCCACAACCCCTCTTGGCCTCCTCTCTTTCGTGTACTTCATCCTCCCGAAAACCTAAGGCACGGGGGATAAGCGAGAATAGACACAACCGCCTCTGCGGGGCGGAGAAACACTAGAGAGAAAAGAGCTCTCCGGCGGGCAGGAATCCGCCGGGGAAATTCCCTCCCGGAGGGTGAAATCGTCGCCATCGTCACCGTCATCGAGCTGGACTTCATTGGGATCATCATCATCATCATCTCCACCATCGACACCGCCATGTCCACCGCTGCACCTCGTCTCCACTGTAACATCTAGGGTTGAATCTTGATTATTTCATACGGGAAACTCTCCCGGTATTGATTACTACTTGTTATTGATGCTATTGAGTGAAACCATTGGATCAAGGTTTACGTTCAGATTGTTATCCATCATCATATCACCTCTGATTATGTTCCATATGATGTCTCGTGAGTAGTTCGTTTAGTTCTTGAGGACATGGGTGAAGTCTAAATGTTAGTAGTGAACTATGTTGAGTAATATTTAATGGTTTGATATTTAAGTTGTGGTGTTATTCTTATAGTGGTGTCATGTGAACGTCGACTACATGATACTTCACCTTTATGGGCCTAGGGGAGTACATCTTGTATTCGTTTGCTAATTGTGGGGTTGCCGGAGTGACGAGTGATGACCCACAAGTATAGGGGGTGTATCGTAGTATCTTCGATAAGTAAGAATGTCGATCCCAACGAGGAGCGGAAGGTGTTGACAAGCAGTTTCGATGAAGGATTCATCTGTAAATGCTCACGGACAAGTATTCGGGGGTTTTGATGTAACGAGATGAATAAAGTACAAGTAAGTAAAATGCGAGAGAAATAATTGCAGCGAGTGGCCCAATCCTTTTTAGCACAAAGGACAAGCCGGTTTGTTTACTTATAATGACCAAACGTTCTCGAGGACACACGGGATTTTAGTCTAGTGCTTTCGCTACATATAGCTGATTAATCTTCATTGTTTTGATAAGTGTTGTGTGGGTGAACCTATGCTAATGTACCGCCCTTCCTAGGACTAATACATACTTGTGATTATACCCCTTGCAAGCATCCGCAACTACAAGAAAGTAATTAAGATAAATCTAACCACAGCCTTAAACTCTGAGATCCTGCGATCCCTCCTGCATCGATATACCAACGGGGGTTTAGATTTCTGTCACTCCGGCAACCCCGCAATTGGCAGACGAGTACAAGATGCATTCCCCTAGGCCCATAAATGGTGAAGTGTCATGTAGTCGACGTTCACACGACACCACTAGAAGAATGACACCACAACTTAAATATCATAACATTGAATATTACTCAACCATAATTCACTACTAACATTTAGACTTCACACATGTCCTCAAGAACTAAACGAACTACTCACGAGACATCATATGGAACATGATCAGAGGTGATATGATGATGAATAACAATCTGAACATAAACCTTGGTTCAACGGTTTCACTCAATAGCATCAATAACAAGTAGAAATCAATACCGGGAGAGTTTCCCCTATCAAACAATCAAGATCAAACCCAAATTGCTACAGCGGTGACGAGGTGCAGCGGTGGAGATGGCGGTGATGATGGTGGAGATGATGATGATGGTGATGGAGATGATGTCCATCTCGATGGCGGTGACGATGGCGTCGATTTCCACCTCCGGGAGGGAATTTCCCCGGCGGATTCCTGCCCGCCGGAGAGCTCTTTTTTCTCTGGTGTTCTCCGCCCCGCAGAGGCGGCTGTAACCCTTCGTGAGGATCCCTCTGTGGCTTAGGTCTTCGGGACGAAGGGTTTCGCGAAGAAAAGGAGGCGAAAGGGGCTGTGGGGCCCCCACACCACAAGGTGGCGCGGCCAGGCCATGGGCCGCGCCGCCCTATGGTCTGGGCCCACCTTGGGTCCAGCTGGCTCCCCCTTCTGGCTTCCTTCGTCATCTGGAAAAATAGGATTTTTGGTGAAATTTCCTTCCACGAGTTGATCTTCCGAAATATTGCATCCTGACGGTGCTTTTTCCGAGCAGAATCCCGGCTCCGGTGCGCGATCTCCAAATAATCATGAAACATGCAAAATAGATGAAATAACATAAGTATTGTGTCCCAATATGAAATATATCAATGAATAACAGGCAAATTATGATATAAAATAGTGATGCAAATTGGACGTATCAACTCCCCCAAGCTTAGACTTCGCTTGTCCCCAAGCGAAACTGAACTCGGTAAACAGGACCACATGTTTATGGAGTGAAGAGTCGATAAACAAAATACGGACAAGAAGCATCATATTCATTCACACAAGACATTATAATAAACAACTTCCTCATATAACTCAACTTGAAACAAGTATAAGGTAATCACAAATAAAGGTGCATAAGAAATCATAATTGGTGATGGCAAACTTTGTTCTTGGTCAGAGAACAGTTAACAGATTATACTTATCTATTGAGCAGCGCTCTCATATTAAAACTTATGGTAAACTTGCATACTCAATCATATTAATCATTGATGACTTTCAAAGCTATATTCATTCAGGTAAAACTTGTACTAAACAAGAAAGAGTAAAGACATGATGAAGCAAATCACGATATAATAGTTTGATCACAACAACTCAAATGCTTGCTTTAGATGGAGGGAAATAGGTTTACTGACTCAACATAAAGTAAAAGACAGACCCTTCGCAGAGGGAAGCAGGGATTAAATCATGTGCTAGAGCTTTTTCAGTTTTGAAATCATATAAAGAGAATAAAAGTAAAGTTTTGAGAGGTGTTTGTCGTTGTCAACGACTGGTAGCGGGTACTCTAACCCCCTTGCCAAACATACCTCCAAAGAGCGGCTCCCATGAAGGACGTTATCTCTACCAGCAAGGTAGATCATCCCTCTTCTCTTTTGTTTACACATGTACTTTAGTTTATTTAAGGATGACACTCCCCCCAACCTTTGCTTACACAAGTGATGTCTACGGGAGCTTCTATTCTTGTAGACAGTGTTGGGCCTCCAAGAGCAGAGGTTTGTAGAACAGCAGCAAGTTTCCCTTAAGTGGATCACCCAAGGTTTATCGAACTCAGGGAGGAAGAGGTCAAATATATCCCTCTCATGCAACCACCGCAACCACAAAGCAAGAAGTCTCTTGTGTCCCCAACACACCTAATAGGTGCACTAGTTCGGCGAAGAGATAGTGAAATACAGGTGGTATGAATAAGTAGTAGCAACGGCACCAGAAAAGTGCTTTGCCCGGGACGATAAACAAGCGGTAGTAACGCGGTAGTAGTAACGCAGCGGTAGTAATGCGGTAAAACGATAAACAAGCAGCAATAGCGGTATTTAGGAACAAGGCCTAGGGATTAGACTTTCACTAGTGGACACTCTCAACTTTGATCACATAACAGAATAGATAAATGCATACTCTACACTCTTGTTGGATGATGAACACATTGCGTAGGATTACACGAACCCTCAATGCCGGAGTTAACACGCTCCACAATTCAATGTTCATATTTAAGTAACCTTAGAGTGCAAGAAAGATCGACACGACTAAACCAAGTACTAACATAGCATGCACACTGTCACCTTCACGCCACGTAGGAGGAATAGATCATATCAATACTATCATAGCAATAGTTAACTTCACAATCTACAAGAGATCATGATCATAGCATACGCCAAGTACTAACACGGATGCACACACTGTCACCATTACACCGTGCATGAGGAATAAAACTACTTTAATAACACATCACTAGAGTAGCACATAGATAAATTGTGATACAAAACACATTGCAATCATAAAGAGATATAAATAAGCACTTCACTACGCCATTCATAACAGTGAGTAAGTATTACTGTGAAATATAGCCTAAGAGACCCACACGGTGCACACACTGTCACCTTTACACACGTGGGACAAGGAGTCTCCGGAGATCACATAAGTAAAACTCACTTGACTAGCACAATGACATCTAGATTACAAGCATCATCATATGAATCTCAATCATGTAAGGCAGCTCATGAGATTATTGTATTGAAGCACATAGGAGAGAGATGAACCACATAGCTACCGGTACAGCCCCGAGCCTCGATGGAGAACTACTCCCTCCTCATGGGAGCAGCAGCGGTGATGAAGATGGCGGTGGAGATGGCAGCGGTGTCGATGGAGAAGCCTTCCGGGGGCACTTCCCCGCTCCGGCGGGGTGCCGGAACGGAGACTCCTGTCCCCCGGATCTTGGCTTCGCGATGGCGGCGGCTCCGGAAGGTTTTTCGTATCGTGGTTCTTCGCATCGGGGGTTTCGCGACGGAGGCTTTAAGTAGGCGGAAGGGCGAGTCGGGGGCCCGACGAGGGGCCCACACCATAGGGCGGCGCGGGCCCCCTTGGCCGCGCCGCCATGTGGTGTCGCCACCTCGTGGCCCCACTTCGTATGCTCTTCGGTCTTCCGGAGGGTTCGTGGCAAAATAGGCCACTTGGGTCTTCGTTTCGTCCAATTCGAGAATATTTCGTTACTAGGATTTACGAAACCAAAAACAGCGGAAAACGAGAGCTGGCACTTCGGCATCTTGTTAATAGGTTAGTTCCGGAAAATGCACGAATATGACATAAAGTGTGCATAAAACATGTAGGTATCATCAATAATATGGCATAGAACATAAGAAATTATCGATACGTCGGAGACGTATCAAGCATCCCCAAGCTTAGTTACTGCTCGTCCCGAGCGAGGTAAAACGATAACAAAGATAATTTCGAAGTGATATGCCATCATAACCTTGATCATACTATTTGTAAACATATGTAGTGGATGCAGCGATCAAAACAATGGTAATGATATGAGTAAACAAGTGAATCATAAAGCAAAGACTTTTCATGAATAGTACTTCAAGACAAGTATTAATAAGTCTTGCATAAGAGTTAACTCATAAAGCAATAAATCAAAGTAAAGGCATTGAAACAACACAAAGGAAGATTAAGTTTCAGCGGTTGCTTTCAACTTGTAACATGTATATCTCATGGATAATTGTCAACATAGAGTAATATAACAAGTACAATATGCAAGTATGTAGGAATCAATGCACAGTTCACACAAGTGTTTGCTTCTTGAGGTGGAGAGAAATAGGTGAACTGACTCAACATAAAAGTAAAAAGAATGTTCCTTCAAAGAGGAAAGCATCGATTGCTATATTTGTGCTAGAGCTTTTATTTTGAAAACCTAAAACAATTTTGTCAACGGTAGTAATAAAGCATATGAGTTATGTAAATTATATCTTACAAGTTGCAAGCCACATGCATAGTATACTAATAGTGCCCGCACCTTGTCCTAATTAGCTTGGACTACCGGATCTTTGCAATGCACATGTTTTAACCAAGTGTCACAATGGGGTACCTCCATGCCGCTCGTACAAAGGTCTAAGGAGAAAGCTCGCATTTTGGATTTCTCGCTTTTGATTATTCTCAACTTAGACATCCATACCGGGACAACATGGACAACAGATAATGGACTCCTCTTTAATGCATAAGCATGTGGCAACAATTATTATTCTCATATGAGATTGAGGATATGTGTCCAAAACTGAAACTTCCACCATGAATCATGGCTTTAGTTAGCGGCCCAAAGTTCTTCTCTAACAATATGCATGCTCCAACCATAAAGGTGGTAGATCTCTCTTACTTCGGACAAGACGGACATGCATAGTAACTCACATGATATTCAACAAAGAATAGTTGATGGCGTCCCCGAAGCATGGTTATCGCACAACAAGCAACTTAATAAGAGATAAAGTGCATAAGTACATATTCAATACCACAATAGTTTTTAAGCTATTTGTCCCATGAGCTATATATTGCAAAGGTGAATGATGAAATTTTAAAGGTAGCACTCAAGCAATTTACTTTGGAATGGCGGATAAATACCATGTAGTAGGTAGGTATGGTGGACACAAATGGCATAGTGGGTGGCTCAAGTATTTTGGATGCATGAGAAGTATTCCCTCTCGATACAAGGTTTAGGCTAGCAAGGTTATTTGAAACAAACACAAGGATGAACGGTACAACAAAACTCACATAAAAGACATTACTTCTATAAATGTTCCTAGACTACCCGGCTCCAGGAGGCTTCAAAAGGGGCAAATCCATCGTGTGCGTTGAAACTGGCAGCGACAGTAATTTTCGACGCCCGCTTTGGACGTCAGCCGTTGGATGGTGTCAATGTTTTTGTTACCTGCCGTTTACGTAGATAGGTCGGCGACAACTAGGATCAGGCGCGTGCGGGGCCGGGCGAACATAGGCAGCGACGAGTGACCCTGCTCGTTTGACGTCTGATTCACATAGCACGGTGAAAACCTAGATCGAGAAAAGCAACCAATCCACTCGTGACATAGAGCCCCGCGCCCCTTCCTCCTCTCGCGCGTCGGCGTCGCGGATCTCGCCGGCGGCCGCGCGGCTTCCATCCCTTACCTCCGCGGCCCTTCCTCCTCCCGCACGTCGTCGTCGTGGATCCCGCCGGCGGCCGCGCGGTTTCCAATGTTCGTGGAGGGGGGGATTTGGAGGCTGCGTCATGGAGGTTGCAGGCCGGCCGGCTGCCACGCCGATTTCCATGCCTTCCCGCCGCTCTGCTGCCCTCCTTCCAAGCCGGCGACAGGAGAGGTTGCACGAGTCTGGGAGGCGGCGACATCGTCCTCCACCGCCTTCAGACCTTGTCCTAGGCGCGGCTGGAGCTCTTCAACCTTCCAGCATGCTCGCATCTGCTGTCCAACCGTAGGAGGATGGCTCGCTGCGGTGGCGGACCAACCATCGGCGGAGATCGAGCTTAAGCTCTGATGCATTGCTCAAGCTCTGATGCATTACCGCATCTCCGCCCAACCAGGCGCGCCGCTGTCTCTCTGTCTAGGTGCTCGTCTCCGCGCTGAAGTCTTGGTCGTCTCCAACTTGTTAGGCCCATCTATGAGGACCTTGTCTACTGCCACCTCAAACGTAAGCTGCTATACACTTTTTTTTCCAGGTCTTCTACTTATATCGATTGGTTGGTTCTGCAATTTCTATAGACAAGGAGAGATGCATTTGTTGAGATGGTCTTGATGCATTTGTTCGGATGGACCCGATGCATATTTCGAGCTTGGAGTTTCTTGTGTATATGCAGGTGAATTCTTAATCATGTGAGGCCTTTGATGGATCAAGCTCCCACAGTCATTCCTGGGTTAAAGTAATGCGGTATTGCAACTTGTTGTCTCACTGAAATTCTTGCTATTGATGCTTGCATGAACCAATTCCAGGGTGGATTAGTACATATATATGCTATAAATATTCAACCTTCCGGTGCTTGTTAGTCAAATATTTATGGATAGGGTTTGTACGCTGATCTTGGAGTTTTCAAAGCCTTCTATAAAATTATTAGCTAGCTACTTCAGTGACTAGGCGGATTTGCATGCGTTCAACTTGCTCTTTGTTATTAGGCTGCTTCTTTCGGGGTTAATGTGTGAGTTCCTCTTTTCAATTTAGGAACTCCACCCTATGTGTAAATGTTTTTATTTATTTATTGCCCTTCCTCTTCCCATTAACTCATCCCTAGCACGAAGAGGTTTCCCACTGCTATTGCTTCCAGTCAGGATGGGAGGTTGTTATTTAGGAAGTGTTCATGGTACCAGGTCTCCTTTGACCAGACCGTTTCAGAATGCGAACAAGGTAATAATAATCCTTATGAAAACACACATAATATTGTTTTAGGTTCTACAAATTTGTATCTTATAGCCACATTTGTGTTATGGCCAGAACATACCATTTCTTTGTTCCGAGTAAGCTTCATTTTCATTATTTAGCGAGTGCAATGCAAAGAACTCTAATTTAAACCTTACGAGTCATACTATTCAAAGCTTTCCAAAGAAACGAGTGAGCTTAGTTGTAGATAGTCTATTGAAAAGATAGAAGATATGGTATCTTGCAAGCAAATGTTAGCACACCTGTAAGTTGTGTTTAGTAAATTTTGACTTTCTATTGTGTGATTACTTGTTCCCTTGATTGACAATCTCGGTGCGTGCTTTACAGATTGCTAATTAATATTGTAATGCAATCTTGTACTCGTCACACACACTTTCTTTTAAATTGCTTAAATAGATATCAAAATGCATTTTTGTATTATTTTAATTACTAATATTCATCCTGTTTTGTCAGCCTGGAAAGATGAAGGGAAGCTTCGCTGGTCAAAGATTCGGACATTGGACACACATATCATCTCCTACGACTCTTGTCACTCCGATGATCCGCAGGATGCACAACAGGTGTTTGAAAACCGAGGTGAGGTCTACATATTCCATAACCTCTGCTTTCTACGTATGGGTTTGGGATTTGAAGTTGCTAACCAGTTCCATATTCTGTTAAACGTGTGCATTGATTCAGTCTTTTGTGTTAAAATATATCTTCTTTGACCCAGAAACCCTGATGAAACGTGTGCAAGGTTGTGACAGCTAATGCACCACATCAAAACTAACCACACCCAGTTACTTAAGTGGCTCAATCAAAAGAACTGGCTTGGAAATTTCTGTTTTAGTACATACTGTATTGTTTTATTTGTTAGTTGACGTGATTGTGATTTTCTTAAGTACTGGCTTGGAAATGTTTGTGGTGTGTTCCTTGGCCTGCGTCTATTAGTGCAAATCTTCTTTTGTATAGCCGGGATAGAGAGATAGAAATATTTTAGATATGCTGGTGGTTGCTGGTGCACTTGCAAGTAAATGCAATAGATCAGGTTGGCTTCTCATGCTTATACAGAAAGTAATTCGTTAATAGGTTACTCTTAAGATTCCTATTGTTTGGCTTTGTTAATGTGATAAGCAGAAGTCCATTTACTGTGGTGTGTTCGCTTTGGCAAAATGGTGGTCTCCCCTAATCTGTTTGTTGGAGGTACGATCTTCCTTCTCCCGCTTGGAGGTATGATTTTTTATCGTAAAAATTATATGTGGTTTCTCTTATAAAACTATTTGTTAATCACCACTGGTTATGAAAATCTGCACTACACTTTTATGTTTTTCGACAAGGTAAGTTAGCAGCCTTTTTCCTATGCTTTGAGTATCAGCTCTGCACACGTTAGTTAGTAGTGACAAAGTTGATGCTCAAGATATAAAGTACTTGCAGCCTTGCGCCATCTCTCCCCGGATGGCGCCGTTCGGGGACGGTCGCGGTGGGGCAGCCGCGCGCCGCCACCGGCGGATGGACTGGATGGGACCAGCGGCGAGTAGGGCCGTCGCCCGTGACCTCGAAGGTGCGCTCCGTCTGCCTCGGGAAAGGAGGGCGGCTCCGGTCGCTGCAGGAGCTCCGATGGCGGCGGCGGACGGATTGGAAGGGGACGGCGGCGAGAGGGGGAGGACGGACTGGATGGTCCAGCGATGAGCAGGGCCGCCTACCGCGAGCTCGAAGTTACTCTCTGCGTCACGCGATTGGAAGTACTAGGCGGCATCGGACACGGCGACGACGGTGTAGGAGGGCGGAAGCGGCGGGGAGTGGGGGTCCTCATCTGACCAGTCGTTCGGCCGACCAAGGCTAGGAAGGCAGCCATCGGCGACAAGGATCTGGATTTCGTCAGGGAGCCCTTCCCCACCTATGAGGTGTGCACGAAGTGGCCGAAGCGCTACCAGCGGCGCCCGTGAGGTAACATGTCCTTCCTACTGTTTCCTTTCCAGATCTCCAGCGCTCACTCGGTTATTTTTGTGTTAAATATTTTCCATCTCGTGTTGTGTTTCGCGCAGGCCAGATGAGGAGGAGGATGTCCGTGAGGTAAGATTTTGATACAAAACTAAACCTTTATTAGGAAACCCCTTGGATAAATAGGTAATCTTGATGGAGGAACTATTCCTACCCAGGCTATTATCATTTTGTTTTGTGCAAACAGAGATCCAGCGCTAGAAATATTCTTGATATGGTCAAGGTTCTGTTCTCTGTAGATGAGGAAAATCTTTTGAATCAACATAATTGATATATATTCCCATTTTAATAGCATAATGCTTAGTCATATTGGTTGCCTATACTTGCTATGTATTAACCGGTTAGTTAAATAATTCTGATGACATCTCTGCTCGATCTATGGGAATAAAACAGAATTGTAGGAGTTGGCTCTCACATGAGACCAATAAAATAAGTATTTTGTTTAGTTTTTTCTGCCTTGTTTGCTTACTGGAACAAGCATCATATTATTGATTTATGCCTTGTTTGCTTCAGGCCTTCTGTTATTTCATACGTTCCAATGAACCTGGAGAATTGATATTATGTATCACTCTTCTGTTATTTTCAGCAAACAATCAAAGTTTGATCATAGTGTAGGTCATATGCTAAATAGTTTGTTGGTTGCATCTAAACTCATGAGACATCTGTTGGCGATTCAAAATTTAAAGTGAGTTTCAAACGATTCTGTCCAATAAAGTGTATACCAAAATGAAATTCTTTATGTTTGGCTGAGCTAATGGACTTAAATTCAGCAAATAGAGTTATTCCGGTCTGACTTTACCCACACAATATGTTATATGCTGATATGTGATTACTTTGTTTTCTATACATCACTTTTCTTGGTGGAAGCTAGCAGATTTTTGGCATGTATAAACTTATTGGAAAACCCTTCTAGGTATGCATAGGCTGAGTGTGCTTGGATACGAGGCCACCTCTCTTGGATTCCTATCAAGAGCTCGGCTTACGGCACGAGTGTTGACCAAGCCAGAGTTTTTGTGATGAGCCAGGTGCGCTCCTGGAAGAAAAAGAGGACGACACAAGGGAACCGTCGCCGCGTGGACGTCGCAGTGCCTCCCACACGGTGTTATAGTGGTAGCATATCATTGCCGCTCTAGGCGACCCCGTGGTGCTAACCACATGCGTTGTCGGAACATCCATTCGATGATTCTGCCTATACCCACCTGCCTGTAGCATGGGAGTGTGTCGTCTCAACTGGAGCCTGAAGCACGCTGCACGGTAGCAACCAACATTGCTATCCATGTTGAATATTGCTGCTGCAGGTTTGCTCAACCTCCACATTTTTGTTTCCCCCCTCTTGTGTACTATGTTGACTTTGTTTTGACCTCCAGGCCTTCTACAGACTACATCTAATCTCTTTCTTTTCTCATCATGCAGCAGCCGGGAATGCTTGGGGATAGAGGTCGGTGAAGACCTTGCTTGCCTGTCGAATGAACCAACTAATGAGAAAATCAAATAAGCTGTCCAGGGCCTGGTTGTGGTAAGTGTACACTATTTGAATCATCCAATTGTTGTTTTAAAGTTGATTGCCTTAATCCACTGTTTCTCCTAAAGGACATGAATATGGATTCAATGAAAGACAAACACTATTTGCTTAGAAACGTTCCTGTTGTTTTTTCTTACTTTTTAGTTTGCGTTGTTTACTCTTTGCAAAACACTGACTGTCTTCTGCTCTTTACATTTTTGAGGTTTAATAACAATTTGCCTCTTGAGTTCCACATAACCATGAACTGATGTGCGTAAGTGCTCATACCCCACCACTAAGTTCATATGTATAAATCTGGTGGGTTGGAGTTTGCTGTGAAAGTCCCGAAAAAACATGGAGGACGACGACGGATTAGATAGTGCAGAGGAAAATAATATATGGTGCATCTGGCCTATCCCAGTTTGCCATTTTGAAAAAGAAACAAAATCTATCTGTTAATTTGAGCGTATGTTGAATATAACAATAATCAGTTTGGTGCACATTTCTTATATTTATGGTAGTATGTGATAAGATTTCTGAACTTCAATTTTACCATAGAGCACAAAAGAATATAATAAGTTATATGTATGCGATCAGGTTCATTTGTGATTCTAAAATAGGGACCTAATTTATTTCTCTTGCTCACTGTAATTAACTAGAAACATATATTGCTAATAATAGGAATTTCTGTTGAAACTCAGCTCAAGCTTAATAAACATTGAGATCAGTGATGTTTTCTTTTATTGTCGAGAGTGCGGAAGAAATCTGAATAATCAAATTTCAAGGTTAGAGTTTTCTTTCAATATCCATCTCCACGGTTTTCCATATACTTGTGTTTGGATGCCATGCCACCTTAAGTTAAGTATAATGTATGTATATATCATGTTGCATGGTCCATCCGAGTGACACATGTGAAAATATAAAGTTTCATCATGCTACAACGCTTCTTGAGAGAAAAGAACCAGATCGATTCGGTATTTTTTTGCAGCTCAAATTCCATATTGTTTTCAGGTTGTTCTTCATTGCTTTATGTTCTTCAACTTTCTGTTCAGCTCGATACAAAAAAATGCATTGTATTGCTGTACGATATACCTCCGAACACGAGTTCAGCTAAAATGTCGCTTGGACAGAGCACTATTGTTTCTTGTTTTTGTAGAGTTCTTATTACGATTCCCTTTTAGGTGTATGAAACACTTCTTTTCAATTTCAAAAGCAGTTGTGTTGGGTATTTGAGAATGGTGGCAGCACTACATGAGGGTATGACACTCTGGCAATTGGTTTTACTCCCTTCTCTATTTTGTATTGTTGGATATATTGACGTAAGTATGATACGTTAATAATGACTTAGATCTATTGGTAAGTTCTTGGTTGGCCTTTCCTTTCTCACTCCATCTGTGTGTTGATTTGATAACTACTACAACATGCAGGTATAATGTGTGGGCAATTTTTTCCTTGGTTCTTCAGGCTGCATTGCAATAGTTGGGGAGGTGTTGGAGAGGAACGGGAATTGTACAACTGCAGTCTCCTGTAATCATCCTCCCTAAACTTTGGTGTGTCATTTTTGCATTTGTTGTACTGAACTGAAGTTTTAATATTGTAGTCCTCGGGTTTTAATTAATTCGGAAACCTAAATTGTATACATATTGGTGTTTGTTCTATGCTTTTTAGTGATGATCCTGATGTATATTTACTGGAGAATAATAATTTTACTTCACAAATGCTTCTTATGAAATAAGACATCGGAGTAACGAGTAGGTATATTTCCTTGATCTACCGATATTCCTTGTTTGTTGAAACATGTGGTTTGTTGACATACAATGCATTCTTCGCATCAGATGATTCAGGGGTTGAAGTAGCGTGTCTCTCCTATGCAAATCATTTTTATTACCCTTGTACATATGTTTCCGTTTAAATTTTCTTTGTTTAAGAAAGCACTAGCGGTAGCATGTCCATTTATCTATTTTCCTATTTTTCTGTTAATTACATTCGCTTATGCTCCAAGATGCAGCTTCAAATACTGTTGTTTGTGATGTGTCCTCAATCCGAGCATATTTTGAAGTGGTTGCTTTGAAATTTTACTTTCCTAAAAGAACGGACGTCCACCAAATTTAAACTTTATGATATATCATAACCTGTGGTGAAGCTCCCTAAACACTTTCTATATGGCCTAGGGTGAGATAATTGTCATCATGCATCTAGAATGAAAATGGGATGCTCATATATTTTCATCCTTTCAGGGCACTCCATTTCTATTTGTATTATATATATGCACCCCATGCTAATAAAAGGTAAAAGCAGCAAACAAATTAATGTAGATTTTAATGGTTCTTGCTTTTCGGGTAATTGAAATTATTTTGTGTGTGTTTGCTTTCCATAGTTAATGTCATGTATCTAGAATGAAAATGGGATGCTCATATATTTCCATCCTTTCAGGGCACTCCATTTTCTATTTGTATTATATATATGCACCCCATGCTAATAAAAGGTAAAAGCACCAAACAAATTAATGTAGATTTTAATGGTTCCTGCTTTTCGGGTAATTGAAATTATTTTGTGTGTGTTTGCTTTCCATAGTTAATGTCATGTAGATTACTGGGCTCTTGTGCATTGTAGGAGATCGTGAATGGCAGAATTAGGTTACAGATAGTGTGAGACTGTGAGCTAATTTGGAACATCTTTTTTTCTTCACCATGTAGTACCTACCTTAGTTTTGCTATTTCTCAAACTTTATGATACTATGGTCCTTTGTAACTGCAAAGAGAAATCTACAAATAATATGTCAAGTGCTCAAAGTGAATATGTAAATTGAGTTAATTTGTGGTATTACATAGGAGCTTACATAACTAACTAAATTGAGTTAATTTGTGGTCCTTTGTAACTGCAAAGAGAAATCTACAAATAATATGTCAAGTGCTCAAAGTGAATATGTAAATTGAGTTAATTTGTGGTATTACGTAGGAGCTTATATAACTAACTAAATGCAGGCGTGGCGAGAGGTGCGATTGACCACAGCTGAGTACCTCGGTGCGCTTACTTTCGCTCATGTCATGAAGAGACGGGCGGCCTGCTGCCGAGGAGGTGACAACGGCTGCGCTGAGCGGATGTCATCTGAAGAATCATACGGTGGCTTGCCATGCACAGCACCGTGCTCGGTTTACCTTGGGCTCATCATCAAGGACGATGGCAGCAATCAGGCCTGATCCGGAGGCGGTATGGTCAGCGAGTCCTCTGTCGAAGGAGGCGAGGACCAGCATGAGGTTTCATAACTTAAAATCATTCAGTAATTAATCTTCAAGAAATGTATTAAGAGCATCGTGTAGAAGTTCATGATTGTTTGACTCAGTTATGGCAAATGAAGCAAATGAGTTTTTCATGTATTCTTGTTTGTAGCAAAGTATAAGGGCAATAATTTTTTCAGATAGCTTATTAACATTTGTTAAACAGTGGAGATGTTGCTTGTTCCTTCACCATACCACATGATGGAATGATGTGTTGCAAGATATTAAAGTACTTAAATTTCGAGTTAATTTTTAATATTAAAATAAGGTAAAACTTATGGTTTAAATTCCGACTTGATTTTGCCATTTGCGCGATAGCGCAACGGGTCATCTAGTATTGTAAACATTATAAGACTCCATACCGTCTTCCTTGTTGTTCAAAACTCAATACTAGATATTATCTAGACTCTAGAGAAACCAAATATGCAATCCAAATTAGCAAGCTCTAAGTATTTCTTCATTAATGGGTGCAAAGTATATGATGCAAGAGCTTAAACATGAGCACAACAATTGCCAAGTATCAAATTATCCAAGACATTTTAGAGTTACTACATGTAGCATTTTCCAATTCCAACCATATAACAATTTAACGAAGAAGAAACTTCGCCATGAATACTATGAGTAGAGCCTAAGGACATATTTGTCCATATGCTACAGACGGAGCGTGTCTCTCTCCCACAAAGTGAATGCTAGGATCCATTTTATTCAAACAAAACAAAAAACAAAAACAAACGAGACGCTCCAAGCAAAGTACATAAGATGTGACGGAATAAAAATATAGTTTCAGGGGAGGAACCCGATAATGTTGTCGATGAAGAAGGGGATGCCTTGGGCATCCCCAAGCTTAGACGCTTGAGTCTTCTTAAAATATGCAGGGGTGAACCACCGGGGCATCCCCAAGCTTAGAGCTTTCACTCTCCTTGATCATATTGCATCATACTCCTCTCTTGATCCTTGAAAACTTCCTCCACACCAAACTCGAAACAACTCATTAGAGGGTTAGTGCATAATAAAAATTAACATGTTCGGAGGTTACACAATCATTCTTAACACTTCTGGACATTGCATAAAGCTACTTGGACATTAATGGATCAAAGAAATTCATCCAACATAGCAAAAGAGGCAATGCAAAATAAAAGGCAGAATCTATCAAAACAGAACGAGTCCGTAAAGATGGATTTTATTAGGCCACCAGACTTGCTCAAATGAAAATTCTCAAATTGAATGAAAGTTGCGTACATATCCGAGGATCATGCACGTAAATTGGCTTAATTTTCTGAGCTACCTACGGGAGATAGACCCAGATTCATGACAGCAAAGAAATCTGGAACTGCGCAGTAATCCAAATCTAGTACTTACTTTACTATCAAAGACTTAACTTGGCACAACAAAACATAAAACTAAGATAAGGAGAGGTTGCTACAGTAGTAAACAACTTCCAAGACACAAATATAAAACAAAGTACTGTAGCAAAATAACACATGGGTTATCTCCCAAGAAGTTCTTTCTTTTTAGCCATTAAGATGGGCTCGGTAGTTTTAATGATGCACTCGCAAGAAATAGTATTTAAAGCAAAAGAGAGCATCAAGAGGCAAATTCAAAACACATTTAAGTCTAACATGCTTCCTATGCATAGGAATCTTGTAAATAAACAAGTTCATGAAGAGCAAAGTAACAAGCATAGGAAGATAAAACAAGTGTAGCTTCAAAAATTTCAGCACATAGAGAGGCATTTTACTAACATGAAAATTTCTACAACCATATTTTCCTCTCTCATAATAACTTTCAGTAGCAACATGAGCAAACTCAACAATATAACATAAAACATTCTTATCATGAGTCTCATGCATAAAATTATTACTCTCCACATAAGCATAATCAATTTCATTAGTTGTAGTGGGAGCAAATTCAACAAAGTAGCTATCATTATTATTCTCATCAAGTGTAGGAGGCATAGTATAAGCACAACAAAATTTACTCTCCATAGTAGGTGGCACCAAAAGACCACTATCATCATAATCATCATAAATAGGAGGCAAAGTATCATCAAAGAAAATTTTCTCCTCAATGCTTGGGGGACTAAAAAGATCATGAAAACCAGCTTCCCCAAGCTTAGAACTTTCTACATTATTATCAACAATGGTGTTCAAAGTGTTCATACTAATATTACTACCAAGCATGCAAATAAGATTCCATAGGTTTTTTAATTTTTGCATCAAACAATCCATGTTTTAAATCAGGAAATAGAATAAGAAGCTCATTGTTGTCCATTATGCCAAACTAGTGTAAACAAGAAACAAAAAGATGCAATTGCAGGATCTAAAGGAAATAGCTTCGAGCACAAACACAATGGCGCCGGAAAAGTACGTTACACCGGAACCGGAGTATGAGTGCCTTTTTACCTTTCCTCCCCGGCAACGGCGCCAGAAAAGTGCTTGATGTCTACGGGAGCTTCTATTCTTGTAGACAAGTGTTGGGCCTCCAAGAGCGAGAGGTTTGTAGAACAGCAGCAAGTTTCCCTTAAGTGGATCACCGATGTCTACGGGAGCTTCTATTCTTGTAGACGGTGTTGGGCCTCCAAGAGCAGAGGTTTGTAGAACAGCGAGCAAGTTTCCCTTAAGTGGATACCCAAGGTTTATCGAACTCGGGGAGGAAGAGGTCAAAGATATCCCTCTCATGCAACCCCGCAACCACAAAGCAAGAAGTCTCTTGTGTCCCCAACACACCTAATAGGTGCACTAGTTCGGCGAAGAGATAGTGAAATACAGGTGGTATGAATAAGTAGTAGCAACGGCACCGCAACAGTGCTTTGCCCAGGACAATGAACAAGCGAGTAGTAATGCAGCAGTAGTAACGCAGTAAAACAGGTAAACAAGCAGCGATAGCGATATTTAGGAACAAGGCCTAGGGATTAGACTTTCACTAGTGGACACTCTCAACATTGATCACATAACAGAATAGATAAATGCATACTCTACACTTTTGTTGGATGATGAACACATTGCGTAGGATTACACGAACCCTCAATGCCGGAGTTAACAAGCTCCACAATAATGCTCATGTTTAAGTAACCTTTAGTGTAAGATAGATCAACGCTACTAAACCAAGTACTAGCATAGCATGCACACTTGTCACCTTCATGCATATGTAGGAGGAATAGATCACATCAATATTATCATAGCAATAGTTAACTCCATAATCTACAAGAGATCATGATCATAGCATAAACCAAGTACTAACACGGTGCACACACTGTCACCTTTACACACGTGCAGGAGGAATAGAACTACTTTAATAACAAATCACTAGAGTAGCACATAGATAAATTGTGATACAAACACATTGCAATCATAAAGAGATATAAATAAGAACCTCACTATGCCATTCAACAGTGAATAAGTATTCTGTGAAATCTAGCCTAAGAGACCCACACGGTGCACACACTGTCACCTTTACACACGTGGGACGAGGAGTCTCCGGAGATCACATAAGTAAAACTCACTTGACTAGCATAATGACATCTAGATTACAAGCATCATCATATGAATCTCAATCATGTAAGGCAGCTCATGAGATTATTGTATTGAAGCACATAGGAGAGAGATGAACCACATAGCTACCGGTACAGCCCCGAGCCTCGATGGAGAACTACTCCCTCCTCATGGGAGCAGCAGCGGTGATGAAGATGGCGGTGGAGATGGCAGCGGTGTCGATGGAGAAGCCTTCCGGGGCACTTCCCGCTCCCGGCGGGTGCCGGAACAGAGACTCCCGTCCCCCAGATCTTGGCTTCGCGATGGCGGCGGCTCTGGCAGGTTTCGTGGGTTTCGTCAATTGTGATAGGGTTTTCTGATCCAGGGGCTTCTTATAGGCGAAGAGGCGGCGCAGGAAGGTCGAAGGGGGGCCCACACCCTAGGGGGGCGCGCCCCCCCTTGGCCGCGCCGGGGTGTGGTGTGGGGCCCCCAGGGCTCCCCTCTGATTCTTCCCGGGTGTTCTGGATGCTTCCGATGAAAATAGGAACTTTGGCGTTGATTTCGTCCGATTCGAGAATATTTCGTTACTAGGATTTCGAAACCAAAAACAGCGAGAAAACGAGACTGGCACTTCGGCATCTTGTTAATAGGTTAGTTCCCAGAAAATGCACGAATATGACATAAAGTGTGCATATAACATGTAGATAACATCAATAATGTGGCATGGAACACAAGAAATTATCGATACGTTGGAGACGTATCAGCATCCCCAAGCTTAGTTTTGCTCGTCCCGAGCAGGTAAAACGATAACAAAGATAATTTCTGGAGTGACATGCCATCATAAACTTGATCATACTATTTGTAAAGCATATGTAGTGAATGCATCGATCAAAACAATGTATATGACATGGGTAAACAACTGAATCATAAAGCAAAGACTTTTCATGAATAGCACTTCAAGACAAGCATCAATAAGTCTTGCATAAGAGTTAACTCATAAAGCAATAATTCAAAGTAAAGGTATTGAAGCAACACAAAATAAGATTAAGTTTCAGCGGTTGCTTTCAACTTGTAGCATGTATATCTCATGGATATTGTCAACATAGAGTAATATAATAAGTGCAATAAGCAAGTATGTAGGAATCAATGCACAATTCACACAAGTGTTTGCTTCTTGAGATGGAGAGAAACAGGTGAACTGACTCAACAATGAAAGTAAAAGAATGGTCCTTCAAAGAGGAAAGCATCGATTGCTATATTTGTGCTAGAGCTTTGATTTTGAAAACATAAAGAGAGCATAAAAGTAAAGTTTTGAGAGGTGTTTGTTGTTGTCAACGAATGGTAGCGGGTACTCTAACCCCCTTTCCAGACAAACCTTCAAAGAGCGGCTCCCATTTTATTTTATTTTTGGATGGCACTCCTTCCAACCTTTCTTTCACAAACCATGGCTAACCGAATCCTCGGGAGCCCGCCAACAATCTCATACCATGAAGGAGTACCTTTTTATTTTAGTTTTATTATGATGACACTCCTCCCAACCTTTGCTTACACAAGCCATGGCTAACCGAATCCTTCGGGTGCCGTCCAACAATCACATACCATGGAGGAGTGTCTATTTTTAGTTTGTTAATTTGGGATCGGGAATCCCATTGCCGGCTCTTTTTGCAAAATTATTGGATAAGCGGATGAAGCCACTAGTCCATTGGTGAAAGTTGCCCAACAAGATTGAAAGATAAACACCACATACTTCCTCATGAGCTATAAAACATTGACACAAATAAGAGGTAATAAATTTTGAATTGTTTAAAGGTAGCACTCAAGCAATTTACTTTGGAATGGCGGAGAAATACCATGTAGTAGGTAGGTATGGTGGACACAAATGGCATAGTGTTGGCTCAAGTATTTGGATGCATGAGAAGTATTCCCTCTCGATACAAGGTTTAGGCTAGCAAGGTTGTTTGAGGCAAACACAAGGATGAACTAGTACAGCAAAACTCACATAAAAGACATATTACAAGTATTATAATACTATACATCGTCTTCCTTGTTGTTCAAACACCTTACTAGAAATTATCTAGACCTTAGAGAGACCAATAATGCAAACCAAATTTTAGCATGCTCTATGTATTTCTTCACTAATAGGTGCAAAGTATATGATGCAAGAGCTTAAACATGAGCACAACAATTGCCAAGTATCACATTATCCAAGACATTATAGCAATTACTACATGTATCATTTTCCAATTCCAACCATATAACAATTTAACGAAGAGGAAACTTCGCCATGAATATTATAAGCTAAGAACACATGTGTTCATACGAACCAGCGGAGCGTGTCTCTCTCCCACACAAGCATGATGTAATCCAATTTATTCAAACACAAACAAAAACAAAAGCAAACAAACAGACGCTCCAAGAAAAAGCACATAAGATGTGATGGAATAAAAATATAGTTTCAGGGGAGGAACCTGATAATGTTGTCGATGAAGAAGTGGATGCCTTGGGCATCCCCAAGCTTAGACGCTTGAGTCTTCTTGATATATGCAGGGGTGAACCACCGGGTGCATCCCCAAGCTTAGAGCTTTCACTCTCCTTGATCATAGTATATCATCCTCCTCTCTTGACCCTTGAAAACTTCCTCCACACCAAACTCGAAACAACTCATTAGA
>NC_061512.1:57066738-57103504 GCF_022539505.1 Lolium rigidum | reverse complement strand
TCGAAGAGTCATATCTAGTGTAACTCTAGCAAATAATGTCTACTTGCACATTTCTTCGAGAATTGTGCAACTAGTGTCTAGTTTTTTTAAAATGAGGTGTATCTTTTTCTTTCTTGGTTGCACCTTTTTGTCGAGATATGTGCAACTTACCCACCCGGAGTTGCATGTTTCACAAAGAAATGTGCAACTAGACATGGCTTGCACATTTCTCGTCGAGAAACACGCAACTATAACTCATGTCCATTTTGCATTTTTAAAACACCCATGGGTTGCATGTTTCTTCAAGAAATGTGCAATTCAAACGTGTTAGAAATTTTGCATAACTCTATCAACTAATGTCCACTTGCACATTTCTTGAAGAAATGCGCAACTAGTGTCTAGTTTTTAAAATGAGGTGCATCTTTTTCTTCTTTTGGTTGCACGTCTTTGTCGAGATACGTGCAACTTTACCCATCCGGGGGGGGGGGGTTGCATGTTTCACAAAGAAATGTGCAACTCGACATGGCTTGCACATTTCTCGTCAAGAAACACACAATCATGTCCATTTTGCAATTTTAAAACCCCCATGGGTTGCATGTTTCTTCAAGAAATGTGCAATTCAAACGTGTTAGAAATTTTGTCGAAGAGGCATATCTAGTATAACTCTATCAACTAATGTCCACTTGCACATTTCTTGAAGAAATGTGCAACTAGTGTCTAGTTTTTAAAATGAGGCGCATCTTTTTCTTCTTTTGGTTGCACCTGTTTGTCGAGATACGTGCAACTTTACCCATCCGGGGGGGTTGCATGTTTCACAAAGAAATGTGCAACTCGACATGGCTTGCACATTTCTCGTCAAGAAACACACAATCATGTCCATTTTTCAATTTTAAAACCCCCATGGGTTGCATGTTTCTTCAAGAAATGTGCAATTCAAACGTGTTAGAAATTTTGTCGAAGAGGCATATCTAGTATAACTCTATCAACTAATGTCCACTTGCACATTTCTTGAAGAAATGTGCAACTAGTGTCTAGTTTTTAAAATGAGGCGCAACTTTTCTTCTTTTGGTTGCACCTCTTTGTCGAGATACGTGCAACTTTACACATCCGGGGGTTGCATGTTTCACAAAGAAATGTGCAACTCGACATGGCTTGCGCATTTCTCGTCGAGAAACACGCAACTATAACTCATGTCCATTTTGCATTTTTAAAACACCCATGGGTTGCATGTTTCTTCAAGAAATGTGCAATTCAAACGTGTTAGAAATTTTGTCGAAGAGGCATATCTAGTATAACTCTATCAATAATGTCCACTTGCACATTTCTTCAAGAAATGTGCAACTAGTGTCTAGTTTTTAAAATGAGGCGCATCTTTTCTTCTTTTTGGTTGCACCTCTTTGTCGAGATACGTGCAACTTTACACATCCGGGGTGGGGGGGGTTGCATGTTTCACAAAGAAATGTGCAACTCGACATGGCTTGCACATTTCTCGTCGACAAACACGCAACTATAACCCCCATGGCTTGCATGTTTCTTCAAGAAATGTGCAATTCAAACGTGTTAGAAATTTTATCGAAGAGGCATATCTAGTGTAACTCTATAAACTAATGTGCACTTGCACATTTCTTCGAGAAATGTGCAACTACTGTCTAGTTTTTAAAGTGAGGCGCATCTTTTCTTATAGGTTTTAAAATGAGATATATCTTCTTGTTTGATTAAACCTTTTTTTCGAGATACGTGGAACTCACCAATGGGTTCCATGTTTTCTCAAAGAAATGTGAAAGTAGACATGGCTTGCACAATTTCATCGAGAAACATGACTTGTAATTTTTGATTGCATCTTTTGTGTATGGCTTTGCCATTTTTCTTTTTGACATATATTCAAATGTCTATAATAGATTGACGATGGTAGATCGTCATTATCTCTTGAAGAAAGTTGGCTTGCAAGTCCAAGAGGACAGGTAAGCTATATTTTTATAATCAACTATGACTTTCTTTTTCTATGTATGTAAGCTATATAACATGAATTTTTTTTAGGTGCTTAGACATGAATATATGAAAAAGTTAGCACAAAAGAACTCTCTCTGTATAAATGAAGAACAATTGCAACCACATGAAGCCTCAGTACATGCTTTTCAACCTCCTTCTCCTCAAATGGTTGATTCGTTTGGAATAAGAACATCTCCACAGAGAACAAATTATGCTTCCAACCCCAATTCCCCAGCTAGGAATGCAGCCAATGAAATAATATCAATAGTAAGTTTTATCTCGTTTCTAATTTTGGCTTTCTTTTTTATCTGTATTTTTGTAAATTTGCCATTCCTATCTTTTTCTTCTATATGCTTACTGTCTACTAGAATTAATCCTGTTATTTCTTACAAAACCAGAGCTCACAAGAATCACCAGAGGTTGTGTTTCTTCGGGAAAACAGAGGCAGCCAAATAATGAACTCCCATGATAATTCTGATGATGTTTACATTGGACAACATCGACTCAGCCCAATTCGAACAAATATATCTGAAGACATTGATGCAATGTATGACAGCAACAACTTGTCTAAGCAGAAATCACAAGCCAGCTGCTCATCACTATTGCCACCAAGGCGTATAGTAATGCCTAGCAGATATGTTTCATCTCCTTACGATATCAACATATCCACTTATGAACAAGATGAAGACCAGAAAAAATACTATCAGGCAATTGTCCGTCTAGCAAATATGGATGGATTCAAGCAGTAAGTATATCAATTTTAAATGTTTCCAACCTTATTTTGAATATATTTGTTTACTCTTCAACATTTTTTCAATTTTGCTTATATGTTTCTATTTAACTATCTAAAACAGTAAGAAGGCAATACAAATTGGAAACTGTAAGGTCAGCCTTGATACATTCGGGAATTCTTTAAAACCAGGAGGAACAATTGAAGCTTGGGTCATAAACTTGTATTGTCGTATTCTATTCTTGTCTAACCATCCAAAGAACTCTAATAGACACACATTCTTCCATACATCAAGTGTAAGTAAATTTTACTTCTTTTTCTTTTTTAATTTATGTGCCGTTTCTTGCAGTAACTACACTGGATGTCTATTTTTTTTGTCGTTTTTAGTTCTGACTGATATTTCTTGTCATGTTCAAATTATTACTTTAAATAGGAATATTTTCTTGAAAAATGGGAGAATGAAACAAGAAGATTATATATGAAAGATCAAGCAATTAAAGCTTTTGAAGGTGCTGGAAAAGCAAGGAAACTACACTTGACAGATTCGGTATTTTTTTAAAATATTTCATGATTTATCTTTCTTCTAGTTTTAAATCTTTTTTCATATATATTTTTCCTGTTCTTTTTTTCTAACAACAATACTTTCTTTGTTTCAACAGCTACACTTCCCGTCCCTGTACAACTTTCACTGGTTCCTTTTTACTGTCGACATAAGGGACAAAAAATTCATCTTTATGGACTCCCTATTTGACAAGGATTCAGATTTACACCAAGAAGTTGATAACAAAATGGTATACTATAAAATTCATTTCTGTTTATCTTAATGAAATCCATTATTTTTTGTGTTATCAAGCCATGTCTGAGAGTGGCTACTGTGTGTATTTTTGGGTGTGTGTGTGCGGTGTTTCAAGACTGTTAGGTTAGTTAGCGAGATAGGAGGGAAAAGAGCACATCATGGGCAATGCGAGTAGACCATGGTGATCGCGTCGGCGTGCGGTCATGGCCATGAGTTGAGGCATCCGGTAGCGTGACTAGTTAGTGCGTGTGTCTGTGTGCAAATAGTGACTAGTGGTGATAGCGTGAGCTTGCGGTCATATCTCCATTACAACACCACGAGTTAGTGCGTGTGTCTGTGTGCAAATAGTGACTAAGTATGTTTCTTAGCGTATGAAACATACTTCTTTTGTTTTTTTCACTGTGTTGATTTTACCACCAAAAATCAAGCAAGCCACTGTTAACTTTTGTGTTTTTAACAATTGGGCCGAATGTCATTTGTCTAATTTTTACTGAACATGCCACTTACAGATCATTAGTGCAAACGCAACTTGCTAATGCTCATACCCTCCTTTTACTGTGGAACAGCTTGTTTTTTAATCTTTTCATATCTCATAATGTACCGCAGAAGCTCTGAATTGTTAAATGTCTTTTACTTGCATGTTAAGTACCAAGCTTTTGTGTTAACTCCCATGATATCTAATGATTATTTTTGTATCCTATTTTTACACTGTTTTTTATTTAACAGATTATGAACTTTGAAAGAACTTGGAATGAATGCCGATTGAAGGAAATTGACTTCCAAAATTTTGAAGTTATATACCCACCTGTACCGAAGCAAAACAATGGGTAAATCTTTTTCCAGAAACTTAAAGTTCTTTTTCTGATTGTCTTTAATTACTGTATCTTTTCCTGACTATAATCTCACTTTTTCAGCAAAGACTGTGGCCTACATTTGATGAAAAGTATTGAACTCTTCAAGCCAAGAACTAGTTTGATGGGCAAATTCTCGTACAAAGATATGCCAAACTTTCGAATTCAATTAGCAAATGACATGATGTTCCGTGAACACAACGAGATGCATGAAATCCAAGAAGCTGTCATGACCTTTAAACCACATGTAAGATATAATGTGCCTAATTATTTGTTTAAACTTCAATTTTCATATTTTTTTGTTACATTGTCTTACATATGTGATGTAGCTGATAATTCAGTAAATTTTTTCGACTGTTCACAGAAATCTTTTGTACTGTTTTTTATTTTTCAAGTGCAATAACTTGATTCATGTGGCTTTCTTTTTCCGCAGGTTCATGGAAAATATGCAAGAATGGGATGATCCAAGAAGTCAAGTGCTCCTGTGTCTTGAAGATATGAAAGAAAAATGCATTAGTAGTTCCAAGTTTGTTTTCCTTTTGTGTAAACAGAGTTTTGCGTCAAAGTTAGGCTCAATGGAAGATAACAGTTAGGCTCAATGGAGCCAAATGGAAGATAAGCAGTTAGGCTCAATGCACAATCTGTTTGTGTTCTAGGTTTTTCTAGGTATATATGTTGGTATTTTGTGTGTGTCTACAGTTTGTTATCTAGAGAATCGAACAATCGTTCGTTTTTCCAGTTGCATCTTGTTGCAGAGTTAAGTTGGACGGTTGTCGTGGTATATATGTTTGATATTATATATATAGAGTTTTCCTTATATGTAATTATATATGTTTGTATATATGCTTCTTTTTCATTGTTAAGCGACACATACAAGTATTCAAATTTTCGTCTTTTTTGCAATTTGCCAATCTAGTTTTAACTGCACTTGTTCAAAAAAGAGAAGAAGAAGATCAAGATTTTACAGTATGCTTATCATTCAGCACAAAGTAGACATAGGATACTTTCTTTTGCAGATACTAGTTTTTGTACATGCAAGCAAAAATTCTGGGAAAATAAACACGAGGTAAATATTACAAATATCAATTCAAATTAAGCATAGTTCAAATATCTATTTTATTACAACTTATATCACTTATTCTAACTCTTCCTTTTTTTAAAATCTGAATTTTGCAGCATAACACTAAACCATGCAGAGCAATCATCCCGACAATCTCATGTAAGTCTTCTATCACTTCTCTTTTGCCTTCTTCGTCTTCTTGCTAGTTTCATCTGTAGTCTTTTTCTTCCCTAAAAAATAATGAATTGACAACTAGGTAAGAGAAGTACAAATAAATACAACATGACTAAACAAGCTTCTTCATGCACATAGTATATACCTCTAGGGTTATTTTTCGCTTTCTTGTTGTTTGCAAACAATGACTCATCCAAGTGTAAACTCTGACATGTTTGAATGTTATGGTAATGTGACCCACAGTGGCTGCATGTAATCTGTTGCTTGCCCAAAAACTGTTCTGCAAATGTCATGTATCTTCTGTCCAACTTGTTCTTTCCCAAAACAGTTGGCCTCCCCTTGGACTTTACAACCTTGGGGTCGTTTAAGTAACCATATTCAGTTTCGATAACTTGCTCCTTACTTTTCTCTTTTGGATCAACTTCTTTTGCTTTGTCCTCAGCTAATGTCATTGCATCTAGTTTCTCTGCAATCTTCTTAACCTCTTGAGTGACAAACAAATATTTCTCATTACTTTTTGATCCATCAGATGCTATATTGATGCAAACTTTGGATAGCACATTGAATCTCATTTGGCTGCACTCTCCAGTCATCTCCAAAGGTACATTGTATCTCAAATCCCTTATATCTTTCTTCTCTCTAGGCATCCATCTAGCAATGAAATACTTATCTGGAATGTGCACAATGTTTAGATGGACAAGAACCTTGAGAACATGAGAACATAAAATTCCATCCTTGTTGAACTTGGAACAAATGCAATTGAAATCATCAGTTGTTAAATCAACAAGAACTAAGTATCTCATTGTCCTGTAATCTCTAGCTGCAGCCAGGCCAGATTTGAACACTTCATATTTTTTGTTTGGCTCAACCTCTTGAACATGTAGATAAGCAGTAAATTTCAGCTGCTTCTGAAACCTGTAAAATATCTTGCGATTGTACTTTTTTCCAGCATGCACTTCCATATCATTTCCACACCAATAGCTAGGTGTTGTTGTCCTAGTGATGGAATCTTCATGTTTCTCATTTTCTTCTATATTTTCTGCAATCTTGTCATACTCACTCAAGAAGTTGCTGACACTGTATGTAGAGCAAACATTGTCTTTGAAAATAGCATTGGTGCCTTCACTCCTAGCTGTACTGTGAATGAAGGGGAAGAAGTTATTCTTGAAGAATACAGGTACAAACTTCGCCCTATTCTCCCACATAGTTTTCAAGTACTTGAGGTTGCTCACTTCGTATTTCTCTATCATTTCTTGCCATGAAGATTCAAACTCTGCTACTGTCAATGAAAAATGAATAGTGTCCTTGAATTCATTGTGTAGATTAGGTATCTTTCCAAAGCTTCTAGGATGTTTCTCTTCAGCTTTCTTTACAACATGGAAAAGGCAATTCCTGTGTATAGCATCTACGAAAACTGCAGGAATTGCTTTGGCCATAGCTGCATCTTGATCATTAATTATGGTCTTCGGACACTTTCCACCCATGCATTTCAAGAAAGTTCGAAATAACCACTCAAAAGTTTCGGCACTTTCATTCTGAAGGATCGCACAACCAAATAGACAGTTGTCGCCATGTCCCGTTACTCCGAGAAAAGGAGCAAACGGCATGTTATATCTGTTTGTCTTGAATGTAGTGTCGAAACTGATACAATCACCATATAGCTCATACATTCTTCTAGATGTAGCATCACACCAGAAAATGTTCTCCACTGTATTTGTTTTCTTGTCCACTTTGAAATCAAAGTAGAACATTGGATCATCAGTTTGCTTCTTCTTAAAATATTCAAGAGATTGCATCATGTCATTCAGCCTGCATTCCTTTCTCATTGCAGTTCTTAAGTTGCTGACATGTTTTTTGGTATATGGAACAGCCTTTGAAAAACCACCTCTCAAATAAGTTAGAATTGCCATGATCTTTCTTGTGGGAAGCTTCACTGAATTGAATGTCCTTATGAAAAGTTTTTCTTCATTTGTCATGTGCTTGTGTGACCTCAAAAATCTGGATTCTTCTGGGGGCTCAACTCATGGTTGTGTTCCATATTCAAACTAGTTACTCGTCCATTTATCTCCTTTTAGTGTAACAATCATTTCAGCTAGACAACCTGTAATTTCCACATTGTTACTCTTCCTCTTTTTAGGTTGATCCTTAGGTTTATCTGCTTCTGGTTCCAGAGGTTCCTGAGGTTGCAAAGGTACAGTCTCTCCTTTCTCTAGCATCTTCTTTCTCTTTGTCTCCTGCCTCTTGAGATCTCTTTTCTTCTTCCTTTCTTCTTTTGTTTTCTCATCTAGTACTTTTCCGTAACGATTGCATTTGAAAGTACACCTAGTAACTTTATTATCCTTTCTCGCAGGTGATAATTTCCAGCTATTTTTGCTGAAAAGCCGATAATATCTGAATATGAGTTGTAGAACTCAAATGCAGCCTCTTTTGTATCGAAAACTTGATTCATATGGGGTACATGATGACTGCGGACCTCCTGACTGCATGTTTGAGCGGCTTTAACACTTTCATTCTCAAGGTATATCTCTATATCTTCCTGACATAGTTCTTGTACACCTCCATCTTGTTCTACTGACCTTACTTCACATTCACTTGCATCTGTCTGCTAAATCATCTCGCGCTGCCAGCATTTTGATCATTTGTACTCGTCAAGTTTATCTCGTCGCGAGCATTCTTGTTCATCACATGAACTTTTTTCCGAAATCTGATCCGATCGCTTCTGGATTGACCCATGTGTCCTTGTACTTGTATGCACTATCTCCATTACCATCTGAATTCTCTTCTGGTTCAAACATATTTCCGCAGGTGTCGTTGTCTCTTTGAGGATAATCATCCTCACTATTATGAACATATTCACTTCTGCCTGTTATCATGAACATTCTGTTCTGCAAATTTGAAAACAACATAACAACATGAGTGAAACAGTGATATTTTATTTCTGTAGTCATATTTTAGAGTTTTTATAATTTTACCTCATCTCCCATTGGTCCAGCTTAGCAAATCCATATAACTGCAATTACCTTGCTGAAATAATAAACATATCGATACAATTCCTTTCTTTTTCATGCATTTTTCCCGAATAAGTGTAGGAATAAAAAATGCTTGTCTTAATTTAACCTGTGAAAATTGCATTGCATCCATGCTCTGCATCATTTGAGAATATGACATGCCACTGCCTTGTGATAAATTAACCTGCATTTTTAAAAGTTTTTTAATCAGTTCATATTTTTATTATTTAAAATGTACCGTATCATTTGTTAAAGCATGGAAATTCCAAACTAACCGCAAATTCATCCATGTGTATGCTTGCAGGCTCTAGGTCTAAGTGTGAGGGCAGAGGAGCCTGCACATATATAAATATCAATTTTTATCAATTCTTCCTCATTACATCGTAAACTACAAGACAACAAGGTAAGCAAACTCATTTTTTATACTCGTCTTACCAAGTTTCTCGTTGTCTTGATCCACCATAGCTTTCCATGCCGTACAATATTGCATCATCTTTCCTAACCTATTAGATGGATAATTTAATGAGAATACATATTAGGTGGTTTTTACCAATTTTTGTATATGTATATCAATTTTTACACACTCACCTGTGTACATTCTATATTCTGCATGCCTTCAAAGAATTCAAACTGCATTACGAAAACATGTTCAACATCAAGTACTAGCAAAGAAAGAAATCCAAAATAAACAATATGCTGTAGGTTATTACACATGTTATCTGAATTTTATGTCAATTTTATCCGTAAGAATGTAAGAAATCCAACATCATCAGCTTTTTTCTTATCACAAGCATGAGATGTTCATCGCTTTTTTTAACTTTTCTTTCTCACCCGTGAACTAGATGAAGAGCCCATAATAGGATTGATGAATGCAATTTTCTCTGAATGTCTTGTTGAAACATCATTTTCTTGAGGCTGCCCATTCGGAGGTATGTAATATGGAACCTGCATTTGACAAGTAATCATTGAATATAGGTCATGCTATTCCATTTCTGAATTTCCAACAAGCATTAAGTTTAAGAAATATCACCCGACTTCTATCTTTTAATTGCGAACTATATGATCCATATATTATTGCTTCCTCTTGATATCTCGTCCTTGCCTGTAAATTTAAAGTCAATTTCATTTTATTTATTCAACTGAAAAAGTGACTCATCCAACATAGTTTCAGTACCACTGGACTTGGCAGATTGTCCTTTGTCAATTTCTCTGCCTTTTTTACATGCAATTTTTTTTGATCTTAATCTAAGTGAAAAATGCATTACAAGCTGCTATAAATTCCATGTGAACTAACGGAAAGATCTCTCTCTATATATATAACATGCAGGCATGTACTGTATGATGGTGATACAAAAGCTTGGATATACAATGACCAGATTAGGTAGAGCACAAGCTCCCCTTTTTTCTTTTCTTTTTTGAAACCTAATTTTTGTTTTTGTTTTCGATCAAGACCTTTTATGAACGCAAACCTGATGCAACATTTGTTGCCAAATTCAGAAGGCAGAACTGGAATCACCAAGCAAAGGCACAGCATAGAAGGCATAAGCTCAGGTGTTTTTCCGATGTCATCACCATATGTGCTGACTTATTGTACTAAAAAATTTCAGTGACATCCATATTCATTGTTATTCAGCAGGAGACAAAAGGAAAAAAAAAACTAGCCATCTTATGCGAAAGGTAAATCAGAAATTTTCATCCACTATTCCATTATTTTTTGTTCATATATCGGTGATTATCAGTTTATCATTATAACATCATACTGTGCGTGCCTAACCACAGTAACCCGTCAAAACAGAGCCTGTGATCTACCACATATGCCTTATCTCTAATTCGTCCTGGTACTTGTGCTCTGTTTTTCATCAGTTTTTAGTATACAATCATGAGTTTTTCAGTCTATTTTTTTCTGCATGAATGTGCTGTATGATGATGATGGTACTGTTGAATATAATGCAAAGTATATGCTGGTAAAGCACAACCTCTGAGAGAATGCTGTTGCTGATATATCTTTTTCTTTTTACTACAATGATGCTTTTGCTGCTCTAAGAGAATTCTCTTGTCTAATTCATTTTTTTTTCCGGCCAGCTATCATGAACTGAAACTAAAGTGCTGGTCATGGATGACAGTGCTGGTCATGGATGAAAGAGTAAGACAAGAATAGATGTTGAATTTCTGGGAACAACTGATTTGTCTGATTCAAAAGAGATTTCACAGAGAAGATCTGGGAGGAGCAGAAATTTCATACCAAGGTAAGATCCTGATCCATACTCCATGTTCAGCAAGTTTCCTGTCGAGGGAGGGGAGAGGGAGGGGAGAACAGAGCAGATCTTCCTCTTTCTATCTTTTTCTGGGAATTTTTTCGTGGGAGATGCTGTTTTCCTCTTAGGGTTTGCTCCACTCTCTTTCCCCCATGGCTACGATGGTGAGGACGATGAATGGGGTAGAACTGATCAGGAGATTCTCGTGTCTTTACTTGCAGGAGGGGTTTCGCTGGAGTTGGTACCGAGCCCACGGACGTAAAGCCCGGACGTAAGCCCACATTTAATATCAAGTGACAGCCCACATTAAATGTCAGGTGACAGCCCACATAAACACAGGACATGGCCAGCTCACATGTGAAAAGGACAGAAAGCCCACACAGAGACAAAGACACGTCTCGTTGACTCGTCTGCTGATTGATCGACTGAGACAAAGGTTTGTTCTCAGTCGACTGTGACCCAGGCACTCCCTTTGTTTTAATCTACTCTATCGATACAAGCTGCGCGTGAAACAAGCCGGGCGGAACGAGGTTGCTCGCGACGTCGCGTGTGTCCCTGGTTGGGCCGGATTGGATTGAGATTTCTTACCCCCTCCTCACGAAAATCATCCCCATATATGTCCCGTCCCGTCTGAGCGTGATTTTCACCAAGAATCCCTAGATCCGCGAGGCCACATCAAGCAGCCTCGATGATCATATGGCCGAGCTTCCCGGCGATAGGAACTCCGGACCCGTCCCGTCCGGGTGTGATTTTCCCCAAGAATCCCTAGATTCGCAAGGCCGCATCGAGCATCTCGACGACCTGGTCGACCTTCCCGAAATCGAGTGTCGATGTTATCCACCTGCGTAGGCATCGGCGATAAAGGCAGCCGAAATAGGTGTTGGAGGAGGAGGTCGGGGAAGATCGGCCGATCGCCGAGGGAAGGTGAAGGGCGGACCTCGTGCCGACGGACTCGAGCTTGACGGGGGTAGCACCGCTCGATCCGGCCGACCTCGGGTGGGCGCTCGCGAGAAGAATACCTATGCACAACGTCCACCGTGCCGACCTCCCCGGCTGCCTTCTCCGATCACTTCGATTGAGGAGGAGCAGGCGGGAGAAGATGAACATGGAATCTGTGACTAGAGTGACTGAGTAAACCGGAAGACAAGGAAATCAGGGAGAGCTGCTGCTTGCCGTTTTTTGAGAGAGAGCATGGTGACAGGGAGGAATTGGGGAATCGCCAACAGGAGATGTTGTTTCCTGCAGCTCATCCTAAAAGCGAGTTTTATTGGATATACAATGGATTGAGAGTTGGATTGAGGACCCCGGTTGAAGCGTTGGAGATCAGATACGATAGGCTGGTTAATTGATGGTAGAGTAGCTCAGTACCCATATCGCCTCCTTTCTTTTTATCTCTATTTTTCAGTTATGGCACAAGCTATTTGATCTTGCTGATGTTTGTGCATCTCGGTGGTGTTTTATTTTTAACATCTTCTACTGTATCCATACCTCAAGCGATTTTTGGTAATGTTTGTTCTGATATAACCTATTTTCATTGAATCTGTATTTGAATTTAGGTAGCTATTTATCATTTCGTAGCAGATGTTTACCGATCGCATGCGAATGCAGTCGGTTTTTCTGTCTGGCGGATAGTGAGGGTGAAATGCATCTAGATCCAACGCGTGAGTTGTATTGTTCTATTTCCTCTTCTCTCAAAAAGTTAGTTTCTTTCTCATGTATTGATCAAGTGCTGGTTTGCATCATCTAAGTGCCCGTCTCCAGTCGCTGGGCGCTCGATGTTGTGGCCGTGAAGCGTGGTTCTGGTCGCTCGGGTGCTCGATCCAGCGGACCTTAGTGGAGCTCGCTCAGGTCGCCGACAGGTCATTCTGGTGTCCGCGCACCACAATCAACTCTCCCTCACCCTTTCATCTCTTTTTGCGATGAGTGCCGGCCATGGACTTAGATCTGAAATGTCGATTCCCATCTTGGCGCATCACAGGCAGATCGTGTCGCCTTCGTCCCCATCTTCCGTGAGGTGGTGCTCGGCTCCTGATGGCATATCCTTTCCCCTCTCTTTTCTGGTCATGGTGGTCGGATTGGAGGGGACGGGAGTGTCTCTAAGCCCCAACTCTTTGGTCTGGGCGATGGATCTGCAATGTCTTGTGCCGCCGGCAGCTTCCCATGGAATATGTGTATTGCCTACGCTGCCGAATCGAAGTGCATCCCTGCTCCCAGTGCCTTTCCGTGGCAAAGCATGCGCTGCCTCGATATATTGTCAGTCCATTTTGGATGAAGCAGCTGGCTCCAGGGAGTCGTACGGCTCTACTTGCACCCGTGTTTTTCATTCTCTCCTCCGACGTAGACCTGCAGTCCAACTTGAAGCTTTGACCTGCCAAGTGCTAAATATTTGAGCTGTTCATGTGCGCAAGTGGTACTAAGGTCAGAGCAGCAACTTGATTCAGTCTCATCTTTGCAACTTCATAGTAACAGAACACTGATACTCCTCTGAGTAGAAGCTTCTTGACGGGCAGTGAATTGTAGGTAAAACATTTATTTATTTACAACACTACATGATACCTGCAATATTAATAGGAAGAGCAAGACGTATCTATCGTTATTTTCCCCATCGCTTCGTACAGCCACGGCACGATCGGTAGACATGGGCTTTAGTACGAGTCAAGATGGGCCCGTAGATGTGCTGCTGGGCCAGCCAGCTCCGCACCACCACCACCAGTACGATCATATCCAATTGAGCTAGCGCCAATAGCTACGTAAAAAGTGGCTTAATTAGTCCCACCTCGCTTTGTTACACATAATCTCGCCGGTTCATATACGCAGGTTCTTTAGATGTCAACAAGCTGATGAAGAACAGCGAGAGAGAGAGAGAGAGTGATCAAAGATCCTCATATGAAAGGAATCGCATAGTCGATCGTGCCGTCACGGGGCTAATGGTAATCGGAATGGATGCATGAGTGCCGGAGTTGAGGGCTTGCTGGTGTGTGAGGCCACGCTGTGCGGTGAGTCCAATGACAGATTCTTTAGGAGTTCACACAGGGATGGAGGCATGGAGCCGGCTGCAACGAGAGCTCATCTAGCATTGTCATATCACACTCGTGAGAACATCTTACTATATATGCGATTCACATATACTTCCTCTTGTTGTTTCTGGATATGAGTTTGAATTTTTTATATAGGAAAAATAAACGTAAAAAGCTAGGAGGGATTAGTGGCTAGCTATGGTTTCGTTTGGGTTGAACTAGGTCTGGCCGGTGGGGTGGGTTCTTTTTTTTAATTAACTCGAATTTAGTAAAAAGAGATCGAAGGGAGTATCTACTTATGGAACAAAAATTGTGCTAGCAAAGATGAACTGAAAGCATATTATTATTTTTTTACCTTTTTACGTGGATTTATGAACTTTGTTATTGGTAATATTTCTCGATATTATTGTTGAAAGTAATTTTCTTCATATTTGTTGTTTCTGGATATGAGTTTGAATTTTTTTATAGAAAAAATAAACGTAAAAACTAGGAGGACTTAGTGGCTAGCTATGGTTTCGTTTTTGTTGAACTAGGTATGGCAGAGTGGGCTTATAACTAGGTCTGGCCGGTGGGGTGGGTTCTTTTTTTTAATTGACTCGAATTTAGTAAAAAGAGATCGAAGGGAGTATCTACTTATGAAACAGAAATTGTGCTAGCAAAGATGAACTGAAAGCAGTTTTTTTTTTACCTTTTTAGGTGGATTTATGAACTTCCTTATTGGTAATATTTCTCGATATTATTGTTGAAAGTAATTTTCTTCATATTTGTTGTTTCTAGATATGAGTTTGAATTTTTTTTATAGGAAAAATAAACGTAAAAAGTTAGGAGGGATTAGTGGCGAGCTATGGTTTTGTTTGGGTTGAACTAGGCATGGCAGAGTGGGCTTATAACTAGGTCTGGCCGGTGGGGTGGGTTGTTTTTGTAACAAAATCTTTTCAATTAATCTCGCAGATAAAAATAAACAAAAAATGAGGGTTTTCAATTTGAGATAAAGAAGTGTCAACCAAAACTTTAAAGGAGCTCTCTTTTCTTTTGCGAAAATTTTACCGATCTACTGATAATCATCGATAGCAGCACAAAGACGATGGGATTGCTGGGTCGAATATAAGTTAACTTACATGTTTTTTAAACAAGTGCAAGAGGGGGAGAGAGTAGAGGGGTGGGGAGGGGTGGGGGGATTGAATCAATATTTTGTTGAATGAACTTCCTTTGTCGCGCGACCCCAAGTGTATATCAGACATAGGTGTTGCCCATTATCCTTGTAACTATGCAGTATTACAAGTCAACGCAGCAAGGGGCTCGCAATCTGATCCTTTTAGGATTAATTATGTTTATCATGAATAGGAGAAAACAGACCACCATCGACGATTTTGATAAATAGGGGAAGTATGAACACAAATAGTTTGCTGAATCGTTTGAGTATTTATTTTTCCCGGTGCAACACACGGGCACTTCTACTAGTACATTAAAAACCAGTATCTAAAAAAAAAGGTTAGAAGAATCCGTTTTTTTGGGGAACTGTCATTGTATCGTGGGTGAAAAAGACAAAATCAAAAAGCCCCATATTTACGCTATATTTATCATAAATTTATCTTTTGTTCCCAGGATAGGTGGGAATCATTTCGAGTCCAAATACTTTTATGCGAATACAATACCTGGTCATCTTTTGTTTTTAGGATGATTCAGATTTCAATATATGAAATTACAATGCTTTTGGGGGTTTATGGGGTGCATAGCACCCACGTGCCAAAAATTAGAGTTCGCTGCCACTGCCGCTTTTCTCAACATTTACGTGAAATGATAATAATAATTATTTTGTCGTGCAAACCAGACACAATAATACTCACTCCGTTCCATTAAACACATTGGAGATTTATCGAAATTCAGATGTATCTAGGTACCAAATAAATTCAAATTTAAAGGGAGCAAATGAAACCTTATGTATAAATGAAACCTTCTGTACCATGTGATAACAATGGGACCAAAATTTACGTGCCAGGAGGCGCGCCAAGGCACGCACCAGCGTCTAGTCAATAACAATGATAGCCCATTCATTCTGAGATTAATTCTGAAAGTCTAACAGAAACTAAAACTACAGAAACATATACGTGATGTACTACTATGGCACATCACTGAAAAACATTGTGCTTGAGCAAAGTTTTTGCGAGATGTGTTTGTCTCAAGTATCTCATACTCAATTGCACCCATCTTTGTTCTGGTTTGCAATAAGTCGGCGCCAAAACTCTCCGAGAGCCATAACGGGGAAAACATTGCGGTAGTTAGGATAGTTGAAGTAAAAGGCGGAGTTAGCACATCCAATATGTTCCTGTCAGGAAAAGGAAAAGAAAATGCAAGATGTGAGGGGGAGTTTAAGATGCTGAAGCATCCACTACTTCCATCCATGGCACGCATGACGCATCACTCAGCTTATAGCTACATAAAACGGTACACAGCATATGCAAGATCTACACTCCAATGGCATTTTTAGAGTTTTGAAATCTAATACTCAATTGCATAGTTTGCTAGTCATACAGCCTGCAGAATAGAGCTTTTTGTATGTAGTGTCAGTTTTTAGTACGGCGAATTTTGACAGAGTAATCGGTTCTTTCTTTATAATAATGCTGTACAATGGATCTTGAATATCCATGGTACAGAATAAGTGAAATAAACTCACCTCCTGGGGAAACTCGCCTGATTCTAGCTGCATGTTCATCAGCACTAGTGCTGCCCGATGTAGTGGTGCCGGATCTATTTCAACCTGGTGCGAGAGTCCAAGAAGAAACTATTATGTTATAATGACAATATCCCCAAAATAATATACACAACAAGCAGTTGAAGATACTACTAATGCCTTCAATCGAAAATTGAACACACCTGTCCAGCATATATTAAAGCTAACATTGCCCATGCAGTGTCCACTGCGTGCGGAGCATCGTTGTCAACATACACCTGTTAATTTTAGAGGAGAAGTAAACTTTAATTTTTCCTTTTTTTCCCCACGTGATACCCATTGGGATCGAATTTCATTATCATATAAAGGAATTGCAAAAACAACTAGACCACAACACAAAAAGGTGCTAAACTAGATAGATTTATTTTAGTTTCTTGGTTGGCATTAAAGGAAAAAAATGTATTCAATCGTAAATATATCAAGTTTGGAATTTCTCTTTATTGAAAAATGTACGATATTTCTGTCCAAGTCGACAATGTCATTATGCTTGGGCCAGCACACATGAGCCTACTCGCATGCGTCGGCAACGTCTTGCTACCTAACAACTAAGAAATGAGATGTTTTCAATCGGGCGATTCGAACTATGAGCTCCTATCCATCGCTTTTAGCGCCTTTGGGTTGTTCCGTCACCTACAAATAAGATGGTGCGTTCCTTTAACATGTTAGTTACTCTCTTCATTCCAAAAAGGATGACACTTATTTATCTAAATTTGAATGTATCTAGGTATAATTTAGTGTATAGACACATTTAAATTCAGACGAATCCGTGACACCTTTTGTTTGGAACAGAGGAAGAATTAATTTATATTTTTAAAAATTGTATAAATATTTTTTCTTACGGATTAATTATATTTGAAAAAATAAAAATACGAATGTTCACATATGTCAAAACTACATGTTCATATTATAAAAATATTTTTTCATATGTATTATGCCAATGCTCATATTTTTTGAAATATTTGCGAGTTAGAATGTTTTGTTTGTATATGAAAAAAATCATACAAAGAAAAAAATGTTCGTAGTACGTAAGAATGTGAAGCCATCATGTGAATTTCTACAAAACTCAAGCATTAAAAAAGAAATAAAATATTTCTATGTTCCAAGAAGTAGAAGGAAAACCAAAGAAAACCACCGAAACCAGAGAAAAAACAGTAGAAAATGATAGAACGAAAACTGCAATGAAAAAAAGCGGAGGAGAATTGATAGAAAGGAAACACTCCAATGCTTCGTCGGGCTGAAAAATTGGCCCAGCCTATTTTGCGGCGGGGGTCCGCAATAACTAATAGCTTGTTAAAAGAATAATGAGCCCGTCAATAGGGTTTGAAGTTGCAGTTGGTACTCGCGCCTCGCGGGCGGCAGGCATCACACTAGTAGGAAAAGCCTCATCAGTGGCGCACCAAAAATGGCTTCTGTGGCGCATGGGAGGTGCGCCACAGAAACGTCGCCACAAAAATAAGGTTTCTGTGGCGCACCTGCCCATGCGCCACAGAATTAATGTTTCTGTGGCGCACATGTTCTTAGGTGCGCCACAGAAAAGCGTGCGCCACAGAATTGGTTTTCAGCGCGCCACAGAATTTGCTTGTATTATACACGATTTTGTGCTGCCTGCTATACACATGCAGTTTATAGACAGCAATATACAGATATACATGTTATATACAACAACATTCAGATATAATATAAATATCATGTACATTGCACAGATATAACATAGACATCATCATCACATTACTTAGATCCCGATCGAGATACATATATAGTGGCAAGTGTCAAATGTTTTGCATACAACTCTTAATTCATACAAAATTCACAATTTCGAGATACAAAGTAGTCTTCATCCTACAAAGTAGTCTTCATCCTACAAAGTAGTCTTCATCCGGTTCCTCCTTTGCTCCGTCATCTCTACCCACCACGCTCGCTTGCATCGGGGTCCTTCATCCAGTTCCTACTATGATGAAAATGGAAGAAAGTGAGACCAACAAGTCCGATGCACAAGAGAAATGGAATAAATGCCTCAAATATTGTTGGCCAACACAAATATTAACATTTCAGGGACGGTGTAAGTGAGACCAGTCCGATGCACAAGAGATTGATATTTGTGCTATCTTACCAGGCTCACTTACGCCGCTCCCGAGTGTACGGTGACCAAACATTTTAATCATCGGCATTTTGAAAATCTCAAAGCAAATGGAATGACAAAATGGAATAAGTGCCTCATACATTGTTGGTCAACACAAATATTAACATTCAGGGATGGCGTAAGTGAGACCAAGTCCGATGCACAAGAGATTGATATTTGTGCTACCTTACCAGGCTCACTTACACCACCCCCAAGTGTACGGTGACCAAACATTTTAATCATCGGCATTTTGAAAATCTCAAAGCAAATGGAATGACAAAATGGAATAAGTGCCTCATACATTGTTGGTCAACACAAATATTAACATTCTGGGATGGTGTAAGCGAGGCCAGGTAGGATGCACAAGAGATTGATATTTGTGCTATCTTACCAGGCTCACTTACGCCACCCCGAGTGTACGGTGACCAAACATTTTAATCATCGGCATTTTGAAAATCTCAAAGCAAATGGAATGACAAAATAGAATATGTGCCTCATACATTGTTGGTCAACACAAATACTATGGTCGAAAACCATAGTTGCAGTATACACCGCCGTATACTTTGCGAAGGGCCCCCTTTCCCCGGTCGGCGTTCCGTCAACAGGTGCTTGACGACACAACAACGCCGATCCGCATCTCCGAGCCGCAGAACCACGCCGGTCCCTCGCTGTCCAGTGAACGAGTCCTTGATGCAAAGACCGTGCCGGCCTGCCCAGCATTATGCCGGGTCGTGTTGCCGCGCTTCAAGCCGTGTGTCCCGCGCCCTGAACTGTTCGCCTTCTTGCCCGGTGAACCAATAGGCGGATCGTTGGAATAAGGAAACCGATGACAGCCGGTCGCAAGATTAAATTGCGATCGGCCGTCATCGGCTTCCTTATTCCAACGATTAGTCTATTCGTTCAACGGGCAAAAAGGCGAAGAGTGCAGGGCGCGTGATCGACACGGCCTGAAGCGCGACAACAGGGGTCGGCATGATGCTAGGGAGGCTGGCACCGTCTTGGCATTAAGGACTCGTTCACGTACTGGACAGCGAGAGAAGAAAAGTGGTGCTGCGCCGGAGAGGCATGTCGGCGTTGTTGTCTCGTCAAGGACTCGTTCACGGAACGGCGGCCAGGGAAAGGGGGGCTCGTCTACAAAGTATATTGCGGCGTATAGGTGACCAAACATTCTAATCATCCGCACTAAAATGGAAGAAAGAGCCAAGTGGTATCTCAACTAGATATCATATGCCTCATACTTTGTTGGTCGAAACAAATATTAACATCCAGGGATGGAGTAAGTGAGGCCGGGTAGGATGCACAAGTTGATATTTGTGCCATCACACCAAGCCTCACTTGCTCCACCCCCGAGTGTACGAGTGATCGACCAACCATCTAATCATCGGCAAGTACAAAAACACCAGCAAACCAGCAACCATGGTGACATAAGTCAAGATGCTCAAACACACATAGCATGCATGGAGCGAGATGCTCCAAAGGGATTATTCATCACTTGGTATATAGACCAAGTGATGCTGGCAAAGAGAGGCCAATCAAGAACCAGTAAATCCAGTAAGTGATAGATATGCCTAAACAAGCAACAACACATAGCATATCCCAGCTAACCAGATGAGACATGTCTTGATAGCCAACTGAATCACCTAGCACCACCTAGCCTTTTAAAACCATCAGAAACAGTCCTTTTTCTTCAAAGGATACCACAGTGGCATTCATTTACATGATCCCCTATTGTGGATATCTCTATTTTCATCAAAGCCAACAAGAAATAGAAATTTATCATTACTCAGCTTGAGTTCAAAACAAAGCCGGGGTACCATAAGGGATTATTCATCACTTGGTAGTAACCAAGTGATGCTCGGCAAGAGAGAGGCCAAGCCCGAGCTAGTCAATCCGAGTAGAGATGGATATGCATAAGTAAGCAAGAACACATAGCCTATCCAAGTTAACCAGATAAAACCAACCTTGACAGCCAACTTAATAACCTAGCATCACCTAGTCTTTTAAACCATCAGAAACCAAGTGAAGCCTGGTACAAATGGCAAGGACCAGGAATTTGACCAACTCAAGTCACCATGGTTATGCCAACCAATTGAATAGTAGCATCTTCCAAATGGAACTAGGAAGGAAACCATCCCAGATGATTTACCAAGCCAGCAGTTCATGACTCGCAAAGGCCAATTCAACCACCAAACCATCCAAACCACCAAGCCTACACACTTATCATTACCCAACATGATTCAAAATGAAGCTAGGGTCCCCAACAATAGTTGGCATCCATCTAGCTTAAGTAAATACGATAATAGAATCATTACCGCAAAGTAGTTCATCTCAATTATCTACATTAACAAGATAAAGTTTCACGGATAAATGAATTAGTCAACTCGCTAGGCAACAGGGATGCTTGGCAAGCATCATGCATCCATTCATATGCTTTTCAAAGCATAAGCAACCACCAAGTACATGGTGAGAAGCTATACAAATCAAGCAACAACACAAGTATATCAAGCAACATGCATAGATAGAAAAAGTAGTAAGTAATTATCAACCAATTGGTGATCAAATGATCACCAGAGCTTGCAAACACAAGCCATAGGGGCAGCGGAGGAGGAATTAAGAGGGAGAGGAGGGGAGGGGAGAGAGAGCACCGATGACAGGGGTGGAGGACGAGCTTGAAGATGACGGTAGGGGTGGAGGAGGAGGAGGAGGCGGCGGATCCTCCACCTTGCCGCGATGGCGGCCCCTCCTCGCGGCGGCCCCTCCTCGCCGTAGGGGCAGCTTGTGCTGCAGGTGGCGGGGATGGGAGGACCGCGGCGGCATGCGCCCCTCGCGGAGGAAGGCGGCGGCGACGGCGGCGGCGACGACCATGGAGGATCCAGGCGACCACGGAGGAAGGCGGCGGCGGCGGATCCAGGCGACCACGGAGGAGAGGAGAGAGGGGAGAGGGGAGGAATCCTCCAGGCGACCACGGAGGAAGGCGGCGGCAGCGGATCCAGGCGACCACGGAGGAGAGGGGAGAGGGGAGAGGGGAGGGGCTCGGGAGGGGAGAGGTGAACAGGCGGGGGAGGGCACGGGCGAGAAATGATATAAGTCCCTTAATTCTGTGGCGCAGCGGAGAAGGTGCGCCACAGAATCAACAACTTCTGTGGCGCACCAAAGACAGTGCGCCACAGAAAGAGTTATTTCTGTGGCGCAGCACGACATGTGCGCCACAGAAATACCTACAGTAATAAATGGTGGTGGCAGGATGTGGGCCCCACATAATTTCTGTGGCGCACTACCCAAGCGTGCGCCACAAAATTAAGCTATTTCTGTGGCGCACCGTGCCCGGTGCGCCACAAAATAAGTTTCTGTGGCGCATTCAAAACGGTGCGCCACAGAACTAAGCTTCGCCTATAAGGGTTTTCCTACTAGTGTCAGGTTTAATATGGGCCATGCGATCGTATTATGGGCTGGACTTCATGCATATGACTAGAGGAATCTGTAACTTCATCCCTTTGCATGTTTTCTACTGAGAGATTTGCACGTCGCAACGCATTAAAATATACACGCGAAGTTTCGGTGTATTTGTAGGAAATGAAGAATACTATGCTCATAAAATTCACTTCATATTTTTTACTATTATTTAGTGAAGCCATCCAGTATAGTACGGTATTTAAGAGAAAAATAAGACGAATGTACCCTTTGATTCTAAATACTTGTCGGAGATTTAATGAACTTAGACATATTTAGACTACATTTTACCTAAAGTTGTGAGAAGTATTTAGGTTCGAAGGGAGTATTACGAGTTAATAAGATGAACACGAATTAGTATAATATAGTTACTACATTCCAAATGATAGCAACTTGATGAAAATAGTAATAGGGCCCTGACCTCCGTTTCGATAGAAAGATAGCTTTCCCCCCATCCACCTGTACTTTGTTGCTTTGACAATAGAAAGTTGCATGCTTTCCTGATAGAAGAACTATTATTATAGGTTCTTCCAGCAGCAGCTAATCCTTTTACCCCAAAGAAGGTTCCGTAAGTGAAGCAAATGCCCCAAGTGCCGTACCTGCATCATAAATGAGTAGAGGAAAGTTGTCTTTAAATCACAAGTATGAAAGAATTTGAATGTGATAGATGGCACGATGTTACTCACCAAGAACCATCATCCTGTTGTTTGCTCTGAATAAACTTAACTGCACTTTCAGTACATTTTTCTATCTCTTTTTTGCGATACATTGGATACAGCTCAGTGAACAATACAAGTGCATCAAGCACGGATGCTGTGCATTCAGCAGATCTATCCATTGTATTTGTTCTAGAAGTCAGTTCTCTCAAGGAAATATAAAAGTAGAAGAAAGGATAATATTTAAGATTTTAATTGCTTACGGATGATCGATGACAATGTTCTGAAAGCTCTCGGAGGGATTGAGAACCTGTGATATCAAACAGAATGCATGTTAGATCATATGCAATATAGTATGTTAGGCTGGAGATGGATAATACAAAGTTATCCCTCCTTTACTGGTGTTTGCTACGACAGATACAGTTAGCACAATAAACAACTCGGGAGGGGAGCCGAGGCAGTTTTCACACAAAAAGATAACAACTTGCAGGACTCCCTTTAAATTTGTATGTGTGCTACAAAGATACATCTTTATTGTTCCTTGGATGCAAGAGGGTGTTTTATTTCTTTTCGTAAGGATGTTATTGTAAGGGCTGGTTTCAGATAATATATGGCTTTATGCCTTTTCCACACAAAAAAAGTTTACTAGTTATTTGCTAAATTTTCAAGCCTTTTGTCTGAAAGTAGTGACCAATGTCGTCATTGACTTTAAAGACCCACCCTCTACAAAATTTGTTACAAGGTCGCACCACTTTTGATCAAAACATCTCATGCACAAAATTTGTTGCAGAAAAGACCACTTCACTTTGTCATATGCCTTTTCGAAATCTATCTTAAAAAGAACCACATCCATTTTCTTTCGATGAAGCTCATGGATTGTCTCATGCAGTACAACTACCCCTAGAACGATGTGTCGGCCTGGCATAAAAGCACTTTGAGAAGGCATAATAACTTTTTGTGCTATCCCTCTAATGCGGTTTGTTCCCACTTCCGTAAAGATCTTAAATCTTACATTAAGAAGACAAATGGTCGATACTTCTGAATCTAAACCGCATCTTATTATTTTTGGTAAAAAATTAATAACCCCGAAGTTTTATTTAAAGTGGCAACTCTTCTTATTGCAACTGTATAAACAAAGCCATGAGATCATTTTTAATAATACTCCAATTTTTTTAATAAAATTCAAATGGGAACTCGTCTGGTCCCGGCGCTTTCTTATGTTCCATTTGAGATATTGCCTCATAAACCTCCTCCTCGGTGAAGTCATATGTGAGTATAATATTTTCTACGCTAGAAATTTGCGGTATATGGGACAATGAATTTCCACACAAGAAGAACCCATTCTAAACCGGTGCTACGAATAGCTTCTTATAGTATTCCGATATAAAAAAATTCAGATTGTCATCACCTACTATAGTCCCCTCGTCTTGTTCTAACTTTTTTTTTTCTTTCTTCCATGTTTCCCATTTGCAATAAGGTGAAAATATTTCGTATTATTTCCAACATGTTTCACTTTTGCTCTTTGTGCCCATTTAAATTCTTCTTCCCTTCTTAGTTTTAACGGTTTAACATTTGCCTCTCTCAACTTTCCACTTTCAGATGACTTAAGAGGAGACGTTTCAGCCTTAATATCTAGCTCATCAATGATAGCAAGAAGACATTCCTTTTTCTCTTTTATATACACCACTTCTATTACGCCCCCATCCTCCAAGGAGGCGTCAAGTGACGAATTTTGTTTTTGCTAGACTTCAATCGGGTTATTGCCTTTGGCGAGCGGGGCGATGGAGCGACAAGTGGTGGATATAGTCGGGATGGCACATGAACGTCCGACTGGTGGTGGAGCATTGGCGACACATTATGGTTTGGTTGCGGTGATGGGTCCATGTGACGGGGGGATAGCATCATGATGGGAATCGTTGAGCGTGTTCGGGGTAGCAAAACAGTTGTTCAAGGTATACTTGTCCATACCCCAATGCGTGCCGAGCTATACTTCAAACCATGCCTAAAAAAGCTCGACATTGAAACCCCGAGATCGAGGGTCGGGCCCAAAAATTAGGCCCAATACTAGCTTGAATACACAAAACCCCGACGGGCCTCAGGTCTTGAGCCGGTCCACCATTGTAGACGACTCGTACTCCAAGCACGATCTCGGCCTAGCCGAACCTTAAAGCTAAAAATATAGGCCCGGTCCCAACCCGATTGCATTATGTGGCCCAATCTAGGATTTTCAGGCCGGGTTGGGCCAGGCAAGCTACTAGAGCCGGGTTTAGTTGACGGTAATAGTGGTGGAAGGGTTTTGTTCTACCTTGGCTAGTGACATGGATGTATTGATGTTTTATAACCTGTATTCGTCTGTTGTTATTGAAAGAGGGACACCTACACAAGAGGAGCGTGTGACGCTAGTTTGAAGAAGAATTCGTCATCTTCACGAGTACTGGGCTGTCCTGCTCTCACCCTATATGCGACCCGAAGGCATGGGATCATTCAGGCGGTAGGGAGAGGGACCCTCTGGCTATGAAGGCAAAATTAGGGAGGTCCGTATTTTACAGAACCGGGTAAATGTCGAACACACCCTTGCTTAAAGAGGGGGGGGGGGGGACCGTAGAGGAAATGTTGACCTTTGTGAATGTTAGCATAGAGTATACCACGAGGCGGGAGACTGATTTCTTCTAGCTTTTACCATGCAACGCAGTGTGCAAGTGTATTGTGCATGTATTCCACGGTACTTTTCGGTGTTAGACCATCCACTATGTAAGAGAAAACCGACTCACAACCTTCTCTCTCTTCCTATCAAACCGTTTCTATATATAGCAGGACATAAGCTCATATATAATCTGGCACATGATGCGGCTCAAATAGTTGATTGACTTCTTTCATGCAAATGTGGACCTAGAAGTGAAATTGTGAGAAAAAAGAGGATGCATGTATGCATGGGATGTGAGTAAAGGCTCCCACTACCCGTTCTATACATAGCAACATACACATAGCGGTTCCAAATTTCGACACAAATCTTTTTGAACTGACGCATAGCACATGGTTTTATACGTCTTCATGTTAACATTAATATCAGTGGCGGAGCTTGCCAGGAAATCTGGGTGGGGGTGGGGGGGGGGAACCGTAAAAAGCATCTTATGGGAAAGGGGGCAAAAGGATCAAAATTTTCTAGTATAAACCTTATATATTTATTTCCATCACTAATTTTCTAAAACCTGGGGGGTGGCCCCCTGACTTTTCCATAGCTACGCTAGTGATTAATATGATGTGTACTTTGTGGCCCGCTACACCAAAGACTAAACTAACACATGATACAAGCATAAATCGTTCACATTTTTCCACTTGTTGCCTGAGCTAATAGCACAACATAGAAGATAAGCGCGGCAAGCAAAGCATAGCCCATTAATTTGACCCGTCAATTAAAGCTTTCGCTGTCGCATTAGTGGATAAAAAAAAAGTAGGTATTAACTCTACATCCCATTCAAGAAAGGTCTCATAAAAAATCTAATTTCAATAGTGCTCTGATGTTGTTCTTTTGACACCTGTAGCAACGCACGGGCATTTTTTTGCTATCTATACCTAATAATAAAGGAGCTAAGCTTTCTGCCAATTTTTTCGTCCAACATTTTCTTGGACAGTTTTACCCTCCCATAAAAGTACATAATACATCAAATTTCCACCGTACCGGTTGGTTTTGTTTTAATCTACTCTATCGATACAAGCTGCGCGTGAAACAAGCCGTGCGGAACGAGGTTGCTCGCGACGTCGCGTGTGCCCCTGGTTGGGCCGGATTGGATTGAGATTTCTTACCCCCTCCTCACGAAAATCATCCCCATATATGTCCCGTCCCGTCTGAGCGTGATTTTCACCAAGAATCCCTAGATCCGCGAGGCCACATCAAGCATCCTGATGATCATATGGCCGAGCTTCCCAGCGATAGGAACTCCAGATCCGTCCCGTCTGGGTGTGATTTTCCCCAAGAATCCCTAGATTCGCAAGGCCGCATCGAGCATCCTGACGACCTGGTCGACCTTCCCGAAATCGAGTGTCGATGTTATCCACCTGCGTAGGCATCGGCGGTAAAGGCAGCCGAAATAGGTGTTGGAGGAGGAGGTCGGGGAAGGTGAAGGGCGGACCTCGTGCTGACAGACTCGAGCTTGACGGGGGTAGCACCGCTCGATCCGGCTGACCTCGGGTGGGCGCTCGCGAGAAGAATACCTATGCACAACGTCCACCGTGCTGACCTCCCTGGCTGCCTTCTCTGATCACTTCTGATTGAGGAGGAGGAGCAGGCGGGAGAAGATGAACATGGAATCTGTGACTAGAGTGACTGAGTAAACCGGAAGACAAGGAAATCAGGGAGAGTTGCTGCTTGCCGTTTTTTGAGAGAGAGCATGGTGACAGGGAGGAATTGGGGAATCGCCAACAGGAGATGTTCCTGCAGCTCATCCTAAAAGCGAGTTTTATTTGATATACAATGGATTGAGAGTTGGATTGAGGACCCCGGTTGAAGCGTTGGAGATCAGATACGATAGGCTGGTTAACTGATGGTAGAGTAGCTCAGTACCCATATCGCCTCCTTTCTTTTTATCTCTGATTTTCAGTTATGGCACAAGCTATTTGATCCTGATGTTTGTGCATCTCGGTGGTGTTTTATTTTTAACATCTTCTACTGTATCCATACCTCAAGCGATTTTTGGTAATGTTTGTTCTGGTATAACCTATTTTCATTGAATCTGTATTTGAATTTAGGTAGCTATTTATCATTTCGTAGCAGATGTTTACCGATTGCATGCGAATGCAGTCGTTTTTTCTGTCTGGCGGATAGTGAGGGCGAAATGCATCTAGATCCAACGCGTGAGTTGTATTGTTCTATTTCCTCTTCTCTCAAAAAGTTAGTTTCTTTCTCATGTATTGATCGAGTGCTGGTTTGCATCATCTAAGTGCCAGTGAGTATATCCAAGCATAATATTTTAATGACCCCTAGAATGAATTTCGTTAGGTGATTTATATATTTTATGTTATACTAGAAAGAAATTTAGGTGAGTGAGATTTATGGATATTGTGTGTTAGACACCTGTTAACAAAAATATATTCTTAAATGGGTGTTGCTACATCGAGGTCGACCTCGATCCAGCTTAAAACAAGGTCAATCAGACAAGTCTATACTTTCCTTTTTTAGAAATAAAATAATTCCCGAAATAGCAATCGCGTGGGCACGTGAACCCACGTCTCCTTCCACCTGCTCCGAAAAACAACAACGCATCGCCTCCATCCCGATCTGAATCCCCTTCTCCCAGGAAACACCAGAGCTCAAAATATAACACAAAAATCACAGAAAATTCCATCGAGATCTCGTCCATAGTCCTAGATTTTTTACAGCAGCTGTTACATCCTAAATTTTTACAGCAGCTGTTACATCCTAAATTTTTACAGCAACTGTTACATCCTAGTTGTTCAAAATGAAACCACAGCCACGAGGATGTGCACGACGCCGCGGATGGAACCGAGGTCGCGGGATGTAGCTACCACCGAAGAGGATGTAACTGTGGCTGTGACCTGTGAGGACGTGCACGACACCACGAAAATGTAACCGAGGCCGCGGTAATGTCACAGGCCGCGGTGATGTAGCCAACACCGAAGAGGATGTAACCGCGGCACGGACGATGCCTCGAGGATGTAGCCAGCAGCGAAGAGGATGTAACCGCGGCCGGGGATGTTGCCGATGCCGCGGGGATGTAGCAAGTGCCGAAGGGGACGCACCTGGCCACGGATGAGGACACACCCTGCTACAGATCGACGAGGATGAAGCCGGCTCCAGCGAGGATATTCGGCACCGATGAGGAGTAGCGCAACCTCTGAGCAGTACCCCGACCAATCTGTCGCTACGCGGGGGCTTCCTCCATGCCCGGCGCGGGCAGCCCCGCGGCCGCCAGGCGCTCTCAAAGTCTCAATCGAGGGCGGTGCCTCCGCCGTGGCTGAGGTGGGCGTGGAAGAGGCGGACACGACGGTGTCAGTCGGAGAGACAGGGGGCGGCCGGAAGGAACGAGGGCGATGGAGGACATCGCATCTGACCAGTTTCATCCCCAGAACTCCTCGCTACAGCTACCCAGGAAAATGTACACACAAAATAGACTGCGGGTTGGGACCTTTGTTGCGTGTCGTTGGATTTCGATCGCTCGGACGCCCGTGTGACCTCGCTGGAAGCCCGAAACAAAGTCGACAGCAGGATAGAAATTGCGTTCTTAAATATGCAATTTAGGTGATTGAAATTTATGGACAACATAGACAATTGGAAATTAACAAAAGCATATTCTCTGATTTGTTTTTACTTTTTTAGGTAGTTGTGTTCTAAAAAATATTATTCAGTTAAAGTCAATCCGTAGCAACGCACGGGCAATTTTCCTAGTCTATACCATAGTTTTAAAAACCGGACCGGTGATCGAACCGGTGAAGCTGTCGGTTTAGGTTTTTACCGGTCGAACCATTGGTTCACCGGTTCACTGTCTGGTTTTTTATGATATGGAGTAGTACATTTTATTTATAAATTCTGTAATAAATAAATAATAATTTATGCAAAAGTATTTTAGAGTTGCAATTTGACATAATAATTCACATATTAATATGAAAATTTAGTGAGGTTACCACCAACTTGCCATGTCCAAGATAGCGACACACGCATCATGCAATTTTGCATGCAATTCACACGCAGATGCAGTGCAAAAGAGCATAGCCCATCGGACCTGGGTCTAGCCATACGATTCGAAGCACAACGGCCGTTAGATTCTCACGAGGCCCGCTCTTGACTCTTTGGCTAAAACGTAGCCCTGATTGCATGCTTCCATATTAAATACATAATGCTAACTTTCCTCAACATAATCCCGAATTAGTGGGATACGAATTAACTGATTCCCACGCTAATTCTCGAGGATTTATTTTGAAACAAAGCCTCTTTTGAAGGAAACTAACAACGCTAGCAAAATTTCAGGCATGCGGATTTACTTCCCTGTGGTAGGATTTTTGTTTGCTTCCAACTTTTTTTTTCGGAAATACTTTTGTATGGTAGGATTTTGTTTGCTTCCTTTTAACTGAATCTTGCTTCATTAGGAAACATATATATCATTTCCAATGCTATGCAAATCTTTTTCCGAGAACCAAAATAAATCACATATTTCCAGTATTATACTAATTTACCTCCCATGGATGACAATTTCCTCCAATGCATCAAAACTCTGTTTCCATGCAGTGAAAAATATGCATCTGTATGAAGGAAATTTGCTTCGGTTTAATAGAAGTAATATACTAGCTTGCTTCCATATGAACCCCATTATGTTTCATATGGTACAATACATTGCTTCCCACCCAACTGAAGTTTGCTTCTACAAAGTACATATATATTCTTTTACATTGGTCCTGCTAGTACTTGCTTCCTACATACGGAATATAGTTTCCTATGCATATCAGTACGCTTCACAGCTACCGAATACTCAAACTAAATTGACCCAGAAGCCAGTCGATGTTCCTCGCAGATTGATTTTCCGTAGTCCTTGACGGGCGACGACCCTCCACGCTTGTATCTTGATGGTCGCTTGCTTGCTGAAGAATGTGCCACATGTTGATGTACCAACACGAATGACGAGTTTCGCCATGCCCTGGGTCAACTACTAGTTCCATGATGGTGATTCTCTGTTACAATTGAAACTTAGGAGAATGATAAGCATTGCCTGAAGCGAAACTTGTGTACAATATAACCATTTACCAGAAGGAAGCAATATGTGTACATGGAAATATGCTACTATGAAGCACCTTAATGCTAGCTTGTGGGAAGCAGATTATATGTGACGGGAAAGAGGAAACCTTGTAATTAAAAAGGAAGAAGCATGTCCACAATATAGCAAATTTTCATTGTAAATATATTGTTGTTTGCTTCCACTACAACTGATTGTATTCGTTGCAGCCATGGGAGCACTGCTAGAATCCAAGTTAGGATGGAATCTCTACTACTTAAAAAGAAGGAACATGTTCCCCCTTCTCCCCCTACTTTGGTCGTCCTTTCGCCCGTCGCCCCCTCCCTCTAGAATCTGACCAAATCCCACCGTCCACACTCCCTCCCGCACCCGGCCACCCTCCTCTCTCTCTCTCTCTCACCTCCTGATCACATCTCTCCCCCGCATACGGCGCCCGTCACCACCTCCTCACACCGGCCGTCGCCTCCTCCTCCTCAATCGCGCCTCCACCACGCGGATCCAGCCTCAATCGCATCCCCCTTGACTTGTCCCAGTCCACCAGCGCACGTCTAGGGGGTATGGAGCCCGGACGCCCTCCCTAGACTGCCATCAAGATCAGCAGCACAGAGGCTTGGCTCGAGGCATGGAGGCCTGAATCCGGGCATAGGTGTCCGAGATCTGGGCATGGTCGCCCGGATCCGATCTCCTCGCTTGATCTTCTTTTTTCCTGATTTTGACAAAGACTTGATTCATCTCGAAGCAGCTTCTAAGGTAATGCAGATGGATTGATCTGTTTTGAGCAATTCTCGGTGATCATCGAGCTACTCACCTAAGATGTTTCTCTGCGATTGCATTTGTTAATCCCCCAGATCCAGTTGAAGTTGCTTGCTGAAGAAATGCAAGCAATAAACAAAGGTCTTGAAATTGTTGAGCAATATCTGTTGGCTTCCGTAAGGTAAGAATACATTTTGTCTACTTTTCACAGTTGTTGGGTGTTAGTCATATTTTTACTGTTTACGATTAGTCCACTGCTCATGGGGGCGTGTATGAGGAGCAGCGACGGTGGGGAAAAAATAATGTGGAGAGAGAGGGGCTTCCTTCCATTTTTATATGAGTTGGAGCAGGTCGCTGCAAATGTCGTGTTGAAGCCAACTCCTGGCTGGTAGTGGACTGGTGGTGTTGTGATATATAGATAAAGCATCTTTGCTTCAATAAAACAAATTTACGTTTCTTAACTGAAACCTGGTGGTTCCCTTAGCTATCAGATCTGGAGTTGATCAGATGGATCTTGCTCAAACCAAATATGTCTGTAGCTTTCAGATTGGTGGCTGTTGTCTTCAGAAATTTATATCTTTAAGACGTTTCCATGATTTCAGGCTATACCACACAGCCTTTATATAGATTTATTTTTACAAAGTATGGACCTTTTAAGTGAGAACAAAAATATGTTATTTTCCAGATTATATGGAGCCTGATGGGTAGTAAAGACGTGCATTTCATTGTTTATTTTCAGATATCTCTTTCTATATTCTCCTGCTCCCCTTTGCTTTGATAGCAGAACAATTGCAAGCCCAATAGGTGCTAATACATTGTTCAATATTCAGTTTATCAATTGCTTCAGTGGTCTCTACGTATTTCAATAGTTGGAGGCTTGGGCCACAGTTTTACGATCTTTTTACAATCATTTCTTCTGATTTTGGTTGTTAAAAAAATGTAATATTTTTGTATGACATCTCTCATCTATGATGCCGCTATCGAGGGCCGCTGCACCATTTGCACTGAGTCTCTGCTCCAAAAAAATTCTTTGTCCAGGTTGAATTTGGTATATTGGAGTTCAATAGGTCCACTTTCCCATGTGTGCCAAAACCACATTAATTTGTAGTAAGAAGTATGATGTTCTGCTGTGGGCTACCTAGCTTCATAATTTGCTTCTAAAAATATACTGTACAATGTCACCATATCATGATCCCCAGTGTTCCAGATCAAAAGGCACAGAAAGCTTTAAGAATAGCAAATCTCTCGCCCAGGTCTCTCCTTTGTTTAGAGTTTGTGTGTTTGGGTTATTTAGCTGTTGCTTTTGGTTGTTATAATAAGGGTTTATTCCTTTTGATGTAGGCTGCTGGACTATGCTGCTGTTGCCATGAGTGATCGGCATGCAAATGGTCATCGCAGTGTCACTCCTTCTGCTCCATGATATTTGCCTTCGCTTTGGCGGCGGATTGAGAGCTGGGTGAATTCGTGTTCCGGTGATTCCACACCAGCTGTTGTTGATCCCTTCTTCTTGTCATCTGTTGATCATGTTGGGAGTAGATCTCGCTGTGGAGCCGGCCGTTGGACCCGAATTTCTGGGTCTACTTTTTCAACTGAGGAAGAACTGCGCACTACCTCTAATTCAATTATGGCATCCGCTGTAGCAGCTACCTCTAACTCAACTATGGCATCCGCTGTAGCAGCTACCTCTAATTCAATTAAATGAATTTGTTCTGCTAATGAATGTTGTGTTATTCACAGTTCACCTCCAGCAGGTAGTGAAAGGTGAAGTTGGCCAGCCACCGCGGGAGTCTCCAGGTTAGCCTGTTGGAGTAGAGGTTGAGGACGGAAAACCAGTCGCCCACGTTGTCTGAGGTGTCGGCGGGATCTCGCCAGAGTTTTCATTGTTGCCGAGGTGCTGTAGTGGGATGCAGCGTGGAGATTTTGGCTGAGACATCTGTTTGCAGCGTGCGACGGAAAAAGAAGAGGAGAGGAATAGACACATCGAGCCTTGCTTATGGGCAACCACTACCTGGATGAAGCTGATGTAAATTGAACAGATTGCTTATTCAATGCTTGAGGATGTGGAAAAGATATGTGGTGGAGAAAAAAAAAGTGTTTTTCTTGATCTTATTTCCCTTCCGGTGAAATAACCATGGCATGTTTCTACGTGATTTTCACTGAAATATTTGAAACGCAGTGCTCAGCAATGCATCTATGGTTGTTTGATATTAGACTTCAGGTGTTTGGCAAATTATTTCTTTCGCATCTACAGGGTTGTTGTATAGCTTGCTGTAGGGGTACGTACTTGGCAGGTTTACTAAGATTTCCTAATTAGCAATCAATATGAATAACTATGGTGCAGTAGCTAAGCTCGTGCTTTGTATACGCTGGTTCTATTTAAATACTAATATTTTAATGTGGTGGAATTAAAATGCACTCAGTATTACTATTTACTATTTGTTATAAATTTGAACTATGTTAACATTTAACAATTTGAACTATTTTTATTTAACTCACACTCAAATTTATGTTCAAATTCATATTGTTGATAAGTAGTTGAAAATTGGACACCGACTGAAAACTGGATCCGTAGCATTTGAGAGGTTGACAAATAGGAGGTATTCTTAGGTGTATTATATTCACCACCCAATATCTGTCTTTCAGGCAAGTTAAATTTGTGTACCTCTTTATTTTATTGAAGTCTCTATTCAAATTTTTTTCGCAAATTTATATGAGCATCTTAATTTGTGTACCTCTTTATTTTATTGAAGTCTCTATTCAAATCTTGTTCGCAAATTTATATGAGCATCTTAGCACTTTGATTTTAGAAGCATTTTTATATGCTTGGCTCAAGATAAAGTATACTATTTCAGCTTCACAAGCTTGTAACCATTTCCTTGCCCTAGCCGTTTTCTTAACATATAGGTTGATCCATTTAGGGGATCAGCTAGAGTACCAAAATTATGGAAGAAATATTGTTGGGAGATGCTCGGATAGTGTATATTTCAATTGTTCAATATTATTCTTTATTTTACATTATTTTTATTAACTAGCATAATGTCATGGTTTGGGAAGTTTAATTTATCTATCTTACATTCTTACTATTATGGGAGTGTAAAAATAATTGATGTATAATTAATTTGATGCACGAGTTCAAGAAACATCAGAGCTACTTTGCTTTATAGCATGCATGTGGATCTTTCCTACACATGTATGGAAATGGTGAAATATTTTAGTTCAATAAAATGATGAACTATTTTATTTTTTTGTTATCCCGTGGCAACGCACGGGCAAATGTCCTAGTCCAATAATACATTGATGACTTGGCTAGGATTTGTAGGCAGAGTGTAGTCTTGATCATGTTGATAGAATCTACCTGATCTTCAATACAAAAAACCGCATCAAAAAAATTCATGCAACACCCAAGAAATTATCTAAAAAAAACACACAACAACAATTCTCAGGGAAGCATGCTCACTGGTTGGTGCGGAGGATGCATCCTCACGTCTGAGTAATACTTCTGGATGTTGTCGCCGATGAGCTAGACCATCAGATCGGACCAGTACCCATACAAAGAGAATAGATCAGCCGCCACAGTTTGATCAGGATGGGAGGTGGCAGTGGGATGGAGAGAGGAGTGACAGAGGCATCAGATTGAATTCTAGAGGAGAAAACCGAGCGGGGTTTCAGGGAGCGATTAGGGAGCTGCTGACCGGGAATCATGGGCTGAAGGTTGGCGCCGTGCGACGTTTTAGGGGCCAGATTATTTTTCCGTGGGATGCATGCATGCCGTGCGATGGGATGGGAATCGGACGGCGTTCGATCGATCCGACGTTTTGCTTCGCATCGGACTACGATAGGTAGTGTTTACCTTATGTATATGGGTTTTTTGTTCTCGTGCCCCTGGTTCGTTAGTTGTACTCAGTTTTCCCCAGCCTCTTAACTTTTCCTCAGTTTTCCCCTCCCTCTAGTTTGAAACCCCTTGCAGAGGCTCGGACGGGAGGGTTGCCGTCCGGTCGGAGGCCTTCCGTCACCGGTGACGGCTAGGGAGCCGCGGTGGTTTTGACTTGAACGTTGCTTTCGAAATGTGTTGACTCGTTGACCGGAAGAGCTGACCCAAAGCTTTCCCTCCGCCCGAGACCGGAGGAGCTCACACACCGCCCCTCCGCCGCCACGCCGTCCTGCCCACCTACCTTATGGCGTCGTCCGCCGCCGAGTCGGCCCCGCCCCCACCACCACCCCCGGGCTCCGCCTCCACCAGATCTGGATCTACCCCTGTCCTCTTTGTAATTCCGTCTGGTGTGCCGACTATTCCCGTCAACCGTGGAGAAGATTGAGAATCGGAGGGATCTAACGCATGGATTCCATATGGGTAAGCATCGTCTGCCTATGTGAATTAACAGTAGGCAGTTTTTGAGCGCCAATCGTTGTTGCTCAACTAACTGCGTTGCTTTTCGAATAGGATGGATCCAGCGCTGGCTTTTCGGCTGGTGGTTAGGCTGGATTCTAGCTTTACGCGTGATTCTAAACGCTATAAGAATGGGTTTTACTTCCTTGCGGTGGTTGCAACCACCATCTCGTTGAGGGATTTCAAAGCTAACATCTACGATAAGTACACCTGGAGCTCTTTCGATGCAGTTCATTTCGAATATTTCAACAGCCCGGAGGGAAGATTTGTTCCACTAATTTCCGAAGACGATCTGGGAATTCTTTTTTGCTTTGAATGCTTCTTGCCGGTTCGGTAAAATTCGTATCCATGTGGACAGGGGCCAGGCATCATTTGGTGCTGGGGCATCATCAGGTGGTCGGGCATCATGTCTCTCTCGCTCGCTCGCCTCTCGCTAATAGTGTGCGCCGTGGCGCTCCTTGTAGGTCCACAGCAGCACCATCTGTCCCCAGTGCTAGTGGTATACAGATCGTTCGTACGGTCGATGTGGAGGACGATGCAGACATTGAGGATCAGTCTCTTCAAGATGATGAGGATGAGTTGATGTTTCCTGAATTGGTAGATCGATGCAGTAAGCAGGCAATGGAGGATCAATACATGGAAGATATTGCTTTTGGTGCCAGATTTGATGACACTGATGATGAAGAGAAGAATGAGAACGATGACAGCCTCGTTTTAGCCGATTACGAAGGTGAAAACTTGCCAACAATTGAGTGGAACAGGGAGGATCCTCAGCTTGTAGAAGGCACCGTGTTTCAAACGATGATGGAATGCCGTAATGAAATTACTACATATCACATTCTCACTAAGAATAATTATGAGGTTATTAAAAGTGAGCCAGGTAGGTTCACAGTTAAATGCCCATACCCAAGGTGTAGGTGGAGGCTGCATGCATCCACAATGCGCGAGCAGACTTGGTTTAGGTACTACGCCAACTCGATTGTGTATTTAGATCACGGTGTAAAATTTGTTATCTATTACCGGCATCCCTTATCATTATGTTTGCGTATAAAGAAGAATAAGGAAGATC